>NC_056750.1:603783907-604091407 GCF_019279795.1 Protopterus annectens | reverse complement strand
CATCTAAGGAGTGCAGTATACGTTCCCCTTTGTTCTTTGGATTAGAAAAGAAGGTTTCCAAATGAATGGACTGATTAAGAGCCACACTGGATACTACCTTGGGCATGAAGGAGGGATTGGTGCTGAGGGACATCTTGTCTGCATGAAAGATGCTGAAAGGCTCCACTGCCATAAGGGCCTGTAATTCAGATACCCTTCTTGCTGACGTGACTGCTAAAAGGAAGGCTGTTTTCCAAGAAAGGAATTTTAATTCTGCACTTGCAGCTGGCTCGAAAGGAGGTACAGTGAGTTTTTCCAATACAAAGTTTAGGTCCCAGGCTGGAGTTGGGGCTCTCCTGGGTGGTCTTAAGTTTTTGGCCCCTCTGAGGAACTGCTTGAGCAGTGGATGAGAGAAAAGGGGTGGTTCTGTGTTGTAATGAGCTGAAATGGCTGAGGCATGACTTTTTATGGAGGAAAGCGAAAGGCCCTTGTGAAGCATCTCAGTTAAGTATTGAAGAATCTGAGGTAAATTGGGCACTGCTGTGCCCATCCCTTGAGTTTGGTTCCAGGAACAGAATCTTTTCCATTTTTCAGCATAAGACTTTCTAGTACTAGGCCTCCTTGCCTCCAAAATGACATCCAACACCTGTTTACTGAGGGATGGTAACGGAGAGATCAGGTAATTAGCCAGGCTTCCAGGTTCAGGGTTTGAAGCTGAGGATGCAGAATCTGGCCCTCCTGCTGGGACAGCAGGGTAGGGGGGTTTGAGGCAGGTGCCATGGAGCTAACAGTGACACACTGAGCAAGAGGGGGTACCAGTGTTGGTTTGGCCAGTCTGGTGCAATCAGTATCGTCCTTGGTTTGTCCTGTTTGATCTTTAGTAGTACTTTGGAGAAGAGAGGCAGAGGGAGAAAGGCATAAACTGATAGATTTTTCCAGTTGAAGGACAGGGCATCCACTTTCTAAGCTTGCTTGTGGGGAGTCCTTGTTGGTAGTTCTGGGGGGAGGTAAGCCGGTCTATATCTGGGCTCCCCCATTTGTTTATCAGGTCTATATTAAATTAGTGAAAAAAAATCACTGTTCAGGGTGTTAGAAGCTGTAAGCTTTCACTTAAATAGGGGTCGATGAATTAGCATTCGCTAATTCAATATAGACCCTGTTTATCAACATGTTGAAAGTCCTTGGTTCCAGTTTCCACTCGTGTGGGTCCATGAGATTTCTGCTTAGTTTGTTTGCAAGTGTATTTAGCTTTCCTGGCAGGAACTGAGCCTGTAGATGCACTTGGTAGCTCAAGGTTGTGTTCCACAGAGCCAAGCTGGTCTGCAGAGGGGGTATGAATGGGTACCCCCTGCTTGTTTACGTACCACATAACAGTGGTGTTGTCCGTCTTTACCATTAATTGTCCTGTAAGAATGTGGTCCTTGAAGGCTGTCAAATCATTCTGTACAGCTAACATTTCTTTTTGATTAATATGCAAGTGCATTTGACTTGGGTTCCATTTGCCCTGAATGCACTTCCCTGCCAGGTGAGCCCCCCATACATAGTCTGATGCATCTGTTGTTACGGTTTGGGCAGCAGGGGGAAGAGTGAATGGTAGTCCCTTGTTTTGGTCGCAGGCCTCTGCCCACCAAAGGAACTCCAACTGTAAGCAGGGTATGATAGGAATCACTGCTTCTAGATCCTAAGAGTGTTGACACCATAGGCTTTTTAGATACCATTGAAATTTCCTCATATGCAGGTCTTACATATGGAATTAGGAGAATGCAGGAGGCCATGAACCCCAAGGCTTACAGTATTTTCCTTGTAGATAGCAGGGTTTATGTGGCCATTAGTTTGAAGTAAGTTGTCAAATGAATTTGTTTCTCTGGCGTGAGGAAAGCCATCTGGGAAGTTGTGTTCAAGCTTGCTCCTAGGAATATAATTTGTTGACAGGGTACAAGATGTGATTTCTTTTTGTTTGTGGTGTACCCCAGACAAGTTACCACCTTTTGTACAAATGCCAGATGATTCAAAAATATGTCCTGGCTTTCTGCCTGAATTAGACAACCGTCCAGGTATGGGTATATTTGAATATTTCTTTGCTTGCAAAATGCAATGACTGGAGCTAGGCACTTTGTGAATACCTTGGGCGCAGCAGATAAGCCAAAGGGCAGTGCAGAGAACTGATAGTGCATGTAGCCTGCTTTGAAGCGTAGGTATTTTCTGCAAGATTCCCCGATTGGGATGTGCATGTAGGCTTCCTTTAAATCCAGTGTTGCCAACCAGGCATCCTTGCCTAGCATAGGAAGCAACTGTTGAAGGGTTAAGCATCTTGAATTTTGGGATCACCAAGAAGGTGTTTAAGGATAGAAAGGTCCAGGATAGGATGCCATGAGTTGTCTTTTCTGAGTGCCAGGAAAAATCTTGACTCGAAACCTTGTCCCTTTTCATCTTCTGGTACAGCTTGAATAGCCCTTATGCTTAAGAGAGAGAGAGTACTTGCTTTTGACCCTCTGCCCACTGGTTTGGGGTTGGTAACGTGTGAAATCTATATCCTTGGGAAACAATATTTAAAACCCATTTGTCCTAGGTAATGAGTTTCCCGTTTTTTGCCTGCAGAGCCATCTTTCCCCCAAAAGGAGCATTCAGTTGAGAAGAGCTTGGAAGTTTTAAAGTTAAGTCACTGAGACAGTTTACCATATGGGGGAGTCTTACTACTCCCTGATTTGGAAGTGGGAGCCCCACACTGCTTAGTCCTGTGCGTACCCTGGGACTGAAGACTGGGTGTTCTGCTGGCTCTGGGTTCGGACTGAGAATGCCTGGAAGCAGCAGGAAAGGACCAATTCTTAGAGGGCCTATGCCTACTAAATCTTGGACGCTGTACTTGTGGGAAATCTTTAACAGTTTGCATATATTCAGCTCTTTCCTCCATCTTTTTAAGTACTTCTTCTGCTTTGTTGTCAAACAGGCGGTCCTGATGTAAGTGAGCATCCAGCAATTTAGCTTTAACATGATCTGGCAAAGATTGCTCCTTGAGCCAAGCATGCCTTCTAAGTCAGACCCAGTGACAGCAGCCCTGCAAGATGCTTCTAGTTCATAGGTTCATAGGTTTATACTAGGCTATCTGCCCTAAGGCATTTAGAGATGATTCCCCGGTCATCCACAGGTCTAGAACAGAGTCGTTCTGCCTCACATAGGTTTAAGTCAGCTGGAGTTTCTTCAATCTGGCAACTATACATTTTTGGCGGGCACCAGCTATCTGTTTCAGTGAACTTTGTCATAACCCTGTGGGTTCTGTCCTTAAGCTTATTGTAAAGTTTGTTAATGGCTGGGGTCCACCAGACTGGACGTTTGCCCTTTGTGGAAAGAGTGAATCAAAACCACATTGCAAAGTATGTTTTCCAACTTGTCCAGCAGAATGCATTAAATCCTGTAGATCCTTATTTTCAGCACAGTCAGGAATCAACATCATTTTCTGTTTAAGCAGTGCAATAATATGATGCTGATACTTTAACATATGAAACTGGCAGTTTAAGGCCCAAATGGCCAAGGTTGCAGAAGTATATACCTTCTTTCCCCATCTATCCAGCGCTCTGGAAACTCTGTCAGAGGGGGTAGGATTTTTGGCAGTAGTAGTCTTAATGCCCTTGGGTACCGGTGAAATGGTCTCAGGATCCGCAGTAGGATTTTTAAAAATGAGCTTGTGAGATTCAGGAACCCTGTAATATCTATCAGGTTTTCTGGGAGCAGGAGGTAAAGAGTCAGGGGCCAAGCTAGATTCTGAAAAGGCATCATCAACAATGTCTAGTACAGGGGGGAAATCTAAAGGCCTGTGTTGGTGCAGGAGTAAGAAATCCCTAAGCCTCTTTTTAGAATCAGAGTATTCCTGGCTTTCCCAGCGAAAATGCTCCCTAAGAGTATGCAAGGTTTCACCAAAAGAGAACTCCTCTGGATGGGGAAGCAGAGGGAAGAGTCTCCTCTGCATCAGAATCCTCATAGGTAGATAAGGGTAAATCCTGGTCATCAGAGGAAACAGAAATTTCAGAATCCTGATCAGAAGTATCATAAGCAAATTCGGTCCTAGGTCTTTTAAAGGGGGAAAGTTGGCTTCCCCTGATTAAAGTAATAAGATCTTCAGCCATTCTTTTCATTTGCTTTTTAGGCACAGAGGCCTGACCATGCAGTCTGGGCATCGGTTTTCTAGGCACAGTTCGAATTTTAGGCCTTGAAGAAGAAGATGGCATTGGTTTAATATGCAAGTTAGTAGGCCTGAATACACCCTCAGAAGCCTGTGCCTGCACAGCGGCTCAGGACCCATCCAAGGTAGAGACAGCCGCAGGTTCCACAGTTGAAGCACTTTGCAGCATAGATCCAAATGGGTCTCAGTAGAGGTCTGCGAATCTGAAGTAGTGGGTATCAGGGGCTGCAAAAGCACCTGAGTACTTGCGAACTAGCGACTAGCTTAGGAGAAGTGTCGCTGGCAGGTTTGGACCTAGGCGGCCTGTCTTTATCTTTGCGTTTTTTCAGAATGTCGGTAGTCGGATGGCTTACCAAAGACATATCTGGATAATTGAACCGGGTACCAAAATATTTAGAAGTGTAAATATACTGACGACGAATAGTTTGTTGTTTAAATAAGGCACAAAACCGACAGCGAGGTACATCGTGGTCAGGGCCTATGCAAGGAATACAGTATGAATGAAAATCTTTATGAGGTATTTGCTTTCCACAAGAAATACAATTACTGACTTTTACTGACATCAGTTTAGAGCAAGAAAAAGTTTCCCCAACAGGGTACTTAGCTTTAGTTGAAGACTTCAGTTCTGCAACTCGAAAATGAAAATTTCAGGAGTCGACCGACCAGCACTTGCGAACTGCTTCTGCTTCGGGCACGGCACGGCAAGAAAGATTGATGTAATGGCATCGGCTGCATGCTTTATACCCCTGACGACCTGACGTCATGGAAGAAGGGACAGCAAACGACGCAGGACCCAATACTTTGATAATCAGGCCGACTGAGGGCTACTGGAAGCATATAACCCAAATGTGATGACTACAACAGTGATACACGAAGAACATCTATTTACCCATTCCATGGTCAACAATTAAATATTTACTGGATCATACCACAGATAACTTGAGGGGACTCATGCAAGGCATAAAGCACTTAGCTGCTTCTTTTCATTAGTAGTACAGGGGATAGTCCTGGGTAAATTTTCTGTTTTCCATCCATAGATACAAGTTGCACTTGAATATGGACAGGGATGAACTTTCTTTTATGTGGATGGGGAGTCTGTTCCAGAGCAGTGGCATCCTCTGTGAGATATACCTGTTCCTCCAAACTATTCTGTTCATGTTGCAGAAGAGGTTTCGATCCCCAGGAAGAGTATTTCGGGTGCCATTTGACATGCTGTTGTGCACTAAATCCATCAGTACTGGGTCGGAGGATGCACTGGATGCCTGACACAGGTCACCTCTTAGCAGTTGATAGGATACAGAGTACAGTGACAGGGCTTTAAATCGGTCCACATAGGACATGTTGTTTAAGCCTTGTATCCATTTAGTTAGGTATCTCTGTCTATTTCTTTTTATTAAAAATAAATCACTATATCCCTGAGAAAACAAAATGATCTAGCATCAGGTTATCATTAACTTCAGAATGTGTTATGACTTGGAATCTCAGTTACTGAACTCCTGCTATGATATAATCACTATCTATTGCTTGAAAGGCAGAAATTTCTCTATTTTAGTTTATATACAACAAAACATGATTTAAGGAACATTATACAGTTAGATGTCACCCTACTGTTTCTTGACTGCCAACTGGATGAGAATTCAACCTGCCGATTTGAAAACTGCTAATGTTGACCTTGATTGTTGTATCTCATGGAAACCCACTGCTAGTGGCGTGTCCTGTCTTTTATATTTTCAGTAAAGATGTGTGATTGTGGAGTTAGTATTTTAAGAAGTGTGTGTGTGTGTGGGGGGGGTCTGAAAAAAAAAGTATTTTATAAGTGGTTTCAGCATTTGGGAAACATACATATCTCAGTAAGTTTTTTAGGAAAAATGGACTGTGACAAAAACAACTAAATCAAAGTGTTACGAATATACATGGAAGAAAGAGCAAGCTTATTTCAAACTATACATGCAGTTAACAGAATATTCTTGGAACAATAGCATGTAGACAGTCAACCCTCAATCATCACAACAACTTTTTATGGGACTGCAGCCTATGGCAAACTGTTTAGAAATTGTGGGCAGGTGCTGCATGGGTGGAAAAGCAGCAGCAAATAAAAAAATTACCCCATGCCCAAATGAAGATAAAAATACTTAAATTTCCTGCTGATCAAAAACTGGTAGTTAACTTAATAATAGTCCAGTGATTTCTACACACTGCCTTTAAGTGCATTCTTCAGACTTGCACAGTATGTGAGCAGAGACTGCTACTCTGCAGGTTCTCTAGTAGACAAACATTAAAAACGGAGAGTTACAGTGAGCCCATACGAAACCAACTGTCCTAAACAGTGGCTACACTATAAATTGAGGGGACAGTAGAAAAGCTAATCATTTAGGTTCTGTGACCATTAGAAATCACAAGCAGCATTAGACCTCCTCTAGCAGCATTTATGGAGTTGCAGTACATGTACAAAACAATTTTGTTTACCTTGCTTTTTATCCAATGCGTCTCTAAATATGCTCTGTTAGAGTATAGAAAAAATGCGCAACAGATACATTTTACAGCAAAGTTTAAGAACACAACAAAACAGACATTTTAAAATAAATTTTTAAAAGCTTTACTTTACAAAAGCTGGGAAGAGAAAAACTTTCACAAGGCACTTAACTCTGGCTGACAAGACTCTAACATACAATACTTTCCATGATAACATAAATGTGAATTCTGAAATAAAATAACAATACTGACCACATTTCAACACAAACAGCTTCAGTAACATGATATGTATCGTCAGTTGAATTAACTTTTTTCAAACCAGACACCAAGGCTTAGGGTAGATGTTACAACGTGCCTAAACAGTACAACATTAATGGTGCTGCCTGAAGGAATGAAACTAAACAAGCCGGAAAATGTAACCTGATACTCCATCCTTCTGTGCTATATGCTTCCACAACATGATTCAAGTTCAAAAACTGATACAATTCCTGGGCAAACACTATTAACCATACCAACACATAGTGAAGGTCTTTAACTTTTCACTGATTCAGATTATTTATTTTATTCAGTGCTATTAAAGTACAAGTTTACTGAGATTTATGTAGAAGTATGGCAACAAAGTTTTACATTCTTTGTTTTCATTTCCATAATTAACATGAATATGACCTGAATCACACACTTGAAAAAAAAAACTGTACTAGTACTCTTTTTCATGTATTATCTTATAAATACTGCACTTAATAAAAACAATATGCTGAATAAAGCTAAACAAAAAGCGCTAAACAAAAAGCACTAAAAAAAATCATGTTTTTGTGTTTGCTCAACCTTCTGAAAAAGAATAATTTGCACTGGTTTCTATAACTTTACAAATCCTACAAACTAGAATGGGATGTAAAATTAATATCTTGCATTTTTAAACAAGTGCTTCTAAGATCAGGCAACAGAGGAATGTTAGTAAGCACACGAAATAGGACTACCAAAATGCTGATAAGGAAGTTTGTGAGACTACTCAAGTATCCCTGCATAACCTACAAACTTAGGTGAACTTCTCCCATGAATACAGTTACCACAAGGAAAGATTACTCTCCACAAACAGAATTTTCTATAAGGAAAGAAAAGTACAGTTCTTTTAAGCACTCACCATAACAGGGGACCCTCAAATAAAAGGATGCCTCTTTCTGGATAGATGTTTATAAAAATACAAGTATTACCCTAAATGTCCTTCCCTCAATGGCCAAAAGCCACAGCAGTTACCATCTGAAAGTCTCAAACCACCTCCCAAATCGAGTGGCACATTTTAGGAATGCGACATGCTGCTTACTCCATTTCGGTTTTATACTGAGATCAAGAAATTATAGAAAAATGACTAATGAATAAAATGGTTCATAAAAAGATTACAGTAAATGTTCTATAACAAAACTAAGTTTAAGAATAAATTCAGTAACATGTAATACCACCATAGATATAAAAAATACAGACTATGTAGCATCAATACAAAGCTGAAAATAATCATAAAAATGGAAGGTAGAGCTTATCCAGCTGTGTGATTCCCATTTGAAAACTTCCTGTTATGCTGTGAACATTACATATAATTGAACTATCCTTATCATGGTGGATTCTATAATACAGAGTTATGTTAACTGAACGAAGGTAATTTCAGCAAAAGGAAATAAAAGTGAAACCAGTTTGCCAAAACTACCTTTGGCGAGCATTACAATTTTTTTGCAGGTGGCATGCAGAAATCACTAAGCATAAAGGTAGGATATGTTCTCAAACTAACCCTATAAATATGAAATACTATCCAAGATGACTTTCAACATGAACTCTTATAACTCGGAAATCGTTCTGGTTTATATGATGGCCACTAAAGCAATGGCTTTCAAGATAATACTTTTAAATCAATAGTATGAGACAGTTCGTAGTGGGAAAATTTCAGTTTTTAATCACAAATTCCATATCTCAGGAAAGGGAAAAATGAAGTCATGTCTTACCATAACGTTCCATCTGTGTTGTAGATCTTTGTTCATTCATTACAAATAGGACCTCGGTTCTGTCCTCGGAACTGATACGGCCATTTCCAAGCTCATGCCAGCCAAAAACTCTCAGCTAAGATCTACCCATAATGGCCCTCTCCTAGTTACTCCAGATCAAGTTTGCCAGCCTTAGATAACAGATGTAGTAATAGAAAAAATAGTAGGAGGCTCTGTCTGAGCAAATACCCTAACCAAGAGTTCCTAAAGTCCACCAGGAGTCCAGGCAGGGGGAAGGAGGGTGGGAAGTAATGAATGAACAAATATCTACAACACAGATGGAATGTTATGATAAGACTTCTTTATCTGATGTTGTAAATCTTTGTTCATTCATTACAAATCGGACAGAGTCCCCAGCTACTTGAGTCCTGGGTGGCCCTAAGGAAGGATATTCCTGAGCACCATAGAACCAAAAGATGCTCGTCCCCTGGAGGCCAAATCCAATTTGTAATGATATATAAAAGTATGAGGCCTTGCCCAAGTGGCTGCTGCGCAGATATCATCTACAGAGGCTCTGGAATGAAATGCTATAGAAGTAGCCATAGATCTGGCAGAATGAGCCTTTATTCTGGAAGGTAAGGATAGCTTATTCTGTTGGTAGATAAAGGTAATGACGTTTCTAAGCCAGGAGGAAAAAGTTTACCCAATCTGGGTCCTGCAAAGGCCACAAACAACTGATCTGTTTTCCTGAAAGATTTAGTCCTGTCCAAATAACAAAGCTGCCGATGCACGTCAAGGGTGTGCAAAAGGTACTTTGTTCTGTTAGAATGTTGAGGGAAGAAAACCGGCAGGTCAATAGATTGGTTAATGGAAAAGCCAGAAAGGACCTTGGGCAAGAAAAAAGTGTCAGTACAAAGGGACACTCTATCTGTGTGGAAGATCAAGTAAGGACTCTTGACGCTCAAAGCCTGCAGCTCAGATACTCTTCCCACTGAAATAAGTGCTACTAGAAGTAAGGTTTTCCATGACAAAAAATTTTGAATCACATGAATCAAAAGGCTTGAAAGGAGAATCTGTGAGAAACTGAAGTACCTAAGTCAAGTCCCAGGGTTCTAAGGGAGCCTTGACCAGAGGTTTAACATGTAATACTCCTTTCAAAAAGGTCTTGCAGAGGTGGTGTGACATATCTGAAGGATTATCAAGACCATTATGAAAAATGGCGATAACTGCTAAATGTACAGTGATAGTCGAAGCTGAGGCTCCTGCATGCAAAAGAGTAGTCAGCTACTGTAAGATCTTTTGAATAGGCATAGAGAAAGGGTCTAAGTTCTGATCTTTGGCCGAAATAGAGAACCTAGTCCATTTACTAGAATAAACTTTCCTAGTGGAAGGTTTTAGTGAAGCCAGAAGAATTTCATGAACAGGAGATGGGATGTCAGGCAGCCTGGCAATCACTGGAAGAGAAGGAAACAAGCTGTGAGCTTGAGACTGTGCAGGTTCAGATGAATCAGTCCCTGAGGAGGAGATAACAGGTCTTCGGAATGATCCAGGGATCCACGGACTGTGAATCAGATGAGGCCATAAAAACTGGAACCAGACTTGACAGGGCCAGTAGGGGGGCAATGAGGATCACTTTGCTTCTCAATCTCTGAGCTTTCTGGAGAAATTTTGGAATGTGGGGAAAGGCATACAGAAAGACCCGGTGGCCAATTGTGTGTTAGAGCGTCCCTCGGTGATTCCCCCTGAGGGGGGATCAGGACAAAGTAGCTTCTGCATTTGTAGTTTAGGGGGGAAGCAAACAGATCGCAGCAAGGATTGCCCCAGGGTTGGAAGATCCAATCCGCTGTTACAGGGTTGAGGGACCACTTGTGAGGCATCAGGATGCTCCTGCTCAGATTGTCCGCAATAAGGTTGGAACTCCCGGGAATGTGTGCAGCTATAAGGAAGCAGATGGAAGCTATTGCCTAGTGCCAAATCCTCATGACTTCCCAACACAGGGGGTAAGACCTGATTCCACCTTGCTTGTTGATATACCAGACGACTGACATGTTGTCTAACTGAATTGCAATGGTCCCAGAGGGTAGGGATGCAAGGAATGCTTGCAATGCTAAGAGAACTGCCCTCACTTCCAGGACATTTATGTGCAAATTGGCCTCCATGGGGGACCAGGCACCTTGGAAGTCTTTCCCTGGAAATGCCACTCCCACCCTAACAGGGAAGTGTATGTGGTCACCGTGGCCGTGGGCTGGGGAAGAAACGGTCAACACCAAAAAAAACCCACATTTGTGGGTTCATCCACCATAACATTTCTTCCTTGCAATGGTTTGAAAGACGTATCATGTGGTTGAGTGGGTAAATTAGCAACGACCATTGTTTGGAAAGGAGCCACTGTAGGATTCTCATGGCACTCTCGTCAGTGGTACCAATGTAATGGCAGCCGCCATGAAGCCTAAGAGTTGCAGTACAAGACGTGCTGGTACATAGGTCTGAGGAAGAAGGTCTTGGATTTGGTGTGTTATTTTTGAAAGCCTCTGAGGGGGGAGAGAAGCTTGATAGGATGTTGTGTCGAAGACCGCTCCAATGAATTCCAGTGTCTTCATTGGAGACATTGAGATTTGTCCTTGTTGACTGTAATCCCCAAGTGGACAGCGAGACCTTGAGTGTAAGAAGATTCCTGGTTGGAGCGGTAAGGATTCAATCGTCTAGATAGGGAAACACCTGAAATCCTTGTAGTCGAAGATGAGCTACCACAACTGCCATATATTTGGTGAACACTCGAGGGGCTGTCGAGAGACCGAATGGCAGTGCCCTGAACTGGTAGTGATTGGCTCCCAGTCTGGAGAAGAGAAACCTCTGGGAGCGGTGATCCATTTTTATGTGGTAGTACGCGTCCTGGAGATCTATAGAGCACATCCAGTTATCCCTCCCTAGGAAGGGAAGAATGGACTGTATGTTGACCATCTGGAATTTTTGAGGTTTGATAAATTTGTTCAATAGGCTGAGATCCAGGATTGGTCTCCGGTCCCGTCTTTTTTGGCACTAAAAAGAACCTCAAGTAAAACCCGGATCCTGTCTGGTCTGGTGGTACTGGCTGGATGACTCTTTTCCTTAGCAGCTTTTCTGTTTCTAAGGCTGCTAATTCCCTCTGATTGGGTGGTACATCAGGGATTCGTTTGATGGGTCTGGGAGTTGAATCAAATGGTATTTGGCAGTCTCTGGATATTATTCTCTGCACCCAAACATCGGTAGTAATAAGATGCCAGGCTGGTAAATGCAGAGAAAAACAAAACGACCCCCGACTGACTCCAGAGGAAAGCAACTGGGCCACTGCTCAGGAGCACTGGAAGGGTCTGCTGGAGAAAGAATCTCTAGCGCCCTGGTTACGTGGAACCCCTCTGCCCTGAAAGGGACGTTTACCATATGAGCTGCACCCTCTGCCCAGGGGGGATTGTTCACCACGAGTCTCACGAAAAGGTCCTTGGGATTTTTTGAACCACATTTTTCCTCCCTTCTGGTTCCTGGAGTAGGTCCTCTTGGGGGTAGAAAGGTGTATGCCCACAGCAGACAGGGTCTTTCAGTCTTTCTCACTACGTGCAAGTGTGTCTCGTACTTTGGGTACAACAGGTGCAGATTTGTCGACAGGTGCATCGACGAAGGAAGATTTAAAGGGGGGTCTGCGAAGTCACACACCCGCATCAAAGCATTATGTCTCATGACAACGCCTGATACGGCAGCTCGAGCTGCCCCCTCAGTGGAGTGAGAAAGCAAATGCATCGATGAGTTTGAGATGGATTCAAGGGTAGCTAGCTGTGAGGCGACAGTATCATACACCTCATTAGGCAGTACCCCACCAAAGATGAAGACATTTTGGAAATTAGGTCTCTTTGGAGGCGAGTAAAGTGTGCCAGATAGTTCAGCGACCAAATGGCGAATGTCGCTGAAGCATAGGTCCGTTTCCCTAGTCTGTCCATGGTCCGGGACTCTCTGTTTGGAGGATGAATGGTGGAACTATCTTCTGCCAGTTCCCTCTTGGTGGCCGCCACTACGACCATAGAATCAACTGTCAACTGCTAGGACCAGTGGGGCTGGTCTTCAGGTGTAGATAAAATTTTTGTCTGGCCTCCGAGGGACAGGTTCTATGTTGTCCGGGGCCTTCCAGGCACTCTGCATAATGAGTTTAACAAGGTCATCTGCCGGTGGAGTCACCCAGGAAGTAGATGGACGGACACGGAAGGCCTGCAGGAACAATGATTCCTCAGAAGAAGGGTTATAGGACTTCGTCCCCCCGCTGCTTGAGGATTTTGAGAATGTCTCCGAATAAGATGTCATCTGAAGGATACTGTGGGGACCCTTCCTCCTCATCACAATCAGTGTCTTCAGTGATAGATTTCCCTGGTGAATCAAGGTGCTTCCTCTTGCACCATTTCTTCCAGGGTGGCTACCCAGTGGGATCTTTTGTGGATGACTCCAGAGAAGGGGTTCCCTTCAAAGAGGATTCTCGTGACTCCCATGCCCGGGGTCCCAAAATAGAGGGTTGGGAGAAGTGCATGCTGGGGAGGGTTCTGATACTGATGTCATTGGTGCTGACTGCGAGTCCACTACCTGTACAGCAGACCCATCTGAGGAGGGATGGGAGTCTGTAACCGGGAGGGACAACCTCGGAACCGGGGTCACACCTCACCGTGAAGAGCTCACCTCCAGATGAGGAGCTCTGAGAGAACTGGAAGCAGTCTAATCCATGGACATAGACGGCACCAGCAAGAAAATAGGCGCCGGGCTAGGTACCAAGGTATGGATGGTACAAGCACTGCTTCAGGAGAGCATCAGTTCCACCGGAGCCAATGCAGCAAGGGTGGATGGTGTCGATAGGGAAAACACTGTTGTCAGAACCGAGACAGTATGCACCGGAGTGGAAGTATCTTGTCCTTGGCAGGTACTCAAGTTTTGGAACAGATGGAGCTGAAGAATCTATTGGCACTGTGGCTGGGGATGGTGCCGAAGCTGGTACAGTCATCGGAGCCAATGTTGGATCCAAGGATGGCACCGAAGTCAGTGGTGCCAAGGTCAGAACCGAAATAAGGGTGAATATCATGGACGGCACAAGGGAAAAGACACAGAGCCTGGTGCCGAAGAGGTTTGCGCCAAGGGCGCTGGCGAAGCACAGAGCCGACTCAGTTCCGTAACTGATGAAGATGTAGGAACCGAGTGACTCCGTTTGTCCTTATGTTTGTTGGTCTTTGGAGGGGGTGGAGACCTCTGACCCAGATAAAGCCTCCGAAAAAGGTGTCTTGAGTAATCCATTTTTCTTATTTTTTTGGTCTTTGGAGGGTGTGAGACCTCCAACCCAGCCTCCGAAAAAGGTGTCTTGAGTAAGCCTTTTAAGATACGTTTATTTTTACATTCTGCTAGTGTACAATTACTAAAACTAGCACAAATGTCACAGTCAGCTCTAATATGATCCACACCCAAACAGTAGACACAACAAGCAAGTGTATTCATGTTAGGCATCTTCCGTCCACACTTGTCACACTGTTTAAACCCGACTTAGCTTTGTCTGACATAAGGCAAGAAAGCTATCCTATAGAAAAAACAAAATAAGGGAGAGAATACCAGAGATGGTATTTAAAAAATACCACAAGTGGTAAGGAAGGACCTGTCAAAGGTAGAAGACAGGGACAGTACCAAAAATGGTAAAAATTTAAATTACCAAAGAAAAGGGTAGAAAATAGAACTAGGTTATAGGTGACAGTGAGAAAAGGCTAACTTGACTAAAAAGTAAACAATTTTGAAGAAAAACTGTCTTAAAAATAGCAATTTTCTACTTAGCTTTGAGAGAGATGGCTAGCACGTCTGACTAGGAACGCGGCAAACAAGATCTGGAGTAACTAGGAGAGGGGCATTATGGGTAGGTCTTAACTGAGAGTTTTTGGCTGGCGCGAGCTTGGAAATGGCCGTATCGGTTCCGAGGACAGATCAGAGGTCCTATTTGTAATGAATGAACAAAGGTTTACAACATTAGATTAATTCTTACAAGGGGGCCAAAAATAAAAACTTCCCCTGAACAACAGAACAGTCAAACTGGGGGTTAGAGCAGATACAGCAGCCATCCTAACATGCTGAAATAACACACAAATGCAGTCTGAAGCCATACCTCCAATCATATCAAATTACTCGGTTTTTACAGAGTTTTGGGATCCAAATACTGGGGTGCCACGATTCCCATGTAGCACCCCCTTCATTTCTGACTCTTTCCAGCTTTTATTTTTTAAATTTTTTTCCCCGTTTTTTATTTTGAGCCGACGTCATCAAGTGCGAGATGACGTCAGCTCCGTCAGGGCTACCAGCCTGTCGGAATTGAGCTTCAAGGGCTTCAATGCACCTTTCCGGCTGGCTTGAATGCGTCCGTCATCTGCGATTGTGAGCAGGTTATTCAAACAAGCACTAACAGTTATTCAAACAGTGCTTTATATCTGCAGGGAAGTTATTTATGACGTCAGGCTCACAAGGCTGCCTAGCCATTTTAAGCACATCTTTCATCTTTCTTACCTCGGCTCTTTCCAGGTAAAAAATTTAATTTAGAGCTACTTAATGGTTGTTTACAACTGCTGTGTGCTAGCATTAGAGAAATGGCATGTAAGAATTACATTTACTCATTTCTTTTATTTTAATGGCAAGAGAAACTTAGCTGTGTGTTACATTTTTGTTTTAAAAGCAGGAGAAACTCAGTTGCTGCTACGTAGTGCAAGCATTACATTTTTTATTTTACTCATTTTTTTAATGGCAGGAGAAACTAACAGCTGCTTTGTAGTGTCAGTGTGAGCATTACATTTACTCTTATTTTCTTTTTTTAACGGCAGGAGAAACTCAGCTGTCTTAATGGCAGGTGGAACAGCTGCTATGTAGTGTGAGTGCGAGCATTACATTTACTATGATTTTCATGGCAGGAGAAACTCAGCTGTTTTAACAGCAGGAGAAACTAACGGCTGCTATGTAGTGTGAGCACTTATTTTAATGGCAGGAGAAACTATGTACTTGCACATTAATGGCTGGTATATTTTGTGTGTGCATTACATTTTACAGCATCACCATTTCAACTTGCAGGCATTACTGTGTGTGCCATTTCAACCTGTAGGCATTACTGCAAGTGCCATTTCAACTTGTAGGCATTTATTTGTGTGTGTTTGTGCCATTTCAACTTGCAGGCATTTATTTGTGTGCGCGCGCCATTTTTCAACTTGCAGGCATTTATTTGTGTGCCATTTTCGACTTTATTTTATTTATTTTCCATTTGTTGACCGGGCTAGTCTAACTGGATATATGTCCATTTTCAGTAGAGGCCCGGGGAGAAAAGCTCCAAACATGATCAGTAACAAAGTTAACAATATATAAAAGGACATGTATATAAAAAATACAGTACAAAGGTAGCATTGGTTAAATGAAAAATATAGTAATAAAATTATGGACTATAGCCATTGTACTAAAGGTTAACTAAATATAAAATAAGAAACACTTGTTCAAAACAGAATAAGATCATTGTAATTTTACTTTTAATATAAATAATGAGGAAAAAAAGTAGGTTTGGAGGCTTATGTTAGTGTGAGGGGAAAGGGATTTGAGCAGGAGGGGCAGAGGATTTCAGTCTGGGTTAGCACGACAGAGCCACTAGGTTTTAAGATGTTCTTTGATATGTTTTTTGAATAGAGAAGTAGAAGCTAGGGTAGATAGATCAGTAGGGAGCAGATTCCAGTTTTTACCTGTAGTATTAGAGAAAAGAGAGTCACCAGCTTTGTTGTTAGATTTGATTGAGGATACCAGAAGTTTATTGGCAGAAAGTAGTGTAGCTAGATTTTTATATGGTGAAATCAGATCAGTGAGGATAGGGGTATTATTGGGGTAGTGCAGGATCTTATGAGTAATAAGAAACTGTTTACTGAGTATATGGTTCTGTATTTCTAGCCATCCTATAGTTGTCTGAGGTTAAGGCAGTGGTGAGTTTTAAAGGGAGAGCATGTGATGAATCTAGCTATGTTATTATAACAGTGAGAAAGTTTGGAGAGGTTGTTTTTTGATAAGTTAGTATATATGGCAGAGGCGTAGAAGAGGGTAGAAATGAGGTGGGTTTGGGCAATGGTTTTCCTGGCTGAAGGGGTAAGGAATGGTTTAATTCTATAGAGAGTACCTAGTTTTTTGTTAACAGACTTTATGGTGGAGTTAATATGGTCATCATAGTTAAGCTGATTGTCAATTGTAACTCCTAGTAGCCAGGTGGTAGTATGTTGGTGGCATTGTTAGAGGTAATGGTAAAGAATGGATTGGGTGATCTATGAGTTGGAGTAAAAAGTAGGAGTTTTGTTTTTTTTGGGATTAAGGAGGAGGCAGTGTTGCATAAACCAGTTTTCAACATTTTGGAAAACCGTTTGGGTAAGTGACTGGAGGAAGGCTAGATTTTTAGCAGTACTGATTAAGGTTGAGTCATATGCATATTGAATGCAGGTGGCTTGGGGTGTTTTCAAGTGTAGGTCATTGATAAATAAGGAAAAAAGAAGCCTTGTGGGACTCCAATATTTACGGGAAGTGATGATAGATTGTTATTCCATCGTACTGCTTGTTGTCTATTTTGAAGGTAACTCCTAAACCATTGTAATGCTTGTGGATTAAGAGAATAGGAATTTAGTTTGTTTAGAAGTAAGTTATGGTTGACCATGTCAAATTTTGACAAGTCAATAAATAGTGCAGAGGAGAAGGAGTTATTGTTCCGATTTTTATTTACAGAGTCAGTGAAGGATAGAAGGGTAGTCGTAGTACTGTGGAATGGTCTAAAGCCATGTTGGCAGTTTGCTAGTAGGTTATTTTGTAGTAGGTGGTTAAGTAGTTGTTTGTGAATACATTTTTCCATTACTTTAGATAATGGGGAGAGTAAGGCAATAGGTCAAAAGTTAGAGAGCTCAGTAGAGGATCCACCTTTATGAAGAGGGATGATATGGGATACTTTCCAGATGGTAGGAATTTTACCTTCAGAAATAGTTCTATTAATAAGGATAGATATGGGGTAGCATATAGCTTTTGCGGCAATTTGTAGGTATTCTGATGGGAGACGTTCAGCTGATGGGGTACAAGGTTTCAGTTTTTTAATTAGCTTGTAGATAAGAGATGTACTAACAGGTTGTAGGTGAAAGGTAGGAGTTGAAGAATTGGAAGTAGTTGGTAGGGAAGTAGAAGAGGGAGGTAAAGAATTGGCTTCTGTAAAGTAGTTGTTAAAGGCGTCAGGGATTTAGTTGGAATTATTATGGTTGAAACCTGATGGGACAGGAGTAGTAGGGTGTCCTGGCTGAAGAAGTTTGTTTATCCCTGACTAAAATTTTTGTGGGGTATGTTCACTGGATTGTTGGAGGTGAAGGTAGTAGTCTTTTTTGTCCTTAAGAGTGTCTTTTTTGGTAGCATTTCTTAACTGTTTAAAGAGGAGGTGATCAGATAGAGATTTGGTAGCTCTTCATTTGCCCAGATTTTATTTCTGAGGAGCATTTTTTGCTTTGTTTGTTTAGTTAACCATGGAGCAGTTACTGTTCTTATTCTCATAGAGCGATACGGTGCATGGTAGTCCAGAATTTGAAGAATGTTAGTGTTGAAGTAGGTAACAGCCTCATCAAGTTCAAGATGGGTTAGGGATGAACAGTTACATGCTAGCAATTCATTTAGGAAGCTATCTGGGTTAAAGTTTTTTTTTTGAGCGGGAAGTTTTGAGATTATGAGTTGTTGACATATGAAGTTTTTGTCTAGTAATATAGGTAAGCATATGGTCGCTGATGTTATCAGGGAGGGTACCTGGAGTTTAAGTATTAGGGTGGTAGTTCATAAGGATCCAGTCAAGAGTAGTTTCTTTCCTGCTAGGTTTGGGGATTCTAGTGGGAGCAGTTATTAATTGAGAGAATCCAAAGAGATTAATGTGGTTAGTAGGGTTCTGGGTACTGCAGGTGAACCAGTCTATGTTGAAGTCACCCAGTACAATGGTCTCCTGGGGTAGTTGGTTAGATAGGTAACTAAGTATGTTTTCAAGAGTATTAGTATTGTTACCAGGGGGTAGATACATACAAATTAGGTAGATAGATTTGGAGTTGTTGATTTGGAGTTTGATAGACAGTGCTTCAGATTTGCTGTTTAATGATGGAAGCACATTACAGGGGGAAACTTGGAGATTAGATTTGTAGACAATGGCTATACCTCCACCTTTTTTGTTTATACGGTCATGTCTAAGGATATTATATCCTGGAAGGGGGGGGGGGTAATTTCATGGTTTAGAGTAGATGGTTTTAGCCAGGTTTCTGAGAGACATAGAATAACAAATGAGTGCAAATCAAGGAGTGCATGTAGGTGGGAAATTTTATTGTTAACACTTCTAATATTCAGGTGAGCTATTAAGAGGGAGGTAAGTCTTTTAGCTATTGTAGGAGTGTTGGGTAAAGTTGCATTTTCATGGGTACTGCTTTTGTCATTATTGGGGCCAGGGTTTGGATGAATATCACCGTGTAGGAGGAGGTGATGTTGGTTATAGTATAAAAATTTATAGATTTTGTGGAAATTATTAAAATTCTTTTTAATAGTGAAATAAGTCATATGGGTAGTTCTGTGATATTTTGGTAGAATATAATTAGAAGTACTGGTTATGTTGCTGTGGTTAGGGGTATAGATGAATGAAGATGAAGAAGTTTGTTGGAAATGATGGTTTTGTTTAGATAGAGTAAGATTTTCAAAGAAGGTGAGCGAATAAGGTATAGTAAGAGAGGCTATTACTGTAGTTAAGAGGAGTGTGTGTGTGCAAACATAGTTTTGTGTGTTGGGGTCATGGTAGTGAGTAAATTTAAGGTGTGGTTAGCTAGAAAGTGAGGAGAGGTAGAAGAAATGAAAGTGAATGTGACATGAGGTAGAGCAGGGTTTAAAGTAGTCAATAAGAAAAGTAGTAGAGGTAGTGAAGGAGGTGGATGTGGGAAGTAGCTAGTATAGAGGATGGTTAGGATAGGTAAGGGAATGGTTATTGTGAGAGGTAATTAAGGCTAATTAGGAAAGATAGAACTAGGGGAGTGGCGTAGTGATGAGAAGGTTAATGATAGGCTATGAAAGATTAGGGGAGGGTTTTTTGAGGTATAAGTCTAGGAGCACTGGGGGTGGGTGGGAAATGGGGGTAGGGGAGAGGAGTGAGCCCGAAGGGCGAACGGAGCGGGCAGACCAAGACCAAAGTAAGGTAAAAGCAGTGAGAGAAAACAATCTGTAAGGCAGAATGTAAGAACAGAAGTCAGTAAGTAGAAAGGCAGATGGTGTGAGTGAGAGAAAGGGGGAAATATGAACTTTCAGGCATTTATTTGTGTGCATCATTTTTCAGCTTGCAGGCATTTATTTGTATGTGCCATTTTTCAACTTAACAGGCAATATATGTGTGTGTGCCATTTCAACGTGTAGGCATTTATTTGTGTGTGTGTGTGTGTGTGTGTGTGTGTGCCATTTCAACTTGCAGGCATTTATTTGTGTGTGTGTGTGCCATTTCAACTTGCAGGTGTGGGTGTGTGCGTGTGTGTGTGTGTGTGTGTGTGTGTGCCATTTCATCTTGTTCAAATCAATAAATTTAAAATATGCTCTAACAAGTGTGCTGTAATATACAAGGAATGTAATTTAACACAATCGGGAAGGTGCATCAAAGAACATAGGTATGTTTCATGTGCAAGAGGCCTGTGATTTGAAAACAGCCCAAAGGTAATCTTTATCCACCACTGGCCAGATGCATTTTCGTTGGATGTGGTGTGGGTTTCAATGAATGTGAGTTTCAAGGGCAGAGAAGTTTTAATGCTAAGTCTATTTTCATTATGAGACAGTATTGCTTTAGCAGATGTCTATTAGCATTTGTGCATTGTGCTATAAAATGTAAAAATAAAATCCAAATAATCACTGTAGAAGTAAAGCAGTATGCACACATTAGTGTTTATGGTAAATGGAGCGAAACAGCCGGGTAATAGGACACTGGATCGCTGCAGGGGGGGGGGTTCTGGTGCCATATTTTGGTTGTCTGTTCTTCAGTTTGAAAGTTGTTATCCCACAATTCCATTGGAGTGGGCAGGGTTACATAATTATGCATGTAAATTTTATGTCAATCAGCATACAGACTTGTACCCATGTTTCACGGGCCTTGTCCAAATTTTTGATGTTTCTAGGTCGAGAGGTATGTCTGAAGCTCATGAATGATCAATTATAATAAGAATAGCTAAATATGTAAACACAACAAAATCTGTGGTACAGCACAAGAAAATGGTTCTAAGCTATGTGACACCAAAAAATAACATTTTACATGTAGCCAAATAAGATTTTCTCATTGATTGATCCACATATTCCTGTAAAATACAAACCATCTTCAGGAAAAGAATTGACAATTATTTGCAAATCAAGAATGTGAGTATGAAAAACGTTGAAGCTGGGGTCTAACTCCCTGTTTTGTCACTGTGTTGGTAAAGAGTAGAATAGAGACAAAGGAAAGGTGCTGCATGAGAAGAACTGTGGCTACTTTGAACAGAAATGGGCTCTCAAACTACACTACTTTTCCTCTTTTTACATTTAACAAAATGAATGAGAGGAACTAGAGGAAAGACCAAATATGCATTTGTACCAATCCACAGCAACAGCAGCTACAACCAATGCACTGGGGAAAGGATGTAGAATGAAGAATGGCTGTAACTGATTTCTGTCTTGATATGAAACTGACTTACTCTCATTTGACCCCACTCCTGTAAGATTAATAAAACATCTAACTGTGTATTTTCTACTTGTGAGGCACAGAAACCCATTTTCTAAGAAGCACTTCCAGGGTATTCAAGTCAGAGGGGATGTAATGCTTCTTCTACAATCCCCACAGTATCTAACTCCAAATTATTATAACCAATATGCATAAAGCATAGGAGCAAGTCCCCCCACCCCCTGACTACTATCTTAATGTGGCACTACCTTTGGTGACGTGTGGAAACTAACACAAATCTCCACAATTTCCTTTATGATGATACTCATCTTCACTTTAAAGGAATAAAGGAATACCAGATTACTGATTATTTTTAACTTTAAGAAAGCTCTCCATGTCAGACAGCAGTGCCTCAGATCAGAAACTGCATTTGTGATGTTACAAAATAAAACACTTACCTGGCTTGAGATGAATTTTTGAAATCTATCAGTTTTATCAATGATCAATACAGGAATAGGAAGAATGCTCATAACAATGAACCTTTTTCATATGGGATCTGGCATTTGGACGAAGTACAACTATAGAAGAAAAGAATAGCAGAGTCCCAAAGACCACTCTTGATAATGACACACATTGCAAAGGAACAGTAGGAAGACTAAACCATGTGATGTGCTGTCATGAAGAAGACGTGCATTCTAGAAGGTGGCATTAGGACTGACTACCAAACATTTATTTATTTATTTTTTTATTTGAAAGTGTTTAATTTGGACTTTTCCTAGTTAATTCAATAAATTGCTTTTAAGGACTTGCTGAAAAACAATGGTCTGCGTGCAACAAGCAACTAAGAAAAAGTGAATATCCACAGTTTTAAGCAAGTATTTTGGACAGGCATTTGGTAAACACTCTGCAAATAGTAGAACAGCCAGGTAGCAAGTGAGTAAACAGAATGTTTCTTTCCAGTAAAGCTCTAAGGTATCTTTTTTGGGATGCCTGATATGCAGGACAAAAGTGCATACCCTCCACATCTAGAGCCGTGAGCCAAGCCGTTTCCTGCAAGAGCCTGACAATTCACTCTCAGCACTTTTGCAGAGGATCACACATTTTAAAACTTGTTTAAGAATTAGGTACATTCAGCTTTAGTTACAAAATGCTGGGAAGTAAGAAAGTATACCTATATCTCAAAGGCTGACTGACTTTGAATATAGCAAATTTATCACTGATGGGGTGCAAGATGCTTGTCCCTGCAATTTCTTTTCTAATTAACAGTTTTCTATAACTGATGCTAGTTTATGATGAACTGCAACAGGGTGTTGCATTAATGAGTCACCAGGCATACACCCTGCTGCAGAAGTGTGAAGTACAAACTGTGAAGTTAATCTTTTGAACATTTTTATTTTATAAACATGTTCAGGGTGGGTGTGTCTAGAACAGATCACCACTTCCTATTATTTTTAGGGGGTAGAAAAAAGTCTAGAACCCCTTCTTGCTGCACAGGAACTCTCTGAATTGCTTTCTTATCGAGTAACTGCTAAGCTATGAGAAATGCCTTATGAAGTGGACCTGGAAAAGATCCACGGCAAATTGCATTGTACCACTTGAAACATCTGTCGGCAGTTATGCTTGTTCACTGAAAGTCAAACAGCAAACATTATTCTTATAAGCTGGTGTAAGGGAAAGCAGTCATTTCCTAGGGAAAATAGGCAAAATGGGGTTTGAGATTGCTCTGGAAAGAACCATGATTTTACGTCTGATTCTATGGAACTTAGCCTGCATTTTAAAGCCATTTCTTTGGTCTGAAAAAGTTGACTGTGTATTTCTGTTTTCTGAAAAAAAGGTCACCATACCTCCCAACTGTTCCAAATTACTCGGTTTTTAGCGAGTTTTGGGGTCCAAATGAAGGGGTGCCACGATTCCAGACAGGCACCCCTTCATTTCCGATTTTTCTTTGCTTTTTTAAAATTTTTGTGCTGTCGGAGCTGACGTCATCACGTGCGCAATGACATCAGCGCCGTCAGGCTACCAGCCAGTCAGAATTGAGCTCAAGGAGCTCGCATCATCATTTCCGGCTGGCTGAATTAAGTTAACGGCGGGAATGCAAGCTGATACAGCAGTTCGCCGAGCCGGGAGCACTGAAACGAGTCAGGATTAATGGCAGCAACATGGGGGGAACAGAAGAGGGCTGAGCCGACAGACCAGGATTAATGGCAGTAACATGGGGAACAGAAGAGGGCAGAGCCAACCGAGCAGCAACAGAGGAATCACTACTCAGGGTAAGGAACGACGTGTGTGTGTGTGTGTGTGTGTGTGTGTGTGTGTGTGTGTGTGTGTGTGTGTGTGTGTGTGTGTAGAATAATGGAATGGTGCTAATATTTTAAGGGTCCTTGATTGTTCCTGGATCCTGGTTATTTCTGGATTTGTCCCCGATTGGTTGAGAGCTATGCAATACCTCTCAACTGTACATATTTCTGCAGAATGTCCAGATTTTTGCCTCATATTTGTGTTCCTTTTTTCATTAAATTCTGTTTTTTTTTCTGATAAATTAGTGTCTGGCAAATCATAACACAAGCGAAGACCTATTCTAAAAACAAGTAATCCCCTTCTTCGTGACTCTGCAGTCTGCAATCATTTTAAAAGGTCAGTGCTATGATTTCTAACGCTCAGAGGTAGGGTGTTATTTTGAGTATAGATAGCTGCTACCTGTAGCTGTTGTCTGCTTTTAGCTGTTATACAAATGCATAAGCAAAGCTTGTCAATGCACCGAACAAACATGCTGCTGGCATATGTTTTACTGTTGTACATTTTATTACTTGAAAATGGTGTTTGTTATGTAGGCTTTTTCATACCCAGACTGAGACCCGAAGGTGCAGTTTACAAATGCATTTTGTTTATAGTTAAGATTTTAAGTGATTCTTCCCTTCTGAATGTGTGCAGATAATTATCAGGTTATGTAGCTGCTTTTATACAAAGAATTTATTCATGGTATAGTATGAATTGCATATGTGTGCACGTATAGCATAGTTATTAAAATATACACGCGTGTGTGTATGTATATATACATATATATACATATATACATATATACATATATATATATATATATATATATATATATATATATATATATATGTGTGTGTGTGTGTGTGTGTATAAAATAGTGTTTCTTTTTTGTGGGTGTGCTTATGTAAGAAGTATATACATGAGTCTGAGTTTGTATGTGTGTGTATTATACATAGAGTATATTATAAGTGTGTGTGTGTGTGTGTGTGTACATATATATATATATATATATATATATATATATATATATATATATATATATATATATATGTGTGTAAAGAATGTGAGAGAGAGACAGAGAGATGTGTGGGCCTAATGCAGTCAGTCCCTAGAATATAAATTTGGTATATGTTGTCCTTTACAGCTGCTCCCATTAAGGACCAGTCTGTATAGTTTTGCTGCTGTCATGATGTTTAAAAACTGCTGTAATTAACAGTTATTTAAACACTGATATGCTGACTTGTAAAAAATTGTATGTAATTGGTTGTTCAATGAGCAAACAGAACATTTCAATGATCACACACCACCTTTGTCACTACTACTATTACGATGGCCTTTGGGAGCCTATTTCTTTCTGTGCTGAAGTCCTTCATTGGCAGGTGTACAGGTAAGGGTCTGGGTCTTCTACAGGTTAACAGAATCATTCTGTTCACTGCTGAGGATTTCAGTGCTGCAGTGCACTCTGTTTTGGTGCGAGGAACAGGTCTGTTTTGACATTTATTTAATATTCTAGGAACAGGTCTGTTTTGATATTTATTTAATATTCTAACCTGAAAGCTGCTGCAGTGTAGTGTGACTGGATTTCTGTTAGCAACTTTTGTTTTGCTACCTTGTTTGATGCCACAAAGAACTGAACATGCAAACGTCCATGCTTGGAGATATGTTTAGCCCATTTCATTTGCATCGATGACAGATTGTTCTGTGCATATGAGTTGGTCATTCGTGGTCTTGTGGTTACAATTGAAATGTTTAAGTAATGATGTACCTTTTCATTATGTTTTCTGTGCACTAGGTAGTTATGTTCACTTTTCAAGCTACCTCATTTTCACTCCAGTGCTGATATAATGAAGGCTTGCTGACTCTTCAACCAGAAAACAGTGTGCAAGTAATTTTTGTAATTATGTACTTTTACTCTGCTTTCTTTATTGCACACAGTAGTGGACTGAGCAGCAAAGCACAATGTGTAGACGGGGGTGTACTTGCAACCTGTTTGGGCAAAAACATAGAAGAGGTTGAAGATTTTGAAGGCCTTGTGATTCTAACCCAGGCATTTGGACATGATTAAGGAGAACACATTCTCTGTAGATTTCTGTTTTTAAATAGCAGGATTTGAACACTCTGTGCATGCTAGAATTTGTTTAGGATTTGGTATATTTCATGTTTTAAATAGCAGGATTTGAGCACTCTGTGCATGCTAGAATTTGTTTAGGATTTGGTGCATTTCATGTTTTAAATAGCAGGGATTTGAGCACTCTGTGCATGCTAGAATTTGTTTAGGATTTGGTGCATTTTATTTACGTTTTGCTTACTCAGGTCTGGTGATGCTGTATTGTAAACAACAAGACTTGACCCCTCTCTGATTGCCAGAAATTGTTTTAAGATTTGTTTCATTGTATTTAAGTTTTGGAAACTGGGTTGAGAGATGTTCATTTTTCAGTAAATGCCCATGGAGTAAAACTTTAGAAGAACACAAAAATGGTACAGAACATTTTTGCACAAAAATAAAAGCCTTACTTAATAAGAGACTTTGCAAAAACATTCATTGCTTTCATTCATTCGTTCATTTTACAACCACCTGCATTTTCTGTTTTAGGTTAGTGCTAGTGATAAATACATTTCAGCAAAAAATACCCGAAGATCAATGTTCAAGTGTCCAGCAACAATGAGAGCCATAGCTGCGCATGCTCCAAGTCCTGACATTTATTTGCTATTCTTTGTGGCATATTGTATGTATGTGTCATATATGCAATTTTCCTTTTAATAACTCTTGATCAAATTTGTTAAATTGGAGGCCATTGTTGTTCCTATCATTATTCCAGTCAATTGTTGATATATAATGTACCAAACACACAACAAATACTAAGACAAAACTAATTCCATTAGGGATACCAATAATTTCCTTTGGACAGTAAGTCCCCACTCTTCAGTAATTGAAAACCAAACAATTCTATACTGGTCTGGTAAGGAATGTCTAAATACAACGTAACAGTGAATATTTCTAATACTCTGCTAGAGTGAACAACACTATTTTAATTTCTAAATCAAATCAAATTAATGTTTTATATTTTATGGTATCTTTAATAAGATGTTCAATATAAATAGCAATAGGCTCTGCTCTTTTCCCAGATGTGGACATGGTCGATCACAGAAATGTTTTTTCTTTTTTTCAAGTTATTTCTGTACTTTTGACAAACAAAAATGTATCACAATGTGATGCTGGTGATTTGAAAACATTAAAAATTCTGCTTTGAAAATAAACCTTATTGAAACAAATCAAATATAGTATTGCCTACAGTGTCCCATTTCACCCACTCCCTTTTGTCAACCAACGTATTTGCAAAACAAATAGCACCATGGACTCCTGCTTGAAAGAACTAAACCCCAACTGCAATATAAACTGATCACATTGAAGGGAAAGATATGTCTCAAAGAATTCCTCCTCTGGAACAGGCTTCTCTTTATGCTAAACAATGCAGCTCCTTTACCCACTTCAAATATAGCTTGGATGAGTGAGTGCCTAACTATGAATAAATTCCTGGTCTACCTCATCTGTCCCATATAGGAAAGGACATTCAGTGTTAACATTTTAAGGGTAAGCACTTACAGGGACTTTACTGGCTAGGATGCAAATGCTCATACTGATCAACAGCCTACTTATGAAACTATGAACTATGTAAACTTCAAAACAAACCACTGCCTGTCTTTGTGTGTGTGAAAATGCCCCCATATAATACACTTGGTGGCTACAGGTATTCAGGCTCAAACAAAATATCCCTAGCCACCACCATTTCTGAGTGAGTTGAGAGCTATGATGAGAAGTGACAATATTTGTTTTCTCTAACAGTTGAAAGTTATGTTCTGAGCTTTGTCCAGAAGATTTTTTTTGTACTAAGAGTTGAGAGAGCTATGTTGAGAAGTAAGAACATTTTTTTTGTGCTAAGTTTAGAGCTATGATAAGAAGTGAGCACACAATTTGTATTCCCCTATTATTTTTGTGCTAACAGTTCAGAGATATGGTGAGTAAGAAGTGAGAACTGAATTTGTATTCCCCCATTATTGGCTTTGTTGTTTGTCCATGTTTTTTGTGTTGAGGTTAAGAGCTATGTTGAGAAATGAGAAATGAATTCACTAAATGATGGCTGTTAAGTTTCAGTCTTCCTATTTTTCAGGCAGCTGCTGATTTGGGATAGTGGTATGTTCTGAATGTAGTGCATAGAGTCCTGGGTTCAAATTAACCTGCCAGTGAAATGCATGATGGTAGCACAACATTTTATTCTAGCAACTTTACAAAATTATACAAGCAATGTTTAAAATATGTCCCTGGTTTTTGACCTTTTGTCCTCCTCCTCCCCCCCCAAAAAAATTGAAAATAAGTGTGAGACGCTGTGCAAGATGCCTATGGCTTACACTACTGTCATTCTATTTATAGTGTGGGTGTGGAAGCAGACTTTTATGATGGAAAAGTTCTGAATTGGACAGTTTTGTCATTATTGGTTCATGTGTTTTGTTTCATTGCCTACAGTACAGATTACTGGTAAAATGTTTTTAGACTATAGATTAGTACTAGGCTAACTGCCCTTGCAAGCCATTCTAACCCTAGCCAATTATCCCTTGTGAGACTCAAACCCTGCACCTTGTGCTTGCAAGGCAAATACCTTAACCATTAGACCATCCTCCCAACTTCAAACAATAAATTTTAAAATGCGCTCTAACGTGTGTTGTATTATACAAGGAATATAATTTAATAAAGTCAGGAAGGTGTATAAAGAAATGAACACATGTATGTTTCTTGTTTTGTGTGCAAGAGGCCAATGATTTGAAAACAGCCCAAAGGTAATCTTTATCCACCACTGGCCAGATGCATTTTCTTTGGATGTGGTGTGGGTTTCAATGCTGTTTCAATGGCAAAGTTTAATGCCAAGCCTATTTTCATTGTGCGACAGTATTGCTTTGTTTACCAGATGATGTATTTTAGTGTTTCTGCATTGTTATGCTGTAAAATGTAAAAAATTCAAATCATTGTAGAAGCAGTATGCATACATTAGTGTTTATGGTAAATGGGGCAAAATAGCCAGGTAACAGGACACTGGAATGGCTGCAGGGGGACTCTGGTGCCATGTTTTAGTGGTCTGTTCTTCAATTTGCGTTCGAAAGTTGGTATCCCACAATTCCATTGGAGTGGGTGGGGTTACATAATTATGTATGCAAATTAGATGTTACTCAGCGTACAGACTTGTACCTATTTTTCATGGGCCTTGTCCAGATTTTTGATGTTTCCAGGTTGAGAGGTATGAAGGTCACAGTTTTTAATTATAATCCTTGAAATTAGTGTAAAAAAAAGTCATAAAACCTTGTCTCATACCAGCCATGGCATTTTTTTTTCTTACTCAGATTTGCAAATATTTTCTCAGCACATATACAAAAAGTCTAAAGGCATACCTGACTACTGGTTTTATATTAGAAAGAAACATATGTAAACATATTCATACAAGTCTTCTTATAACTGACCCAATGACCACACATGAAAACACATCTGTAATGTCACAGGCAATTTAAACAATACGGAAGATCATTTTACTAATATAAGAAAGACCCACTTATATCTCTTGTCTGCGTACAAATATAGGAAAAACAAACAGCATATGGATCTAAAAGCTAAGGATAAAAAAGCATGAACATTTCTGTTAATTTTATTAAGCCAAGAGTCAACCAAGGGGAGAAGTAGATGCTACCAGTAATTTTTTCTATTAAACCTGGCAAGAAAAGATCAATGGATGTACAGTCCATCAAAATAATGCTCTAAAAACAAAATTCCTCAGAACAATACAAAATATTTCTGAATTCATATGGGCAGTTTTCACCAACTAGTGTGTTTAATTCAAAGTACCACACAAATCTTTGACAGAATCCAGCAGTGGAAGAAAAGCTTATGGCTTACAACTGGTCGGATTTATTCAATCATTTAGAAGTTCAATGATACAACTAACAAACACAAGTTTTCTGCCTAAGGGAAGGACAAGAAACTATACCACTGTTACAGTAATCTTTCATAAGCTATAAGTCATCAAAAGATGGAGATTTACAAACAGCAAACCGAACACTGTCACCATCAGATTGCTTAGCAGAAACAAACTGATCTAAGAAATTTACTGACCTAAATCGCCTTCTAAAGAACACAAAAGCGAAAAAGCTGCTGGTAAATATTCCTTAACCAAAATTACTAGTCAGTACATAAGAGGGATCAGGAAATAAACTGTAGCTGGGAAACCCTGCTTCAAACAGTATTAATCTCTTCTATAAGTAAAAAAAAGTCTCTGGTAAAAGAATAATCAAACTCCTCAATGCGTATAAGAAAAAGATTGTGTGAATTGGGGGGTATTAACTTCTGAGGAAATGAAACAGTGAAAAGGAATTCTACAGGTACAGGTGACATAAAAGGCTTAGAAGCTATATGGCACTGGAATAAATGTTATGCAAGACACAGCTATGTGAAATTTAAACTAGCTCACGGTTGTCATAATGTGTGTGTGTGTGTGTGTGTGTGTGTGTGGGGGGGGGTGAACAGAATGGGCAGAGGTGGAAAGATTAACTGTGCATGAATGATATGATGGAACAAAAACAAAAAACAAACACAGGGCCTACTGAAGGATAAGCAACAACTAGTTGTATATGGGAGAATAATTGTCCTAGCAGCCTTCTTTTAAACCACAGTATGTACCAACAAAGCTATATATATATATTTTTTTTTCGGACAAAACTATTACACGCTATTATTTTTCTCAGTCCGTAACTTATTTTCTGAAATATTTTCTATGTCTCCTTAGCCAGTATGAACAGACCATTTTGGCTTTTGGCAGGTGGTGGTAGAGACATTACAGCCTACTGTATCAAAATGTTATAAATATGGCATCCAACAGTGTGCATCCAGATGACGAAAATTCTATATGCCTATCAGCAGAGAGTACCAAATCCATATACAAATGTAGCTAACGTGCTTTATTTTTTATGTACACATGAAAATGGTGTGAGGTAATGACGTTTTAATTTCAAACAGCACTGTCAACTGAAATAAAAAGAAAATCACAATTTAAATGGAAGCATGCTGGAAAGAAGATGAACCAATGAAACACATTTAAACTCCATAATTAGGCAGTTGTGTGGCTTCTGTACAGAAATCTATTTGTCTTTAAGATGGTGGGCACAATGATGGTGCAACTGCCACTAAAAGAATATGCAGATAGATTTTCTTTCTACTAGCTTCTACAATGATTGTTATTCTGATGTAGCTGTGCTGGAAAGTAAAACCCCACAATACTTAAAGACACTTCCATACACACTATAAAGTAAGATCCAAGCTCAGCTGAAATGAACTGGCAGCTTTCAAAGTAATTACATTTAGCTCTTCTGGTTACCGATGGATCATTGTCTGACTGTGGAATGAAATACATTTAGAATGAAACTGCTTAACGCTTGGAATGACTAGCAAATGGAATGCTTGCTACTAGCACAGACATTCCAAACAGCCTGGTAAGAACATGACTCTTACATTAGTTGACACACATGATGCTCCTGGTGGCTGACTGTACAGGGTTAATGCCATCTTTTCTGACATTTTACTGTTTACATTTATCCTTAAATACTAACTGCATATTCTTCCATCATTCTCCCAAATAACATTTTAATACCTATTCATACTATACTGAGTCATCACAGGGACCCAAATGGTATGATAAGAACCATTGTTACGTCTAACATCAAAGAATCTCCTTGATGGGTTCTTCTTTGGGATAAATACCACATAATACCTACCAGTAAGGAAGCAGCCAGAGGACAAAGGACCACAGCTAAATCCTGAAATACAGATAACAAAAATGCCTGTCTCTGTGGCGTACAGAACCCTGAAAGTGACCCAGGTGACTGTTTAATTAGCAGTCCTGGTACTGGAGGAACAGGGCAGGATGGAGGAGGAGTTCAGCTGCATAACATGCTGCTCACTCACCTCTCCCAAGGGGGTGGGGAGGGATGTACACAAGCATGGGGGGGTATATACCTGTTGGTGAGACTTTCCTGGTAGACACTGGGGAAATAGACAATTATGCTATGGGGAGACGGGCAGAGCTGCATGACAGGAAATACCCCTAGTGCAAGTTAGAATGACACCTTTCATTGCATCCCATTTCATATTCCCTCCTCAGCTTTTTGCTGGGTGCAATCTTGAAACACCCAAGATGGCTATCTGCTTGATGGCCTCTCCCTGTTGAGCCTTGCTTCAGTGATGGGGATCAAGCAGGTCAGTGAGTCAAGAGGAATGACGATGAGCAGATAAGCAAGAGCAAAAATGAGCAGGAGGCATGACTGTAACATCCAGGGGTAAACCTTTACCCAAGACCAAGTGAAACAACAAGGCATGGGGTAGGTTTTACCATTTCAGTACTACAGATCTAGAATGAGATGACTCAAAGTGGCTTCTGCATGGGATGACACTAGTCAGCAGCAGGCTACAGCTGATCAATGGTGCTGTAAACTCTGCGACACATCTTTCAAGATGGGAGCTGAGGGCATGTCTCCTCCGGTCTCCTCTTCCTCCATGAAGCATGAGGACTGGTGTAGGCCTAAAACCTCACAAGTAGAAAATTACATCAGAACCTGTCTGACACACAAGGCATTTCTGAAATGGGCCTACCTCCAAGGAGGTCTAGGCTTCAATCTATAGTTCAAGTTTCAGTCCTTGTGGTGATGCTCTATACGACCTATGACCTGAAGCTGAGTGGAGAACCTGTTCACTGGTTCTCACATGAAAATATCTCATCATCATCTCCTTTCGGTTTATCCTGGTTAGGGGTCGTCACGGCGAAACAACGGTCCGCAGAACGATTGGCAGTGGAGTTTTACAGTGTCAAGTTGCCAGCCCTGTGTCTAACCTTCCACAGAAGGCACACACATACCTAGGGGGAATTTAGAGTGTCCAATCCACTTACAGCATGTCTTCGGGATGTGGGAGGAAACAGGAGTGGCTGGAGGAAACTCATGCGACCACAGGGAGGACATGCAGACTCCACACAGAAGGCACCCCATCCAAGAATCAAACCGGAGAGCCTCTTGCTGTGAGGTGGCAATGCTAACCACTGCACCACCGTGGCTGCCCCTCACATGTAAATATCTCAACTACTGCCACTTTTCTGTCATCTGACATGCCAAAAGCTCTTTCCCTTTGACATCAGCAATTGTCAGTGCTGAATTTCTAACAGTACATGGTGTTGTGATCCATTAAAACACAGTAAAGACAATGTCACTGCAAGTCAGTATATGATGATGTGATCCTCCACGAGACAGAAAGGGCAATGCCAGTACAAGTCCTAGCTGGGGAACCGAGAAACACAAGCACACCTTGATTTATAAGGAAGATATGTGCAGGAACTTCATGAACAGTAGTCAATAATGTGATCCAAACTATGAAACACCAAAAAAGAACTGGCTGGTTCTGGGGATGGCCACTCTTATGCATCTATGATACGATGTTATAGCAAATATCAGTATACACTTGCATATGCCCCCAAGTACAAGATATTCAAGAAATTTTCTAAATTCTGATTAGTGGAAACAATGAAGTCAACCAAGGAGGGTCCTTGATGTTAGATCCATTACTTTAGCACTGCTAAACAAATGGACAAATATATACGAGAAGGCAAAAAATCTGAACTTCAGCCTTTTTCTTCTATGGACAATCAGAAGGTAACCTACAAACAAAGCATATGCCAGGAAATGCAAGAATACATGGGCAGTCACAGTTAATGATCCTCAATAAATGCCAAACAGTGCCCAATTATCTGCCCACCTGAAGCACAAAAGCGAAACTTTCACACAAATGAACTGAAGAAACTTACAGGCCATGCATCTGAAAATGAAACCAAGGCAGCTCTCAAAGTTGCTATCTAAGGTGCATGGCTACAATGGTGGAGTATTATTAACTGGATTAAGTCATGGCAGGAATTACAGATGGGAGGCAAACTAGGTATTTAGTCACAATTATCAAGTGATTACTAAAGGCATTGAGAGCTATTAGAGCAGACATCCAATGAAATTGCAATTATGGAAGGGATAGAGAGAGCTTGCTTCCAGCACCTAAACTTTTAATATCTGAACTACATCTAAAAGAAAAAACTCCCTCACCTATCATGACTGGAGGCTTGAGTTAGCTGCCTCTGAAGAAAGCAACACAAGACATGTACCCAACTTCTGGTATAACCTCTTCACTGCTCTTTTTGTTGACTCTAAGATTACAAATAGCTAGGTAGTACGACAATTAGAGGTACTTTTCCACATATATGTAATAAAAGGCAGCTGTTAACACCGTGAGCTAAGACACAGAAAACAGTTCTACATGATCACCACGTCTGGATGGTAACCAAAGAGTCACAAAAAGAAAATGTGCTGCAAAACACTACTACAGTTTAACTAACAGAAGGGTAGTCGTGTTTGTACAGGGTAATCAATCCTGCAGGGTAACCACCTACACAGTTATGGTCCTTTTGCATAGAAAAATATGCTATAAGCCAATTAAAGTGAATATATCCTTGCTTTGAGCATTACTAAGGCTGTCTTAGTGTTACAAAGAGCTACTTAAGAGTCATACTAACAGAAAGAACTGCAGATCATTGCTCATGCCCTAACTTTATAGTAAACAATTTAAGTACCCATCTCTTAAAAATCTAAAAGCTTGCAATCAGCCAGTAAACTGTACAAACATTTCTTAAGATTTCACTTTGTCTCCATATGACTGCACAAATAATCAAGACTTGCAACTTTGGCAGCCAAGTTCCTTGCTCCCATACGCTATGCAATTGCATCCAATGCACTCGCAGCAACCATTCTGGAACCAGCGATACTTGGATGCCCCTACCAATTCACATGACTGTTTACATCGTGTGATTGAGACGCAGGTGTTGAAGTAAAGAACAGTGCAGTTGTCTGTTGTGTCTTCCACTGGTGGAACAATAACTGCCTCCATCACTGAAGAAAAAGAAACAAAATATGTAGAATAAAATTACATTTTAACATCAGCATTTTAAAATATTCTTTACCCGTAAAAGAAGGTTACTAATCAGACCTATGCCCACTCATGATCCAGCTTCCACACACTACACATTTAACCTACTGTGTGCTACTATTTCACATCAGATAATCCTTTAAATGTTAAATCCAAACTTTGAGGGATTACCTAATATCATTTTGAGCAAACTACCAGGTAGCCGTAGATGTTAAGGTCACAAGTGGGTGATCTACCATTAAAGGTCACATCCTTTGGGTTCAATCACAAGTGGATACTTAATCTGCTGTTTTGTGGATTAACTGGGTAACTATGTACTGAACTTTTAACACATAATCCAGCCAAAGTCAACAAGTCAGCATTTGTAATAGTGACATTAAAGTAAAGTTCTACAATCAAGTCAGCACTGTCTGCCTAGGACTTTGTTGGTCATATTTCACATTACTTCTGCTTTTGCACTATTTTTTGTGTGTTCTAAAATTCAGAGTTAAATCCTTGTTATTGATGTTACTTGAATGTGCCCTGCTGTGGATCAGTTATGCAGACTATCACTGTTTTTTTTCCATTTACTGTTACACTTTCACACTACTGCTGGATTTGGTTTTCCAGCTGTATGTAGGCTTTGTTTCATCAGACTGGGATTACTGGGCTGAATGTGTCACCTGTTTACTTTTATGGTGCAAATGAGCAGTTTAACCAAACATTTTTGACATTCTTGCACTTTTCACTTACTGTTGCACCCTCACAATACTGCTGCAGTGGACTGGACTTTCAGACTGGGCATGTCCTTTGTTTCAGCAAACTGAAGAATTGCTATGCAGGTTCCACCACAGTATGTTTCGAAGGTATCCGCTCCATTTGAGTACACAGACAAAACTCTATGACACAGGTAAAGTACAGCTGTGTAAGAACTTACCGTAACAGAAAATATCCTACTAATCTCTGTTGCAATACTCCAAACTACTGCGTTATCTTGCTAGATAATCTGGACATCCATCTGGGGTACCAAATATTCCATAAAGCTATACCTCTGACATATGACCTACGCCCTTGGATGCAAGGGTACATAAGTGGATGTATGAGCATAACTCTTCAGACCATCTCCAAGCCAGGAAGCCTAAAGAGGTCTGAGAGACAAAATAAAATGTTTAGCTAAGAGGAAGAAACAGAAAGTGACCCCCCTTGGTCCATGAGAAAGGTAAGGAATAAACACAGAAAGGGAGGGAAGGGAATACTGCAACAGTGATCAATAGGACATCTACTGTTATGGTCAGTTCTGCACAACTGTACTATGTCTTTCCTTAAATCACTGTTACAGTATTCCAAACTTTTGGGTGGTTCCCAAAGCTTGCTTAAGAGGTGTGGGGGGAGACAGGAGAATTCTCTAGTAATCTAGAGAGGACTGAACTGGCAAAGGCAGCTCTCGATTTAGAAAAGGAATCCATTCTACAATGTTTTATGGCAGTAAGTACAAAAGAGCAAGTAGTTGCTTCCATAACAGTTCGAGTCAATCCCTTTATAATAAACCCCAGGTGAAGCCATTGCTCTACTATAATGAGCTATTGCAGGACAGGATTTCCATGTTGAGTGTAGCAAAAGAAAATGAATTAGAAATCCAGTTAACAATAGTTTGCTTTGAAACTGAGCTTCCTAACTTGAAATCTTAGAAAGAGACCAACAAATGATCAGACTAGTGGACATCCTTAGTCTTATCCACACAGAATATGAGCAGTCTCTGCACATCAAGAGAATGTAGAATTCTCTCTCATATTTTGTGGATTAGGGAAAAAGTGGGAAGATTTATGATCTGATTGAGAGACTTCATTTACTACTTTAGGTATAAAGGAGAGATTGGCCTTTAAAGATGCACTGTCCTTATGAAAATCAAGAATGGCAAGGATGCCATAAGGGGCTGTAATTTGGAGACTCATCTGGCAGAGATGAGGGCTACCAGAAAAACAGTTTTCCAAGTACAGAATTTGAGACAGACATTAGCTGCTGCTTCTAAATGAGGTATAGTGAGTTTTCTCCCAGCATAAAGTTGAGGTCCCAAGTAGGAGGTATAGCTTTCCTGCAAGGTTTTAGGTGCAGTACACCTTTTAAGAACCATTTTACCTCTAATCTGGTTAGAAGTGGAGGATCCAGAGATAGGAACACAGACATGGTTGAAATGTGTACTTTAACAGAGGAGTATGCTAGGCTGGACTGCAATAGGTCACACACACAAGAGAGGACCAGTGGGTATTAGCTTGTACTGTGGCCTGTTTTTTAGTCTGACACCATACTAAAATCTTTTCATTTTGCTATATAAGATTTTCTGGCAGCAGGTTTTCTTGCCTTCTTGAGAACCTTAAGCACATCTTCCAAAAACTGGTGTATAAAATGGATCAGAATCCTATTATCCACAATGTCAGGTTGACAGATAACAGAGTGGGATGAAGTAGCAAGCCCTTCAGTTGTGTGAGCAAATCCACTGTGGAGAGAACTTCTGGTAATGACCCTTGGCTAGGTGGAAGAGGAGGAGGAACCAGTGCTGCCTTGGCCAAAAGGGAGTCGCCACTAAGATCTTTGGGTATTCTCTATGGATCTTTAACAAGACCTTGGGAAGGACAGGAAATGGAGTCATACAAGAGCATCCCTTTCAAAGCAAAGGACACTGCATCCACCTTCCCAGGTTTGTTAACATTAGGTCCTGGTGGAAAAGAGCGGAAGTTGTTTGTTGTCCATGGAAGCAAAGAAATCTACTTGTGCATCCCTCCCCCCACCCATTTGTGGACTTTGTCCAGGAAGATCTCCCTGTTCAGTATCCATTCTTGAGTATCTTCATTTGAGCTGCTTTGAAAATGTGCCAATACGCTGTCCAGTGAGGGAATGTAAACCGCTTCAAAAGAGGTTTGCTTTTGTGGCCTGATCTCATGCCAAAAGAGCTAGCCTGCACAGTTAAGATCTGGTGCCCCTTGCTTGTTTTTGTACTGCATGACTGTTGTGTTGTCCATGAACACTCAAAGGGCCTGGTTTCCAAGAATGGGAGAAGATCTGCAGGGCCTGTATTACTGCCCTCACCTCTTTCATACTGATGTGCTCTGATCTTAGATTCACAGGCTATTGTCCCGGAATTCTCAGGTTGTCTGTTCATGCTCTTCCTGCATAATCTGATATATCTGTGTGCAGCTACTGGTAATATGCCTGCGGTTTGAAGGGAAGACCCAAGTTGTGCTTTATCTTACCTACATTCAACTTACTCATGCCCACAAACTCATCTTTAATCCTTCCATCTGCCCCTCCCTTGCCTCCTCCTTCAAAATGCACCTACCCAACAGACTTCTAAGATCCAATAACCAGAATTTGCTTGAACTGCACAAGCCTGCTCGTCCTCCAGGCAAACAACTACTAGCCTTTCCCTAGCTCACCTCTGGAACACCCTGCCACCTCTTATTCCTACTACACACAATCACTCTACCTTTAAGAATCTGCTTCATTCCCATCTCAGAACCCTCTGGGAATGTTCCTGCTCTCATCCCACACGACTCACTCACATTCCTTTACTTCTCTCTTCTCTTTTATCATACTGAGCTTCTCGGTCTACTACCATCTTCATTTTTCTTATTTTACTCCTACTCTTACAGTACTTTTTTTTTCTTATTGTCCCACCTTTCTTACATTCAACAATTAACACCTCTTATCCCACTATCCTACTTTAACTCTGCTAAGATTTCATGTAAAACCATAATGTCAACCCTGTGATATTTTGCATTGTAACAAATCTAACAGGAATCCCCGGTAGTGGTGCTGTGGTAGCGTTGTTGCCTCACAGCAAGACGTTGTCCCATTCGATTCTCAGCTAGAGCGTCTTTTGTGTGGAGGCATGCGTGAATGAGCGTGCCTTCGTTGAAGGTTGTGCATCAGGGCTGGTAACTCGGCACGTAAAAATCCACTACCAAACATTAGCGGACCGGAGTTCCGCTGTGGCGACCCCTAACCGGGATAAGCCGAAGGACACAACAACAACAAGTCTAACAGGAATATGCACCAATGGACTTTCTTATTTTAATTGATTTATTTATATGTATGTATGTGTGTGTGATTTTTCCTTTTTTAACTGTATTTTCACTGCAACCGTAGATTTTTTTATCATGTTATGTAATACCACCATTCTTCAACAGTTCTACAAAAATGTAAATGCATTGTCTTCATATGTTATTGTTGTTCATGGAGCTTTTCTCTCCGGAACTCCACTGAAGATGGACTCTTCTTAGCCCAATGGACTATCCCGGTAAATAAACTGTAAAATAAAATAAAAATAAATCTGCAATATCAATCGCAGTGTTTCCTTCTACAGGCAGGACAGGAGAGGAATCTGTGTGCCCAGGTGATGAGAATGCTGGGATCAGGTGGATTTTATGCAGCAATGAATCTTCCTCATATGGAGTCATGGAAAAGGGACCATGTTAATTGTTGCTGCCATGAATCCAGGTGCTCTGAGGAACTCCCTTGCAGTACAGGACTAAAGAGAAAGAAGTGATAGGAAGTAATTTGTTAGACTTTGCACTTTGTCTGGAGGAAGGACAGGCCTGGATTAATTTGTTTAGTCTGCACCCCCAAAAAACAAGGATTTGGGTTGGTTTCATAGCGGACTCTTTCAGACTGATTGTAAATCTCAGGCCTGGAAGAAGAGTCAGAGTGAAGTTGAGATGAGTCAAGAGTTTCGGCTGAGAAGATGCCTGTATTCCACGTAAGGGAATACCCAGATTCCCTAAGTCCTGCCATAAGCTATGACTGCAGGAAGGCACTTTTTGAAGACTCTGGGGGCTACAGAAAGTCAAAAAGGCAAAGCAGAGAAAGAGTTGTGTAAAATCTTATTATAACCATATGTGTCCTTCTCTTCCATGTTGCAGTATTCCAAACTCTTGGTTATCCTCTCTTGCTACCCAAATGCCCAGCCACTACACAAAAGCTGCTAGTCACTGCAAGCTATGTGGGACATCTGACATTGGCTAAGGGAATGTGGGCCATAAAAATGATGTCTGCACGTACCATTCCTCAGAACTGAGCACCCCAGTCAGACCCCAGTCCCAGGATAACGTCCACTGCCATCCAAGAAGGGACAGTTTAGTAAAAGAAGGGGGAAGGAAGGAGGGAGGGAAGGAATATTGCAACATGGAAGAGAAGGACATCTACGGTTATGATAAGATTTTACACAACTATTCTATGTCCCTCTGTTCTCTTTTTGCAGTATTCCAAACCCTTGGGTGAGTGCTAAATCTCAAAGGGAAGAAGAGAGTGAAGGCTTAGAACTGTTTTTTAGAAATCCATGGAGGATTGCACTAGAAAATCCTGCCCTAGATGTGGAAATATGGTTCAATCTATAATGTTTGGCAAAGGTGTGGACAGAGGTCCGTGTAGCTGCTTCTAAAATGTAGGCAGTGTCCAGTCCTTTAAAGAAGGCTCCAGATGAAGCCATGGCTCTAGTGGAGTGAGCCTTAATCCTGGATCCTAAAGATTTTCCATGGTATGAGTAGCAGAAAGAAACTGCCCTGGAAATCCAGGCAGAAACTGGTCTGCTTTGTCACTGCTTTACCCAGAGCCCTGGGATAAAAGAAGACAAACTGGTCCGATTTCCTGATAAACTTGGTCTTATCAAGATAAAATTCTAAGTTGTCTGTGAACATCAAGGGAGTGTAAGACTCTCTCAATGTCATTCTGTGGATGAGAAAAGGTGGGCAGAAAGAATAACTCATTGACCACTTTGGGCATAAATCAAGGATTGGTCCTAAGAGTTACTCTGTCCTTGCAGAAGGTGAGAAAGGGGAAAGTACAGTTGTGTGCTCTTACCATAAATGTAGATATTCAAGTGTATTCACTGTTGCAGTCATCACATTTGGGTTACCTGCCTGCAGGTCAGTCAGGGGTATAAAACATGCAGCCGACGCCATTACATCAGTTTTTCTTGCCCCAGATGTCAGGTGCCCCCGAAATAGGAAGCAATTACATGGTATGGAACACCCCCAGGAAAAAGCAAATACACATGATATAAAATATGCCAAACAAAAAGGATAGGTAGAAGAGAAGTCAGGGGGCTGGAGGGAGGGTAACCAGGACTGCAACAGTGAATACACTTGAATATCTACATTTATGGTAAGTGTACACAACTATACTACGTTCTTCATGTTTCACTGTTGCAGTCATCACATTTGGGTTGATTCCCAAAGCTAAGGAAGGGTGGAGGTAGTTAAGAAGCATTAGGGCTGGCAATCAGGCCCTGTAAGACTACTGTGGCAAATCCAGCTCTGGATTTAGAAAAGATAGGTAAGAGGTAATGCTTGGTGAAAGTGTGCACAGAAAGTACAGTTGTGTACCTACCATAAATGTAGATGTTTGAGTGTATTCACTGTTGCAGTCATTACACTTGGGTTATCCTGCTGGCAGGCTACCCGCAGTCGGCCTGAATTCCAAAGTCCTTTCTGGCGTCGGTTGCTGTCGCCTCTTCCCTGACGTCAGTGCGCCAGGGGTATACAAGATGCAGCCAACGCCATTTTCTTTAGTTTTTCTTGCCCCAGATGTCAGGTGCCCCCAAAAGGGTAGGCTAAAAACATTGCTTATAAACAGCATGCACTAAAATAAACATTGCCTTCATCTACAAGCAAATACACCACATAGGTTGTATAGAATAGAGAAGTACAGATAAGTCCCAGCAAAGAAAGGGGGATGGTGGGTGGGTAACCTGGACTGCAAAACAGTGAATACACTCTAACATCTACATTTAAGGTAGGTACACAACTGTACTATGTTCATCGTGTTTCACTGTTGCAGTCATTACACTTGGGTTGAATCCCAAAGCTGAGGTTGGGTGGCTGGGTCTAAATAGAATTAGGAGTGGCTATGAGGCCCTGCAGAACTGCAGTGGCAAAGCCTGCTCTGGATTTAGAGTAAAGAGGTAAGTGGTAGTGCTTTGTAAAAGTGTGCACTGAAGTCCAAGTAGCAGCCTCCAAAATATCCTTGGTTGGTACTCCTCTGAAGAAGGCTGCTGAGGTGGCTGCTGCCCTGGTCGAATGTGGCCTAATGTCCTTAGGCACTGATTTGCCATGTTGCGAATAGCAGAAACAAATGCAGTGTCCTATCCATTTTGAAATAGTCTGCTTTGAGATCGCCTTTCCTTGTGATCCTGCAGCATATGCCACTAAAAGTTGCTCAGTCTTTCTGAAAGCTTTAGTTTTGTCCAAGTAGAAGCATAGCTGTCTGTGTATGTCCAAAGAATGCATAAGTCTCTCCCCTTTATTCTGGGGATTTGGATAAAATGTAGGCAAATGAATGGTTTGATTGAGAGCCACGCTGGATACTACCTTAGGCATAAATGTTGCGTTTGTCCTTAAAGAAACCCTGCCCGGATGGAAAATGATAAAAGGTTCCACAGCCATTAATACCTGGAACTCTGAGACCCTTCTTGCTGAAGTTACTGCTAGGAGCAGAGCTGTTTTCCATGATAAGAATTTTATCTCTGCTGTATTGGCTGGCTCGAAAGGAGGCAGTGTGAGCTTTTCCAAGACAAAGTTGAGGTCCCATGCAGGTATTCGTGCTCTTCTTGGGGGTCTTATGTTTTTGGCCCCTCTGAGGTACTGCCTTAGTAATGGATGTGAAAAAATAGGTGGGTCCGTATTGTAATGATCTGAAATGGCAGAGGCATGGATCTTAATCGATGAAAAGGATAGACCTTTGTCCAACATCTGTTAGGTACTGTAAAATCTGAGGAATATTTGGTACAAGCATGTCAATTCCTTGTGCCTGGTTCCAAGCACAGAATCTCTTCCATTTTTCTGCATATGATTTTCTGGTGCTGGGCCTCCTGGCCTCCAGAATAACATCCATAACTGCTTTGGAGACAGGAGTGTCCTGAATGTTTACATTATCCGCCATGCAGCCAGATTTAGGGTTCTGAGTTGGCTGTGCGGTATCTGATTGCTTTGTTGGGTCAGTAAATGAGGAATTTGAGGTAATGTCTAGGCTGGGCCTTGAGACAAGCTCTTTAGGATTGGGTACCAGTGCTGGCATGGCCAGTCTAGGGCAATCAGGGTAATTTTTGGCTTCTCTTGTCTGACCTTGAGGAGTACCTTGGGGAGGAGAGGCAGTGGAGGAAAGGCATATACTGTAAGGTTTTTCCAGCTGAATGATAGAGCATCCACTTTCCATGCTAGCTAGTGATAAGTCCTTGTACAAAATCTCTGTAGTTGGCAGTTGTGAGGGAAGGCAAATAGATCTATGTCTGGGCATCCCCGTTTCCTTGTTATTATGCTGAAGATTTGTGGATCTAGTTTCCACTCGTGAGGATCCATGAGGTTTCTGCTTAGTTCATCTGCCAGAGTATTTGTCTTTCCTGGCAGGAATTGTGCTTGCAGGTGTACTTGATAAGTCAATGCGGTGTTCCACAAAATCATGACTTGTCTGCAGAGGGGGTAGGAATGCGCGCCTCCCTGCTTGTTTATGTACCACATGACTGTAGTATTGTCCGTCTTCATCAGCAGTTGCCCTGGATGAAGTAGATCCTTGAAAGCTGTCAGGGCATTCTGGACAGCCAGCATTTCTTTTAGATTGATATGAAGATGCAGTTAGCTTGAGGGCCATGTGCCTTGAATACATTTTCCTGCCATGTGGGCCTCCCAGGCATAACCTGATGCATCTGTTGTTATTGTCTGCCTGGCAGTAGGTAAAGTGAAAGGCTGTCCCTTGTTGTGGTGACAGGCCTGTGCCCACCATCGAAACTCCTATTGCAGGCAAGGAATGAGGGTAATAAGTTTTTCCAGGCTGTGGCAATGTTGAGTCCAAACACTTTTAAGATACCATTGAAGTTTCCTCATATGCAGTCTTGCATATGGAATTAACAGAATGTAGGATGCCATGAAGCCCAAAGCTTGTAGAATTTTTCTTGCAGATAACTGGGCTTTTGTTGCCAACATTTCGAAGTAAGAAGTCAGTTGCCTTTGTTTGTCTGGCGTGAGATAGGCCATCTGGACAGTTGTATTTAAGCTTGCACCCAGGAATATTATCTCTTGAGAGGGTACTAGTTTTGATTTCTTTTCGTTTACTGTGTACCCAAGACAAATTATCAATCTTTTTACAAATGCCAGATGTTTCAGTAGAATGTCCTTATTCTCTGCTTGAATAAGGCAGTCGTCCAAGTAGGGATATATTTGAATTCCTCTTTGCTTGCAAAAAACAATTACTGGTGCCAGGCACTTTGTGAAGACCCTGGGCGCAGTAGATAAGCCAAAGGGCAGTGCAGAGAATTGGTAGTGCATTGAGCCAGCTATGAATCTGAGGTATCTTCTGCACGATTGTCTGATTGGGACGTGCAGGTATGCCTCTTTTAGGTCCAAGGTTACAAGCCATGCCTTCTTGCCCAGCATGGGCAGAAGCTGCTGCAGAGTCAACATTTTGAACTTTGGAACATCCAGAAAAGTGTTTAGAATAGACAGGTCCAGTATTGGTCTCCAGGCTTTGTCCTTTCTGGGTACTAAGAAAAGACAAGAGTAAAATCCTTGTCCCTGCTCCTGTAGTGGTACTCGCTGAATGGCCCTCGTGCATGAGGGATGAAACTTACTTTTGTGCCTCTGCCCATTGATTGTGTGGCAGGTCTGGCATGCCTTTTGCCTTTGGCAGGGTGTGAAAGTGGAACCTGTAACCCTGAGACACTATATTCAAGACCCATTTGTCCTGGGTGATCATGTGCCAGTTTTGTGAAACAAGTGCTAGTTTTCCCCCTAAGGGAGCGTCCAAAAGATAAGTGCTTGGTACTGGTAGAGGAAAGTCATTGGGACTGTTTCCTATAAGGTTGAGATTTGTCTTCTCCGCTTTTGGAGGTAGAAGCACCCCATTGTTTAGGCCTGTATGCCTTGGGGCTGGGATCTGCCTCTTGGGCGCCTGTATCTGCCTCTTTGTGGTCTATCTGACAATGGAAAGGACCAGTTTTTTGAAGGCCAGTTCCTGCTAAATCTGGGTGGCTGTACCTGTAAGAAATCCTTAACTGTCTGCATAGATTTCGCTTTATCCTCCATTTTCTTCAACACCTCTTCTGCCTTAACACCAAAGTATCATGCTGTAATGGATCATCTAATAATTTTGCTTTAACATGATTAGGCAGATTCTGTTCCTTTAACCAAGCATGCCTACTAATCACAGAACCCATTACAGCAGCCCTACAAGAGGCCTCCAAAGAATCAAAACCACATTGCAAAGTATGTTCTCCTACCTGTTCAGCTGCATGCAATAAATCCTATATTTCCTTGTTTTCAGCACATTCGGTATTTGTCAACATTTTCTGTTTTAACAGTGACATTAAGTATTGCTAATATTTAAGCATATGAAACTGACAATTTAAAGTCCTTGCAGCCAAGGTAGCAGAAGTGTAAACTTTTTTCCCCCATCTGTCCAGTGCTCTAGAATCCAATCAGAGGGAACAGGGTTTTTTGCAGTGGAAGCCTCGACCCCTTTGGGACCCTGAGATATAGTTTCTGGGTCAGCAGCAGGGATTTTTATATAGAAATTTATGAGAATCTGCAACCCTGCAGTACCTGTCTGGCTTAATGGGTGCAGGGGGTATAGAGTCTGGAGAGAGGCCGGACTCTGAAATAACATCATCTACAATGTCCAGAACAGGAGGAATAGCAAGGGGCACGTGCTGAGGAAGTAAAAGAAAATCTCTGAGCCTTTTCTTGGATTCTGAATAATCCTGGCTCTCCCAATGAAAGTGCTCCCTCACAGTATGCAGGGTTTCCCCAAAAGAGTAATCCTCAGGAGGAGAAGCTGAAGGAATGGATTCTTCAGCATCAGAATCCTCATAGGGAGGAAGAGAGTATTCCTGATCAGAGGAGGAATCAGTGGAAATGGAAACCTGATCTGAAGATTCATATTCTGTCTCTTGCCTAGCCCTCTTATCAGGAGGGGGATGGGAACCCCAAATCAAAGTAATAAGGTCTTCGGCCATTTTGAGCATCTGTTTTTTAGGCATGGAAGTCTGTCCTGGAGAATGCTGTACTTGTTTCTTTGTCTTTAGAGCTGCTTTAGTCTTTGGCTTTGAAGCTGAAGATGGCTTTACATATAACTGTGTCGGTCTGAAAACACCCTCAGAAGCCAATGCCTGCACAATGGCTCTGAACCCATCTGAGGGAATAATTTCCGAGGATCCAATACCTTGAGTTTCCAGAGGCCCAGTTGGCTCCATGTGGGAGTCGGAAGTGGCCTGTGGCTCTGAGGTAGCGGGTGTCAGGGGCTGCGAAAGTGCCTCACTGATAACTGGCGAACCGACGACTAACTTAGAGAAAGCCTCATCGTCGGTTTTGAACCTCGGATGCCTGTCCTTGTCTTTATCCCTGCATTTTTTATAGACTCCATTCGTTGGCTGTTCCACCGGCATTGTATAACTGAATCTGCGGCCAAAGTAATGAAAGGCAAAATCGTACCGACGCTTAATAGTGCGTTGGTTAAATCTAGCACAAAACCGACAAGCAATGTCATGGTCAGGGCCTAGGCAAGGAATACAGTAAGAATGAAAATCCTTATGAGGTATTTGCTTCCCACAAGAAATACAATTGTTAACTTTTTTTGACATCGGTCTGGAGCAAGAAAAAAAGTTTCCCCAATGGGGAACTTAGCTTTAATGAAGACTTTGGATCTGAAATTCGAATTCGAAAATCTCCGACCGGCACTTGCGAACTGCTTTTGCTTTGGGCACCGCGTGGCAAGAAAGACTGAAGAAAATGACGTCGGCTGTATCTTAAATACCCCTGGCGCACTGACGTCAGGGAAGAGGCGACAGCAACCGACGCCGGACCAGGACTTTGGAATTCAGGCCGACTGCGGGTAGCCTGCCAGCAGGATAACCCAAGTGTAATGACTGCAACAGTGAAACACGATGAACATCTCCAGGTTGCAGCTTCCAGGATGTCCCTGGTAGGGACTCCCCTGAGGAATGCTGTAGAGGGTGATGTAGCCCTAGTGGAATGTGTTCTGATCCCCTGTGGGGTAGGTTCCCATGGTGTTTGTAGCAGAAATGGATGCAGTGTGCTATCCATTTGGAAATGGTTTGCTTTGAAATGGCCTTGCCCCCTGCCCCTGCAGCAAAGCTGACTAACAGCTGGTCATTTCTGAAAGGCTTAATTTGGTCCAGAGTAGAGCCAAATGTAGTTAGCTTATGAGAGAAACCCTGCACTTCTGTTTGTAAAGCAGTTTTCAGATTCTCCAGTGTTAAAGGTTGTTCCTGTTTTAATCTTTGAGACATTTTATCAGCTTCTTGCTGTTGCTTGTTAATTTTTTGCCTTTTAGAAGTGGTTTCTTTCTCAGGAGTAGTAATTGCAGACAGTTTGGTTTTTGTGATTACAGTTTCCATCCGATCTGGCTGATTCTCCATTAATCTTGTATAGTTAGATTCCTAGTAGTAGTAGTGCAGAATTTTAAATAAGTCTTGTTTGAAAGTTATTTTTCTTGTTACTTTCCTCTTATTACGCCTGTTAGTCTTGAAGAATCCACACCATGCGGTTCAGGGCTCTGTTTCCAACAAGTAATTATTTTTCCTTCAGAATGAGAGAATCTTTGAAAAATAAAGATGAAACAAGTACTCGTATTTCTGCTTTAATCCATTGATGTTTGGTATACTTTTCCTAAGCAATGCGCTGGTTTGAAGTCGGATTATAGTATAGGAATGCAGGAGCTGCATTGTCACTGGACCAAATTGTGCTTAGGCTTGAACAAAATGAAGCTAAAATTATGGACAATGAGCTAAAAATAAATGAACTGCAACAAAAAGCACAAACCAATGACACCACAATTAAAGAATTACAGCAAAAAATGTTAGACTTGGAAGTTAGAAGCCAGAGAAATAATTTTATCATAAGAGGTATTCCGGACAGCTTTGATAATTCACAACTTATTCCAATAATAAAAGACATACTAAGCTCTCTTCTGGCTAATAAAAATCTCCTGGATGAGATAGTGATCGAAAGAGCTCACAGAGCTATAAAGCATATCTTCCTAGACGAATCTATATTAGACTGCTTAATTCAGCACATGTTCAACAGATACTGTCAGCTTATAAGATTAAAAAGAATGTTACATGGAGAGCGCATAAAATTATGATTACTCAAGATCTCCCTTTACAAATTAAACAAAATCGACAGAAACTCAGCAAATACTGCAATTACCTCATTGAAAATAAGATTTGTTTCCAAATGAGATATCCTGCAACTTTAACATTTTATTACAAAGAAGAAAAAATATCCTTGGAAACACCTGACCAGGCAAAATCCACCTTTCTGCATCTCTTCAAAGTAAATCCTGCCTGAGACAACTCTCTTTATATCGTTTGATCCAAAAACAACATTTGGAAGGCTAAACAAGTGCTACAGCTCCAAAGAACTACAGGACAGAAGAATATACCACTCTTATGGGAAATTTTAAACAAATGGATGTGGAATCTGTTCTAAATAACTCTGCTTACTTGCCTGTAAAGAAAACCTCTTTGCTACACTGTAATACTTATGGTACCGTCTTTTAGTAACTGCCTTTACATTTAAAAGTTACAAAGCTACCTAACACTGTCTGCATAGAGAAATGACTTTAAAGTGCATTTACAGCTTACAAAAAAGTGTTAAATTACATTTAAAAAATGGGATATAACCTTTGATATAATAGTTTATGTAGTGTAAATATTAGACATAAGTAGTTTCAGTTAAAATGTATACTCATTATTCTACTAGCATAATCATTGAGTTGCTTTTAAGTATGTCTATGAGCAAGGTACAAAAACATTTCTCTTTTTTTTTCCCCTCTCTGTTTGTTCAGTTGATGGCACTGGTTAATTATTAACATATGAGTTCACAACAGGGTTACCACCTGTCCCACTTTGCGAGGGACAGTCCCTCTTTGGGCAGTTGTGTCCTGCAAAATATTGTGAGAAAATGGCAAATGTCCTGGGATTTTAGGACAAAAGTATTTTCTATATTGTATGTAATAGTTGCATAAAACAGTTATTCTGTATCTGAAACACCTACATGTTATACGAAACAGAATAAGGAACAAAAATGCTACAAGAATAAACTTTTATTCAGGCAAACAACTGAAGTTCTGTCCTTTGTACTGTCCGTGGGTATGTTTTGCCCTGCAAAATCTGATGTTTGTAGCGCAAATGTCCCACTTTGGCCATTTGGAAAGGTAGCAACCCTAGTTCACAATGACGTGTTTATATGGCTTTTGACAGTGCAGTGTTAAATGACGATTCCAACACATTTAAAGAACCACAGTTAATTCCTGTTAGCAAGAATAAGGCAAATGTTGTTGAATTTTAAAGTGCTACCTTCTTTAAATGTTTAAAATATATAATCATTATTCTGCTGACATAACCATTGAGTTACTTTTAAATGTGTTTATTAGCAAGGTATAAAAACATTTTTTTGTTTTTTTTTTCTTTTCTCTCTGTTTGTTCAAGTAGATGGCATTGGTTAATTATTAATATATGAGTACACAATGATGGATCTATATGGCTTTTGCCAGTGCAATGTTAAACGAAGTTCCAATACATTTTAAAGAACCACAGTTAGTTGCTGTTGGTAAGAATCAGGCAAATGTTGTTGAATTTTAAAGTGCTGCCTTCTTTAAATGTTTAAAATGTATAATCATTATTCTACTGGCATAACCATTGAGTTACCTTTAAAGGTGTCTATGAGCAAGGTACAAAAACATTTTTTTTTTTTTTTCCTCTGTTTGTCCAGTAGATGGCACTGGTTAATTAATAATATGAGTTCACAATGATTGCTTGTATTGTTTCCAATACGTTTTAAAGAACCACAGTTAGTAGCTGTTAGCCAGAATAATGCAAATGTTGTTAAATTTTTAAAATGATGCCTTCTTTAAATATACATATATTGTACTTGGTTTTTGAAAATATTGTTTTGTTAACTCGTTAATAACTCTTGAAATGTTAAGAATTATAATATGTTGCTGTTACTACAAAACTTTTTATAAAAGCTACTTTTCCTTTTCTCTATATATAATATCTAAGGGTACAATTAATATAATATTTTAAGAAATCTGAAAATGAATATGCAGTATATAAATAATAAAAGGAGCGGGATGGGCACAGTCTGTTAGCTGATGACTGTTCACATTTGGAACAGTATGAGTATTATTGACATCTCTCTGATATATATCTACTCCTTGTTGTTAAAAATAATAGTTTATTTTAGTTTCTTAACTCGTGTACATTTACAAATACAAAGGGATGGGTGGTTAGGTACCTATTTAGAGTTTAGGAGTATGGAAGTCACAACATTTATTCTTAAGATAAATGCACTAAAAGAAAAAGTTTATAACTGTATTTTTTGTGTATCAACTAATGAGAAACTTCAACAATATTAATAAAAAAATGATAACCATAGACTCTTAGAATGTTAAAGGAATAGTAGATAAAAAGAAAAGAAACTAAGGCTGATATAAATTTCTTGCAAGAAACTCACTTAGATGACCAACTTTGGGTTAGGGAAAGGAAAAGAAAATGGGTTAAAACAATAGTTGCTGCAAATTATAGTTCTTTGTCCAGGTGAGTGGCCATTATAGTAAATAAATCCTTCCACGGAGAGAGTACTTCCTATGAAGCTGACTCAAAGGGAAGATGGGTATTATTTACTACTGAACATCATACTTTAAACAAATCATTACTCTTTCTTAATATATATAGCCCCTGCTCAAATCAACGGCTCTTCATTTATGAAATCTTTAATATATTAGCCAAACACTCAAATCATCTGTTTATTGTAGGTGGGGACTGGAATGCTTTACTAAACCTAGATAAGGATAGATCGCATAATAAAAACAGACAGTCACAATCTACCACTACAGCACCTGAAGAATTACAAAATACATTTGAACTAGTTGACCCTTATGTTAAATTTCAATATGATAAAACAATATCAAGATTCACTTTCTTTTCAGCCACTCATAAAACTTGGTCCAGGATAGATGCTTTTCTAATTTCCCTTGCTTTCCTTTCTAACAAATTATTTTTTATTTATTTTTATTTTACATTTGTTGACCGGGCTAGTCTAGCTGGATATATGTCCATTTTCAGTAGAGGGCCGGGGAGAAAAGCTCCACATTAAAACAGACTAGACACACAAAGTATAATTATGCTGCATCACCTAGAACTCTTTCAGATCATTCCAAAATTAGACTTTTAATAAACTTTCAAGCTCATAAACAAAATATTTCCTATTTCAATACCTGGACGTTAAATCCTAAAATTATACAAAACCAAGAAACTACACAAGAAATTCAGAATGTGCTAGCCCAACTTCAAAATTATTTTATATCCGATCAAATTCTATATGACATACAATGGGTGGCTACCAAGGCGGTCATCAGGGGTATTATTATTCAAAAATCTGCATGGCTCAAAAAAAAAGTATAACATCTTAAGAATGAACTAGAGTGTCAAATAAACACTGCTGAACTAGAACTTCAGGAAAAAATATTCTAAAGAACTTGAGGAAAAAATAATTGATTAGCAAAAACAATTACACAAACACTATTTAGAAAATATCTCCTTCTTAGAATTAAGGTCAATATATCAATATTCAGAATGGGCTCAAACACCATCAAAATTCCCAGCTAGACTAATTAACATAAAAAGTGGACCTCCTAGGATCAAAGAAATAAAATATGAAGGACAGGTGAAATATAAAGAACAAGATATAGTGGATGCTTTTGAAGATATTTATAAGAAATTATACAATATACCCTTATCATCATCTACAGACAGATTTGAGGATTTTATACATAATATAAACTTTCCACAAATTACAGAATATCAAAGGAAACTCTTAAAATCACCGTTACATTTAAAAGAGATAAAAGCTGCAATAAACAAACTAAAATTAGGTAAATCCCCTGGGCCTGATGGATACACATCAGATTTTTATAAGCTATTCATGGAACATATCTCCAAATTGTTATTAAAAGTTTTCAACTATATAATACAATATGGTATAACAGACAAATACTTAAATAACTCCAAGACAGTGTTGATTCCTAAACCGCATTCTGACCCAACAGATCCAACAAATTATAGACCAATAAGCCCTCTTAAAATATTAGCCCATGTTATAGCAAATAGACTTAAGAATATACTCTCCTCTATTATTTCCAAACAACAAATGGGCTTTATGACAAACAGGCAAACAAGTGACAACACCCTCCTTTTAGATACCATTGTAAGACTACTTAATAGGGATAAATGCCCCAGATATGCCCTTACAGTAGCTGCAACTAAAGCTTTTGACAGAGTAAACTTACACTTTCTCTTTAATATACTGCCTTTATATGGTTTTCCTCAAGAATTCATTAAAATGATCCAGGTTCTCTATCAGAAAGCTTCTACCACTATACAGGTAAATAAACTTATAACTAACCCTATACTCTTTTCCAATGGTACAAGACAAGAATGTCCTCTTTTGCCATACATATTTAATCTTTATCTAGAACCCCTCCTTCTGTTTATTTCACAACAAAACTTTCATCATATTCCCAGAATCCACAATACAAATCTTATATACTTGGCCTTTGCTGATGACTTAAATATATACTTCCAACTACCCACTACTGACTTCCCAAAAATACTTAAAGTTATTGATGAGTTCTCGGTAGTTTCAAATTATAATTTAAATTTAAACAAGTCACACATATTTCCCCTTAATCCTATAGGGCATAAAGAATTGTACTTTCCTATGAGTGAGATCAAAATAAACTACCAGATAAAATATCTAGGAATAATATTTACTTCAGACTTCAAAGATATTATATAATAACCTACTAACTACATGGACTAGTATTCAAAATGATATGGATAGATGGAAGAACATTAATATGTCTCTACTGTCAAAAGCTAGTGTTATCAAGATGAACTTTCTACCAAGAATACTCTTTCAATTAAATGCTACCTTTTCAAATATTCCCCAAAACTTCTTCCTTGCCATGGAAAAAGCTATATCAAGATTCTTATGGTATCCCAAATCTACCAGAATTAAATATGCAAAACTTGTACTCGCCAAAGATAAGGGGGGATTGGGGTTACCTGATTTTAAGCTTTACTATAGTATAATTACTGTATACAGACTAATACAAATAAAAACTATGACTCGTATATAAATACTTGGACACCCCAGTGGACCAAAATCTGGTATGAACAGTTGAAATCCCTTGGCTGTAATATCAAATCCTTACCATTCTTGAATTTAAACCAGGCTAGCATATACACGAAGAATTTACACCCACTAATTAAAAACATGATTCTTACAACACAGAAACTATTTAAATCATTGCAATTAGCTGACGCGTATGCCCTTATACAACCATTACATCTAAATCCTAATTTACTAATAAATAATAAACCAGTAAATCTAACAAACTACCCCCTGATAAAAGACTACACAATATGGGATATATACCAATGGAAAGACTAACACGGGGCAAATGAGACGAACTCAAACTTCCTATGAAATATAGTATTATCCATAATCAACTTCATCATCTTATAAATGTTAAATTCTCACAAATACACACTGACTTACAGAACATAGATTTTGTTAAATTAATACTTGAAAATCTTGTGATTAAAGGGAAAACAATTTCTAGGACTTATAAAATTGTAATGAGTGCAAAACATCAGAATTCTTTATTATTTTCAAACTATTGGCAAACGAAAAATCAATCACTGACTGAAGAAAATAAGAAACTAGCCATTGAAAATACAATCAAATTCATTCCTTTCAAGAAGCTGTTATATACACAAATTATGGTAAATAACAATCTATATTATACCTTATCTAAATTAAATAAATTCAATCCTAACTTTTCGCCTATATGTCCCCACTGTCCGGATCAAACAGCTGATATTTTACATGTCATGAACTGTACTAAGATACACAACTTATGGTATTCCTTGAGAGTAAGATTAGAGAAGATGGGATATGAAAAATCAACCCTTACTTGGGAGACAGCTATACTGTACATTAATATCAATCAACTCCCAAAAATATTAAAACATGTCTATTACGATGTGTGCCCTTATTAAATTCTTTATTACAAAGAATTGGAATGTCATGTCACCAATTACATGGGAACATTTTAGCAATCTTGCTATCAAATATATCTCATCTCACAAATTAATTTATTCAAAAACAAATGCTATTACCAAAAATATTGGGGTTACTTGCTAGATATAATTCTTGACAAATAAAATTTGCCTACAAATTGTCATGAAAAGCTGACCTTTAAATAAGAAATGAATGTAGTATAACCAAACTTTCTTGCATCTTCTGCCTTTTCTTAGTATATGTGTAACTAGATATTTTCCCTAAACATACAAATAAATGGTTAAATTTCTATTTTTACTTTATATATAGACTATCCCCATTCTAACTATCCCTTATGAGACCAAATGAACATAAGAATTCTCATACTTTACTTGACGATGTAGTGGCTTAGTCCTGTCCAGACAGAACCTGAGCTGCCTGTGCACGTCCAGGGAGTGCAGGATCCTTTCCCCTTTACTCTGAGGAGTAAGGAAAAAAATTGGAAAATGAATGGATTGGTTTAAAGCTACACTAGATACCACCTTGGACATGAATGATGTGTTAAGTACTGAGGGAAACCCTGTCCACATGGAAGATAATGAAGGGTTTCACGGCCATAAGGGTCTGCAATTTGGACACTCTTCTTGCTGAAGTGATGGCAAGAAAAAAGCTGTTTTCCAAGAGAGGAATTTTAACTCTGCTGAGACAGCAGGTTCAAAGGGCGGAAGCATGAACTTGTCCAATTCAAAGTTAAGGTCCCAGGCAGTAGTGGGAGCTCTCCCGGGGAGTTTTAAATTTTTGGCTCCTCTCAGGAACTGTTTGACCAGAGGATGAAAGAAAAGGGATGGCTCAGTATTATAATGAGCAGAGATGGCAGAGGAATGAATCTTAAAGGAAGAGAAGGATAGGCCTTTGTGGAGCATTTCTGTTAAGTAATCTAGTAAATGAGGTAAGCTGGGCACAGTTGTGTTCATTCCCTGAGAATGGCTCCAGGAGCAGTATCTTTTCCACTTTTCCAAATAGGATTTTCTAGTACTAGGCCTCCTTACCTCAAGAATGACATCCAGCGCCTGCTTACTGAGAGTTGCTGGTGAAAAATTCAGGGGATGAGCCAGGCTGCTAGGTTCAGGGTCTGTAGCTGAGGGTGAAAATTCTGGCCCTCCTGCTTGGTAGCACGGAAGGGGTCTGAGGCAGGTGCCTTGCTGGCAATACTGTCAGACTGTGCAAAAGAGGATACCAGTGCTGGCGTGGCCAGTCTGGTGCAATCAGGATTGTCCTTGGCTTGTCCTGTTTGACCTTTAGTAGAACCTTCGAGAGGTGGGGCTGGGGGGGAGGCATAGATTGAGAGGCTTTCCCAGGTAAAAGACAGGGCATCCACTTTCCAAGCTTGGCTGTGGGGAGTTTTGGTGCAATATTTGCACAATTGATAGTTCTGAGGGGAAGCAAAAAGTTCCACCTCTGGTATCCCCCATCTGTTCCTCAAAAGCTTGAATATTTTGGGTTCCAGTTTCCACTCGTGTTGGTCCATGAGAATTCTGATTAAATCGTCTGCCAGTGAATTTAGGTTGCCTGGCAGGAATTGAAGGTGCACTTGGTTGCTCAAGGCTGTGTTCCACAGAGCCATGGCTAATCTGCAGAGTGGGTAGGAATGGGTTCCCCCTGCTTGTTTATATACCACATAACTGTGGTGTTGTCTGTCTTTACCAATAGTTGCCCTGTAAGAATAAGGCCTTTAAAGGCTGTCAGAGCATTCTGTACAGCTAACATTTCTTTTTGATTGATATGCAGGTGCATTTGATTTGGGCTCCATTTGCCTTGAATGCACTGTCCTACCATGTATGCCCCCCATGCACAGTCTGATGCATCTGTTGTTAGGGTTTGGGCAGCAGGGGTTGAGTGAATGGGAGTCCCTTGTTGTGGTAGCAGGCCTCTGCCTACCAAAGGAACTCTGTCCTTAGGCAAGGAATGACAGGAATCATTGTTTCCAGGTCCTGAGAATGTTGACACCAGAGACTTTTTAAGTAGCATTGAAGTTTCCTCACATGCAGTCTTGCAAATGGAATTAGTAGAATGCAAGAGGCCATGAACTCTTTCTTGCAGATAGCTGGGTTTTGGTGGCCAGTAGACTGAAGTAGTCTGTCAAATAAACGTGTTTTTCTGTAGTGAGAAATGCCATCTGGGAAATTATGTTTAAGCTTGCATGCTCCCAGGAATATGATCTGTTGGCTGGGTGCCAGATGTGATTTCGTTTTGTTGATGGTGTACCCCAGTGAAGTTAGAAGTCTCTTTACAAATATCAGGTGTTGTAGTAGCAATTCCTGACTGTCTGCCAGAATCAGGCAATTGTCCAAGTATGGGTAAATTTGAATCATTCTCTGCCTGCAATATGCAAAGGCTGGAGCTAGGCATTTTGTGAATACCCTGGGCGCAGTAGATAAGCCAAAGGGGAGTGCAGAGAAATAATGCATACAGCGTGCTCTGAAACGTAGGTATTTCCTGCAAGATTCCCTTATGGGGCTGTGCAGATAAGCTTCTTTTAAGTCTAGGTTTGCTAGCCAGGAGTCCTTGGCTAGCATAGGAAGCAGCTGTTGGAGAGTAAGCATTTTGAATTTTGGAACCAACAGAAAGGTGTTGAGAATAGACAGATCCAGAATAGGACGCCAAGGATTTTCTTTTCTGGGTACCAGAAACAGTCTGGAATAAAAGCCTTGTCCCCTTTGTTCTGCTGGGACAGGTTGAACAGCCTTGATACCGAGAAGAGAAAGTACTTACTTTTGGGCCTCTGCCCACTGGTATAGGGGGAGGTCTGGCCATCCGCTTTGGGTTGGGAGTGAGTGGAAGTGGAATCTGTACCCTGGGAAACAATGTTTAAGGCCCATCTGTCCTGGGTAATGTACTCCCCATTTTTTGGCATGCAGGGTAACTTTCCCTCCTAAAGGTGCAAGTACTTTGGTAGGGCTTGGAAGAGTTAAGGATAAGTCATTGTGAGATTTTACCATAGGATAGCAGCTTACTACTCCCTGTTTTGGACATGGTTGCACTCCATTGCTTAGATCTGTGCATACCCTGAGACTGTAGTCTTGGTGGTCTGCTGCCCTTGGGTTTGGACTGAGAAGGTCTGGGAGGGACTGGAAAAGACTAGTTTTTTGAAGGCCAATGCCTACTGAATCTAGGTGGCTGAACTTGTAAGAAATCTTTAACAGTTTGCATAGATTTAGCTTTTTCCTCCATCCTCTTGAGGACTTCTTCAGCTTTATTGCCAAATAGACGCGCTTGGTTTAATGGTGCATCTAATAATTTTGTTTTGACATGGTCTGGCAGGATTTGTTCCTTAAGCCAAGCATGTCTACTAAGAAAAGACTCAGTGACAGCAGCCCTGCAAAACTTCTAAGGCATCAAAACCACATTGCAAAGTATATTTACCAACTTGGTTAGCAGAATGCATTAACTCTTGTAAATCTTTATGTTCTACACAGTCAGGAATCAATATAATTTTCTGTTTAATTAGTTCCATAATATGTTGCTGATACTTTAACATATGAAACTGACAACTTAAAGCCCTGATGGCAAGAGTAGCAGAGGTACATACTTTCTTACCCCATCTGTCTAAAGCCCTAAAATCCCTGTCCGAAGGGGTAGGATTTTTGGCCGTTGTAGCCTTAATGCCTTTGGGTCCCTGGGAAATGGTCTCTGAATCTGCAGCAGGATTCTTAATGAAAAATTTGTGGGAGTGAGGTACTCTATTGTACCTGTCCTGTCTCCTGGGAGCTGGAGGCAAGGTATCTGGGGTAAGGCTGGATTCCAAGAAGACATCATCTACAATTTCCAGAACTGGAGGGATAGCTAGAGGCTTGTGCTGAGGCAAGTTTAAAAATTCCCTGAGTCTCTTTTTGGACTGAGGGTAGTCCTGGCTCACCCAGCGGAAATGCTCTCTAAGGGTTTGCAGGGTTTCACCAAAGGAAAAATCTTCTGGTGGGGAAGCAGAGGGAATGGAATCCTCTGCATCAGAATCATCATAGGTAGATAAGGGTATGTCCTGGTAATCAGAAGGGTCAGAATTATCAGACTCCTGATCAGAAGAATCAGAAGGAAAATCAGTTCTTGGTCTTTTTGAGGGGGAAGACTGACTTCCCCTAATTAAAGTAATAAGGTCTTCAGCCATTCTAAGCATTTGTTTTTGTGGCATTTGGGCCTGAGAATACACTTTGGCCGTCCGTTTCCTAGGCATAGTGCGGACTTTAGGCTTGAGAAATTCGGTATTTATGGTTTGAAATGAAGTCGTCGGTTTAATATGAAAATCAGAAGGCCTGAATACACCCTCAGAAGCTGGTGCCTGCACAGCAGCTCCGGACCCATTCAAGGTAGAGACATCCACAGGTTCCATAGTCAAAGAAGCATCTCGCGGCATACCGGACTCCGAATGGGTCTCATAGAGGCTTGCGAATCTGTAGAAGCAGGTATCAGGGGCTGCAAAAGCACCTCACTGAGTGCCGGCGAACTGGCGACTAGCTTAACGGTAGCATCGTCGGCAGTTTTGGACCTATGCGGTCTGTCTCAGTCTTTATCCTAACTTTTTTTCAGAAGTTCGTTAGTCAGATGGCTTATCAAAGCCATTCCAGAATATGGAGATCGAGAGCGAAAGTACTTAGCAACAAAAATAGCCCGAAGACGAATAGTTCGGGTGTTGAACAAGGCACAAAACCAACAGCTAGGAACGTCGTGGTTTGGGCCTAAACAGATAATGCAGTAAGAATGAAAATCTCTGTGAGATATTTGCTTTCCACAGGCAAGACAATTAATTTTTTCTGACATTGGTTAGAGCAAGAAAAAAGGATCCCCAACGGGGTACTTATCTTTTAAAAGACTTCAGGTCTGAAACTCAAAAAACGAAAATTCCAGGAGGAGGCCGACCAGCACTTGCGAACTGCTTCTGCTTCGGGCACCGCACGGCAAGAAAGACTGATGTAATGGTGTCGGTTGCATATTTTATACCCCTGATGACCTGACATCATGGAAGAAGCGACAGCATCCGACGCAGAAATCCCAAGACTCTGGTATTCGGGCCGGCTGAGGTCTACCTGCAGGCAGATAACCCAAATGTGATGGCTGCAACAGTGAAACATGAAGAACATCTAACCATGAGGGCCTGTAACTCTGACACTTCTGACTGATGTCAAAGCTACCAGGAGTACAGTTTTCCAAGTACAGTGTTTCAGAGAGGCCTTAGAAACTGGTTCAAATGGGGCCAACATGAGCTTCTCTGAAACATAGTTCAAGTCCCATGGGGGTGGAATGGATTTCCTGGGGAGGCCTGAGATGCAGCACTCTCTTTAGGAATAACTTTGCAGGCAATCGAGATGCCAAGGGGGGATCCAGAGGCAGACAAGCTGAAATAGCAGCACGGTGGGCCTTAACAGAGGAGTATGCCAACCCTGTCTGCAAGAGTTCACACAGGTATGACAGTACCAAGGGGATATCAACTTGAAAAAGGTCCAACTGTGACAACACATGCAGAATCATTTCCACTTAGACAAATAAGACCTCCTGGTATTAGGTTTCCTGGCCTCCTGCAGGAATGTGAGCACGCCCTCATTGTAAAGGTGTCTGTAAGGGATCAGAATTCTATCACTCACAGGGTAAGGTTCAGAGACTGTAGGTGGGGATGGATTAGGTCACAAGCTCCCAGGCTTGGAGAGATAGTCTGCACAGCAAGTAAGATTTTGTTTCCCCCCCTGTATGCTTGTTTACATACCACAGAACTGTAGTGTTGTCTGTGAACAATTTTAGGGGGCCCTGCTTCAGGGTATGTTGGAATGCTTTCAGAACCAATACATTTCCCTGATATTTATATGCTCCTGTCTGAAGGAGTCTGACCAATTGCCCTGTACTCTTAGACATACATCTCCTGAACTGGGGAAGGAGCCTTAAGGGGAGCCCTGAGTTGAAGGTCACTTGATTCAACCACCAGAGTATCTCTTTCCTAAGACAATGAGAAAGGGATTTTGTACTTCGGGGGGTGTGAGTGCTGTGTCCATACAGATACAGGTACCATTGTAACTTTCTCATGTGGAGCCTTGCCAATGATAACATAGGTATAGTCAGTGCCATATGACCCAGAAGTCTGAGGTACTGCCTGGCAGTCAAAGTAGTGACTTGAAGGACAGAGATTGGGTACTGCCTGGCAGTCAAAGTAGTGACTTGAAGGACAGAGAGCAGGTACTGCTTTAAGCTTTCCACCTTTTGAGGTGGCAGAAAGGTCCTCATGACATCCGTCCTTATCCTGCAGCTGAGGAAAACTTGGTTTTGAGAGGGGTTCAGGTCGGACTTGGGGTAGTTTATCTTGAAATCCAGTGCTTGCAGAACTGATACCACTGTTTGTAAATGTCACTGTAGGTATTTGGAACATTCCGCCTGAATCAGTAGGTTGTCCAGGCAAGGGAATATTTGAATCCCTTGAGTCCTGCAATAGGCAATCACCGGTGCCAAGCATTTGGAGAATACCCTTGGTGCTGAGGAAAGTTCAAAGGGCAAAGCAGAGAGCTGGCAATGTGAGAAGCCCACATAGAAGTGTAAATATCTCCTGTAGTTGGTCCTTATGGGGATGTGCAGGTAGGCATCCTTGATGTTCAACATGGTTAGAAATCCATGAGGTAAAAATAAAGGGGAAGAGGGTCTGCAGAGTGAGCATTCCATTTGAAAGGTGGGCACTTGCAGGAAATAATTGAAGTGGGAGAGATCTAGCATCAGTCTCCAGGGACCATCCTTTCTTGGGAGTAGGAAGGGCCTTGAATAGAAACCCCTTCCCTTTTCTGTCATAGGGACAGGTTGGTTGGATTGACCCTTGGGCAATAAGACTGTCTATGAATGGTTGGAAAAGAGGGAGTTGTTCTTTGGGTGGCTGGGGAATGCCCCTCAAGGAAGGTGGTGTGATCCAGGTCATGAAATAACCCTTTTCTATGATGGATAAGACCCACCTGTCTGAGGTAATGTTTTCTCAAATAAGAAGACAGTGAGAGAGCCTTAGGTATAGAGGAATGGTATCGAGAAGTTTGAGGAGAGATAGAAGGTGGTCACAGACTACCTACCCTGTCCTGAAACGGAGGTTACTGAGTAGGGGTCTGAGCAGGTCTGGAAGGAGTATGCTGCTTCCTGGTGCTCCTTCTGCCCCTGGAAAGAGGTGGAGTGGCAGAGTGTTTCCTAATAAACTGTGCTTTGAAAGGGTAACTCCTGTGGAATTTAGGGATAGGAGAAATAAACAGGTGCTTAAGGTCCTGTAGCGCCTTCCTCTTTTGTTGGAGAATTTTGAATAACTCAGCCACTTTCGTAACAAAGAACGCAGAGTTATCCAGAGGTACATCCAGAGGTTTTGCCCTGATGTCATCAGGTAAGGGCTGTAACCTTAACCAGGAATATCTTCTCAGGACTGAGGCACATGCAGCAGATCTGGCAGAAGCTTCAGCAGCATCACAGCTACATCTAATGGAATGCCTTGTGACCTCGGAAGAGAGAGAAAGGAGTCTGGAGATTTGTGCCTTGAAAGGAGAGTCAGGGAGCTCAGACAAAAGCTTAGTGGCCTGGCCTGGCCTAACAGGGCTAGGGCATATTTTGACACGTGTTTGGCAATTCACTGCCCTGAATGCCAGGGTAGCAGAGGTATATACCTTTTTCCCAAAGTGCTCCATGGCCTTACTGTCCTTATCTGTAGGGAGAACTGAGGTGGAAGGAAGCAGTTTTAAAGGCTTATCAGCAGAGAGTAACACAGTGCCTGGGTTTGCAATAGGGCATTTAATAAGAGATTTGGCCCCCTCAGGGACCTTATAGAATCTATCAGGCCTTTGAGAGGCAGGAGGCTGTGAATCAGGTTTAATACAGGCTGCATTAAAAGCATCCACAAATGCTGGCAGATAAGAGGGATAGCTGAAGGAGTAGGAGTGTCCATCTGCAGAAGTTCATAATATCTTTTTTGTACCTCTGACATCTCAGTGGAATCCCACTTAAAGAACTCCCTCATTTTGGAAATGGACTCCCCAAAGGTGAGATCCTCACCCGGAGAGTCTGTCTCAGCAGAATCCTCCTCTGGGGAGGCATAACCAAGGGGAGAGCAACTGGAACACTTAGGACAGGGAGTCCTCTGAAGAAGAGTCAGATGAATCCTAAGCTTCAGGTTGAGGGATGTCTGCATCCTGAGGCCTAGGGCTAATTAAATGAGGAGCAAATGGAGAGGATGAGGACACAGCAGGCCTAAGAACCATGAATGCATTAAAGAGACTCTGAGAAAAGGCTTGCCAGTCTGGTTGGCTTTCTGCAGAAGGAGAAATATGTTTGGTCTTCTGTTTCCTTTTCAGGGAAGGCCTAGAGGACATGGAACCCAAGGAAGGCCTGGGTTCAGTAGGTTCTGTAGCAGGGGAAAGAGGTGTCTGAATGGCTAGTACAAGCAGACGTTCCCACTCATTGTTGGCAACCGACGTTTGCAAAACCTCCGTGGACGTGCCTTCCACTCTAGGTTCTGCAGCTTCCCGAACAGTGCCCGCTACACCCATATCGGGGGTCTCTGAACATTCTTCCAGGCTGATGGCCACAGGAGGGACTTCAGGTGGAGGAGGTGCAGCAACGAGTTTTGGCATAGTAACATTGGCCTTTTTCTTAGATGGTTTGATGGGCTGACCGGATGGCCCTTCCACAGCTAACACTAAGTGTTTAAGATGCTGATTCTCCAAAATACATGTTGAGCGCGTGCACACAGCTGTGTAGGGTCTTGACGAAGGCCTGACAAACTGCATAGATCTTGTGTTCGTGCATAGGCCCTAAACAGAAAAGACAATGCTTGTGGATGTCCTTATGGGGGATCTGATGACCACACCTGCAGTTTCCCTTCCTGGACGACATGAACCTAAACAGACATGAAGTGGGGCAAAATAACTAAATTTGCCCAACAGGATACTTATCTTTGAAAAGACGATCCGACAGCTGGTGTGGCAGGAACAGCTGATGTTCAACTGGTGGCAGAGAAGTTCGGAGAAATGGCACGTGCAGACATCACTTTTATAGTCCAAGTTCCCTTACCAACATCAGACGTCCCACGTACCTTGCAGTGACTAGAAGCTTTTGTATACTGGCCAGATGTTCGGGTAGCAAGAGAGGATAACCCAAGGGTTTGGAATATCGCAACATGAGAATAGGACATCTGAAAGTGTAATGACCCCAAAGCAGAGAAATGAAAAGTACAGTTGTATACCTACCATAAATGTAGATGTTCGAGTGTATTCACTGTTGCAGTCATTACACTTGGGTTATCCTGCTGGCAGGCTACCCGCAGTCAGCCTGAATTCCAAAGTCCTGGTCCGGTGTCGGTTGCTGTCGCCTCTTCCCTGATGTCAGTGCGCCAGGGGTATATAAGATGCAGCCGACGCTATTTTCTTCAGTTTTTCTTGCCCCAGATGTCAGGTGCCCCAAGAAGGTAGGCAATACATATTCCTTATATAAACATACACTAAAATAACCAATACCTTCATCTACAAGCAAATACACCACATAGGTTGTATAGGATAGAGAAGTATAGATAAGTCCCAGCAAAGAAAGGGGGATGGAGGGTGGGTAACCTGGACTGCAACAGTGAATACACTCGAACATCTACATTTATGGTAGGTACACAACTGTACTATTTTCATAGTGTTTCACTGTTGCAGTCATTACACTTGGGTTGAATCCCAAAGCTGAGGTAGGGCGACTGGGTCTAAACAGGATTAGGAGTGGCGATGAGGCCCTGCAGAACTGCAGTGGCAAAGCCTTCTCTGGATTTAGAGTAAAGAGGTAAGTAATAATGCTTGGTAAAAGTGTGCACTGAACTATAAGTTGCAGCCTCCAAAATGTCCTTGGTTGGTACTCTGAGAAAGGCTGCTGAAGTGGCTGCTGCCCTGGTAGAATGTGGCCTAATATTCTTAGGCACTGATTTGCCATGCTGTGCATAGCAGAAATGAATGCAGTGCCCTATTCATTTAGAAATAGTCTGCTTTGAAATAGCCTTTCCTTGTGATCCTACAGCACATGCTACAAACAGTTGCTCAGTTTTTCTGAAAGCTTTTGTTTTGTCCAAGTAGAAGTGTAGCTGCCTGTGTATGTCCAAAGAGTGTAGAAGTCTCTCCCCTTTATTCTGGGGATTTGGATAAAATGTTGGCAAATTAATGGTTTGGTTAAGGGCCACACTGGATACTACCTTTGGCATAAATGGTGGGTTTGTCCTTAGAGAAACCCTGTCCGGATGTAAAATGATGAAAGGTTCCACTGCCATTAATGCCTGTAACTCTGAGACTCTTCTTGCTGAAGTTATTGCTAGGAAAAGAGCAGTTTTCCATGATAAAAATTTTATCTCCTCTGTATTGGCTAGCTCAAAAGGAGGCAGTGTGAGCTTTTCCAAGACAAAGTTGAGGTCCCATGTAGGTATCGGTGCTCTCCTTGGGGGTCTTATGTTTTTTGCCCCTCTGAGGTACTGTCTTAGCAGTGGATGTGAAAAAATAGGAGGTTCCGCATTGTAATGGGCTGATATGGCAGAGGCATGGATCTTAATTGATGAGAAGGATAGGCCTTTGTCCAACATCTCAGTTAGGTATTGTAAAATCTGAGGAATATTTGGAACAAGTGGTTCAAGTCCTTGTGCCTGGTTCCAAGCACAATCTCTTCCATTTTTCTGCTTAAGATTTCCTGGTGCTGGGCCTCCTGGCTTTCAAAATGACATCCATACCAGCTTTAGAGAGAGGTGTGTTCTAAGTGGCTATATTATTTGCCATGCAGTCAGATTTAAGGTTCTAAGTTGGCTGTGTAGGATCTGATTGTTTTGTTGAGTCAGAAGATGAGGAATTTGAGGTAAAGTCCAGGCTGGGCCTTGAGACAAGCTCTTTAGGATTGGGTTCCAGTGCTGGCGTGGCCAGTCTGGGGCAATCAGAATAATTTTAGCTTCTCGTCTGACTTTTAGGAGTACCTTGGGGAGGAGAGGAAGTGGTGGAAAGGCATAAACTGTTAGGGTTTTCCAGCTGAATGATAGAGCATCAACTTTCCATGCTTGTGAGTGATAAGTCCTTGTGCAGAATCTCTGTAGTTGGCAGTTGTGAGGGGAGGCAAAAAGATCTATGCCTGCGCATCCCCATTTCCTTGTTATCATGCTGAAGACTTGTGGATCAAGTTTCCACTCGTGGGGGTCCATGAGGTTTCTGCATAGTTCGTCTGCCAGAGCATTTTTCTTTCCTGGCAGGAATTGTGCCTGCAGATGTACTTGATAGGTCAGTGCTGTATTCCACAAGGTCATGGCTTGCCTGCAGAGGGGGTAGGAATGTGTGCCCCCTTGCTTATGTACCACATAACTGTAGTATTGTCCGTCTTTAGCAATAGTTGACCTGGATGTAGTAGATCCTTGAAGGCTGTCAGGGCATTTTGTACAGCTAGCATCTCTTTTTGATTGATATGAAGATGCATTTTGTCTGCGGGCCACGTGCCCTGAATACATTTTCCTGCCATGTGTGCCCCCCAGGCATAATCCAATGCATCTGTTGTTATTGTCTGCCTGGCTGTGGGTAAAGTGAAAGGCTGTCCCTTGTTGTGGTGACAGGCCAGTGCCCACCATCGAAACTCCTGTTGCAGGCAGAGAATAAGAGTTATTATTGTTTCCAGGCTGTGGCAATGTTGAGTCCAAACACTTTTTAGATACCATTGTAGCTTCCTCATATGCAGTCTTGCATACGGAATTAGCAGGATGCAGGATGCCATGAAGCCCAAAGCCTGTAGAATTTTTCTTGCAGGTAGCTGGGTCTTTGTTGCCATCATTTGAAAGTAATGAGTCAGTTGTCTTTGCTTGTCTGGCGTGAGATAAGCCATCTGGGCAGTTGTATTTAAGCTTGCACCCAGGAATATTATCTCTTGAGAGGGCACTAGTTTTGATTTCTTTTCGTTAACTGTGCACCCTAGGCAAATTAGTAATCTTTTTACAAATGCCAGATGCTTTAGTAGAATGTCCTTGCTCTCTGCTTGAATAAGGCAGTCGTCCAAGTAGGGATATATTTGAATTCCTTTTTGTCTGCAAAATGCAATTACTGGTGCCAGACATTTTGTAAAGACCCTGTGCGCAGTAGATAAGCCAAAGGGCAGTGCAGAGAATTGGTAATGTATTGAACGAGCTATGAATCTGAGGTATCTTCTGCAATATTGTCTGATTGGGACATGCAGGTATGCCTCTTTGAGGTCCAAAGTAACTAGCCAAGCCTTCTTGCCCAGCATGGGTAGAAGTTGCTGCAGTGTCAACATTTTGAATTTTGGAACGTCCAGGAAAGTATTTAGAATAGACAGGTCCAGTATTGGTCTCCATGCTTTGTCCTTTCTGGGTACCAAGAAAAGTCTCGAGTAAATCCTTGCCCCTGCTCTTGCTGTGGTACTTTTTGAATAGCCCTCATGTCCGTGAGGGCAGAAATTTGTTTTTGTGCCTCTGACCATTGATTGTGTGGCAGGTCTGGCATACCTTTTGGCCTTGGTAGGGTGTGAAAGTGGAACCTGTAACCCTGAGAAACAATATTCAGTACCCATTTGTCCTGGGTGATCATGTGCCAATTTTGTGAGAAAAGTGCTAGTTTTCCCCCTAAGGGTGCTGCCAAAAGGTAAGTGCTTGGCATTTGTAGAGAAAAGTCATTGGGACTGTTTTCTATAAGGTTGTGATTTGTCTTCTCTGCCTTTGGGGGCTGAAGCACCCCATTGTTTAGGTCTGTATGAGCCTTGGGTCTGAGATCTGCCTCTTGGGCGTCTGTATCTGCCTCTTTGTGGCCTGTCTGACAATGGAAAGGACCAATTTTTAGAAGGCCAGTTCCTGCTAAATCTAGGTGGCTGAACCTGTAAGAAATCCTTTATTGTCTGCATTGATTTTGCTTTATCCTCCATTTTCTTTAACACCTCTTCTGCCTTAACACCAAACAAAGTATCATGCTGTACTGGAGCATCCAATAATTTTGCTTTAACATAATCAGGTAAACTCTGTTCTTTTAACCAAGCATGCCTTCGAATGACAGAACCTGTAACTGCGGCTCTGCAAGATGCCTCTAATGAATCAAAACCACATTGCAAAGTATGCTTTCCCACTTGTTCAGCTGCATGCAATAAATCCTGCATTTCCTTGTTCTCAGGACATTCAGAGCTGGTAAGCATTTTCTGTTTTAGCAAAGACATTAGGTATTGTTGATATTTAAGCATGTGAAACTGTCAGTTTAAAGCCCTTACAGCTAAAGTAGCTGAGGTGTAAACTTTTTTCCCCCCATCTGTCCAGTGTTCTATAATCCCTATCAGAGGGAACAGGTTTTTTTTTGCAGTGGAAGCCTTGACCCCTTTGGGACCCTGAGAAATAGTTTCTGGATCAGCAGCAGGGTTTTTATAAAGAAATTTATGAGAATCTGGAACCATGTAGTACCTATCTGGCTTAACTGACGCAGGGGGTAAAGAATCAGGAGTCAAACTGGATTCAGAAAATACATCATCAACAATATCTAGTACAGGGGGTTAGCAACAGGCCTGTGCTGAGGCAGTAAAAGAAAGTCTCTGAGCCTTTTCTTGGATTCTGAATAATCCTGGCTCTCCCAATGGAAATGCTCCCTCATGGTGTGCAGGGTTTCCCCAAAAGAGTAGTCCTCAGGAGGAGAGGCTGAAGGGATAGACTCTTCAGCATCAGAGTCCTCATAGGGAGGAAGAGAATATACATGTTCTGAAGAGGAATCAGAAGAAAGAGAAACCTGGTCAGAGGAGTCATAGTCAGTGTCTTGCCTAGGCCTTTTATCAGAAGGGGGATGGGAACCCCTGATCAAAGTAATTAGGTCCTCGGCCATTTTAAGCATCTGTTTCTTTGGCATGGAGAATGCTGTACTTGTTTCTTTGTCTTTAAAGGTGTTTTAGACTTTGACTTGGCTGCTGAAGTGGTCTTGATAGTAAGCTGTGTAGGTCTGAAAACACCCTCAGAAGCCGATGCCTGCTCAGCGGCTCCGGACACATCTGAGGGAATTGTTTCCATAGGCCCAATACCTTGAGTTTCCAGAGGCCTAGCTGTCTCCACGTGGGAGTCGGAGGCGGCCTGTGGCTCTGAGGTAGCGGGTGTCAGGGGCTGCGAAAGCGCCTCACTGAAAACCGGCGACTGGCCTAGAAGAGGCTTCGTAGTCGGTTTTGGACCTCGGATGCCTGTCTTTTTCTTTGTCCTTGCGCTTTTTATGGACTCCGGTCATCGGTTGTTCCGACGGCATTATATAGTTAAACCTTCAGCCAAAGTAATGTAAAGTAAAATCGAACCAACGCTTAATAGTGCGTTGGTTGAATCTAGTACAAAACCGACAACTAGCAATGTCGTGGTCAGGGCCTAGGCAAGGAATACAGTAAGAATGAAAATCCTTATGAGGTGTTTGCTTCCCACAAGAAATACAATTGTTAACTTTAACTGAAAAAGTTTCCCCAACGGGATACATAGCTTTACTGAAGACTTCGGATCTGAAATTCAATTTCGAAAATCTCAGGAGTTGGCCGACTGGCACTTGTGAACTGCTTTTGCTTCGGGCACCGCGTGGCAAGAAAGACTGAAGAAAATGGCGTCGGCTGCATCTTGTATAACCCTGGCGCACTGACATCAGGGAAGAGGCGACAGCAACCGACGCCGGACCAGGACTTTGGAATTCAGGCCGACTGTGGGTAGCCTGCCAGCAGGATAACCCAAGTGTAATGACTGCAACAGTGAAACACGATGAACATGTACGATGAGCCAGTAGAAAACCTCAAAAATGTCCTGTAAGTTAAGTGAATAGGAATGTGGAGACGGGCATTCTTTATGTCGAGATACAAGGAAGGCCTGAGGGAGAATGAATGGAAGAAGAGTTTGCAGGGACAGCATCTTGAAAGATGTAACAAAAAGAAAAGTGGAGAGATCCAAAACTGGTTTTCAGTCTCCTCCTTTCATTGGGACAAGGAATAGTATAGAATAGAACCCTTATCCCCACGTACTGAGGAGACATGGATTCTAATGTGTCTTGCTCGAGCAAGGATTGACTGATGGGACAGAGCAACTATAATGGATTTTATGAAGGCGGCATAACAACAGAGGGAAGCACTTCTTTCTAGGTCATTCTGTACCCATTTTAAATGGCTGAGAAAAAAAAAAAGTTATGTACTCACAATAACATTCCATCTGTTTTGTCCATTTTTACTCTTCCTCAACCATGGGGTTTGGATCTGACTCGGCCTTTTCTAGTTTGTGACCAACAAACTCTTGAGCTCCTCCCTACCCATAATGCAGCAACCCTGAATCTTGTTTGATCTTGTTTGCTAGATAACATAAGTAATATTAGAATAATGTTCCTGACAAAAGAAAACAATATCTGAAGCCCCGTACAAGACACTGTGGTGTCTTTATAACATCTCTTTCTTCCAATAGTCCATGCTGACAAAGGTTGGGGGTTGGTGGGGTGGGAGTTGAAGAATGAAAATGGACAACATAGATGGAACATTATGGTGTGTACATAACTTCTTTATCAGATGTTGTCAATTTTCATTCATTCCTCAACCATTGGGACAGTGTCCCCAGCTACCTGAAATTCTGGTGGACTCTAAAGAAGGATGTTTCTGAGCATGGCTGAACCAAAGGCTGCTCTTCCCCCTCGACACCAGATTCAATTTGTAATGAGTAATAAAAATATGAGGATTAGCCCAAGTAGCAGCTACACAAATGTCACTGATGAAATGACTGGATAAAAAGCAAATGGAATATGTATTCACCTTTGTTTTAAAATTTTGGAAAGAAAACTTTGCAAATTAATAGACTGATACTGAATTCTGACATCACTGAAGGAGGGAAGGAAAGAATGGTTCTTAATGTCACCCTATCCTTATGGAAAATCAAGTAAGGAGGTTTACATGATAACGCTTAAAGTTCTGAAATTTTTCTGGCAAAGGTAGTAGCCACTAGAAATATTTTACACGTCAGAAAGTTAAGATCATATTTTCCTGCTGGTTCAAAGGGAGAATGCATTAAGGCATGCAGCAGAAGAAATAAATCTCATGGAGAAGTAGGATCTTTATACGGTGGTCTAACTAAAATAGTACATCTTACGAAGGACTTGCATATCTTAGTAGAGGCTAGGGAAGAATTGTCGCCTCCTATATGAAAGTTAGAGATTGCTGCTAACTGAACTGCAGTGGTAGAAAAGCTAGCTCCTTTATTGAAAATTTCTGCCAGAAACTCTAGGACACTTTGGGTAGGGACTGAAAAGGGATTGATGTGTTTTTGATGCACCAAACATACAAATCTCTTCCATTTACTTTGGTAAATTTTCCTAGTAGAAGCTTTATGGGAAGATAAAAGAATATAACATACAAGAGATGAGATCATAGGTTGCCAGGCTATTAACGGAAGTGAGGAAACCATGCTGTTAGCCTGAGGTTTGAGCTATTCAGATTAATAAAGCCTGTTGGGTGAGACAGGAGGTCGGGAATCGGATCCAGAATCCAAGGTGGGTAAAGAGATGAGGCCAAAGGAAGGGTAACCAAACCTGTCGAGGCCAGTAAGGTGCAATGAGGATGACTTTGCTCTTCAACTTTGCAGCTTTTTGTAGAAATTGGGACTCAAAGGAGTTGAAGCATAAGCATAAAGAAGACCGGAGAGCCAATCATGGAGCAAAGCATCCCTCGGTGATTCCCCTGGCAAGGGAATTATGGCAAAAAAGCTACTACACTTGTTGTTTAGGGGAGACGCAACAAGATTTCAGCAAGGATGGCCCCACTGACAGAAAATGGCTTCAGTCACTTTCATGTTGAGAAACCACTCATGAAGTAGTAGAATGGACCTGCTCATTTTGTCTGTTACCAGACTGAACTTCCCCAGAATGTGTGTTGCTATCAGAAAGTGGTTGGATGAGATCGCCCATTGCCACACTCTGGACGCTTCTTGACACAATGGTAAGATCTGGTTCCTCCTCGTTTATGTCTGGCCTAGGGTTAAGGGAGAATGAACGGATGGCCTTGTAGAACCTATTCTGACCTTGTCCACCACCAAAGATATCTTTTGCATGTTTGTGTGATCCTTATTTGAAGTGACATCCACTGATAAAGAATTGACCATTGGAGATCTTAGCATCCATTGAAGAATTCGTACATGAAATCTTGATAGGGGGACTAGAATTATCACTGCTGAGACTGACCCCAAGGCATGAAGAATCAATTGGGCTGAAATTTTGGCATTGTGAACAATTTTCATGACCTGGAGTCTCAATGTCTGAACTCTGGCTAGGGAACGTGAAGCTGCTGCTGCTACTGTACTGAAAATTACTCCTATGAACTCAAATGTTTGAGATGGCTGCAACTGAGATTTGTTGCAATTTATTGTAATTCCTAGAAGGGAGAAAATTTGGAGTACCTGGTCTCTTGCTAGTATGAGTAGATGCCTGGTTGGGGCAGTGATGAGCCTGTCATCTAAATACAGAAACAGTCAGAATCCCTGCAATCTCAAGTGAGCTGCCACCGCTGCCATGCATTTGAACACCCTGGGTGCTGTGGTGAGACCAAAGGGCAGGGCTCTGAACTGGTAATGACTGGCTCCCAGCCAGAAGCGCAAGAACCTTTTGGATTGCCTGTTCATTTTTTTTGTGATAGTACACATCTTGAGGGTCTACTGAGCACATCCAATTGTCCTAGCCTAGAAGCAGTGAGTGTCTGACTTGTTGAATTTGCTGAGATCCAGAACTGGAGTCCAGTCCCCTGTTTTCTTTGGCATTAAATAGAATCTTGAAAGTGCTGGATTCTCTCTGGTCTGGTGGGGCCTCTTGGATAATTTGTTTTGTAGCAGCTTTTGTATTTCTAGTGCTGCTGTTTTCCTCTGATTGGGTGGAATACCAGGAAACTTTCATGAGGATGGGGGTGGAAGGGAAAAGGGAAATATATAACCTCAGGAAATAATCCTCTACACCCATGTGCCTTTTGTTATATCTAGCCAGGGTCTCTGGTGCAGGGATAAACAGCTCTTGATTGCCTCCACACGGGGACATTTGGGCCTCCTTTCAGGAGTGCTGGTATGGCCTGTCAGAAAATGTGTCTCTAGACCCTTGGTTTTGTGGCCTACCTCTGCTACTTCGGTGGCATCTTCTATTAGTGTTCCTCCTCTGCCTCTGGGGGAACTATCTCAAAATGAATCTTCAATAGTACCCTGAGATTTTTTGAATCACATTTTCCATCCCCCTCATCGGTTCCTAAAGAAAGGTCCTTTGAGGGGTCAAAAAACATATTCCTACAGTAGAGAGAGTCTTTCCATCTTTTTCACACCAGGAGTGTATGTCCTTCACTTTGGGGCCAAATAAGGAAGATTTCAAAGGGAACACTGATGGAAGACTTGAAGGGCTCCGCAAAAATCATGCAAGTACATTAAGATGTGCCACCTTATTGAGATACCTGAACGTGCCGCCCTTGAGGTACCCTCAGCTGCATGACAGATAGGAATCATGGATAAATTTGAAATAAACTGTATGGTTGATAACTGTGAAATTATCGAAGCTCGATTGTCAGCAGTAGTGGTCCCTGAAAGTGTACTTGACAGTTCTTTTATTAAATCTCTTTGCAACCTAGTGAAATGTGCCAAATTGTTCAGCAACCCAAGACCAAAAGTCATTGAAGAGTAGACACGCTTCCCAAATCTGTCCAAAGCCCTTGACTGTTTGTTAGGGGAATGGATGGTGAAATTTTGTTCCGCAAGTTCCTTCTTCATGGCCATCACCATGACTATAGCATCTACTGGTACTCCTTTGCTCCAGAATTCCCTTCCTGTTGGTGGTGCCAGAATTTGGTCTGTTCTCTTGGGGATAAGTTCAACCACATCGGGTTCCTTCCATGCCCACTGAGATATCAAATCAATGAGCTCAACAGCAGGGGAGATACCCAAGATGTAGATGGGCCAGATACAAATGCCTCCAGGAATACCAATTCCTCTGAGGAAGGATTCTGGAAGCACCAACCACCCCGTTGTTTGAGGATCTCTAGAATGTCTTCAAATGAGATGTCTTCAGGTGGTGATCTAGGGGATCCCTCTCCTTCATCAAAATCAGTGTGTTCTGTGATAGATTTCTGTGGGGAATTTAAGTGCCTCCATTTGCACTTTGTCTTCCAGGGTACATCCTTGGTGGGATGTTCTAGAGAAGTGTTGGAAGAAATGGTAATACCCTGCTAGGTAGCCTTTAGAGGTTGGACTGGCTGTCCCTATCGAATGTCGAGGCTCAACATTACAGAAAGACACATGAGATGTTGAAGGAAGATCTAAGGGAGAAAGAGACAGTACGGTTGTGTACACTTACCATAAATGTAGATGTTTAAGTGTATTTACAGTTACAGTCATTATATTTGGGTTATCTGCTTGCAGGTAGCCCTCAGTCAGCCTGATTAACAAAGTCTTGGGTCCTGCGTCAGTTGCTGTCCCTTCTTCTATGACGTGAGGTCATCAGGGGTATAAAAGATGCAGCCGACGCCATTACATCAGTTTTTCTTGGCCCAAATGTCAGGTGCTCCCCTAATGGGAAGCAATTAAATATAAAAGTACAAAGATATACCTCCAACAAAAAAGCAAATACACAAAAAAGGCTTTTGAGCATAGTAAAGGAAAGTAGAGGTATAGCCAAAAGAAGTTAGGGGGCTGGAGGGAGAGTAACCAGGACTGCAACAGTGAATACACTCGAACATCTACATTTATGGTAAGTGTACACAACTGTACTATGTTCTTCGTGTTTCACTGTTGCAGTCATTACATTTGGGCAGATTCCCAAAGCTATGGTTGGGAGGAGGAACTTAGATAGCATTAGGGCCAGCTATAAGGTCCTGCAAGACTGCAGTGGCAAAGCCAGCTTTGGATTTAGAGAAAATTGGCAAATGATAATGCTTGGTGAAAATATGTACAGAACTCCAGGCAGCAGCTTCTAGGATGTCCCTGGTAGGGACGCCTCTGAGAAAGGCTGTAGAGGTAGATGCAGCCCTGGTGGAGTGAGGTCTGATCCCCTGGGGGATAGGTTTTCCATGGTGCTTACAGCAGAAATGAATGCAGTGGCTTTATCCAATTAGAAATGGTTTGCTTTGAAATAGCCTTCCCCTCTGCCCCTGCGGCAAATAACACCAGCAATTGTTCAGATTTCCTTTGAGGTTTAGTCCTGTCCAAGTAGAATCTAAGTTGTCTGTGCGCACTTAAGGAATGCAGTATCCATTCCCCTTTATTCTATGGATTGGGAAAGAAGGTTGGCAAATGAATGGACTGATTAAGAGCCACACTGGATACCACCATGGGTATGAAGGACGGATTGGTTCTGAGGGACACCCTGTCTGCATGAAAGATGATGAAAGGCTCCACTGCCATAAGGGCCTGTAATTCAGATACCCATCTAGCTGAAGTGATTGCTAAAAGGAAAGTTGTTTTTCTAGAAAGAAATTTTAAGTCTGCAGTAGCAGCTGGCTCAAAAGGAAATAGAGCGAGTTTCTGCAAGACAAAGTTAAGGTCCCAAGCTGGGGTTGGAGCTCTCCTGGGTGGTCTCAAATTTTTGGCCCCTCTGAGGAACTGCTTGAGCAGTGGATGAGAGAAGAGGGGAGGTTCTGTGTTATAATGAGCTGAAATGCCTGAGGCGTGGATTTTAATGAAGGAAAAAGACAGGCCCTTGTGAAGCATCTCAGTTAAGTATTGTAAAATCTGAGGTAAAGTGGGTGCTGCTGTGCTCATCCCTTGAGATTAGTTCCAGGCACAGAATCTTTTCCATTTTTCAGCATAAGATTTTCTAGTACTAGGCCTCCTTGCCTCTAAAATGATATCCCTCACGGGTTTGCTTAGGGATGGTAAAGGAGAGATTAAGTAATTAGCCAGGCTGCAAGGTTCAGTGTTAGAAGCTGAGGGTGCAGAACTGCTTCTCCTGCTGAGACAGCAGGGAAGGAGTCTGAGGCAGGTTCCATGGAGATAACCGTGACACACTGCGCAGGAGGGGGTACCAGTGTTGGCACGGCCAGCCTGTACAATCAAAATCATCCTTGGTTTGTCCTGTTTGATTTTTAGTAGTACTTTGGACAGCAGAGGCAGAGGGGGGAAGGCAAAGATTGATAGGTTTTTCCAGATGAAGGACAGAGCATCCACTTTCCAGGTTTATTTGTGGGGAGTTCTTGTGAAAAATTTGTCCAATTGGTAGTTCTGGGGAGAGGTAAACAGGTCTATATCTGGGCTTCCCCATTTGCTTGTCAACATGTTGAAAATCCTTGGTTTCAGTTTCCACTCGTGTGGGTCCATGAGGTTTCTGCTTAGTCTGTCTGCCAGTGTATTTAATTTTCCTGGCAGGAATTGAGCTTGTAGGTGCACTTGGTAGCTCAAGGCTGTGTTCCCCAATGCCATGGCTAGTCTTCAGAGGGGGTAAGAATGTGTACCCCCCTACTTGTTTATCTACCACATAACAGTGGTGTTGTCCACCTTTACCATTAGTTGTCCTGGAAGAATGTGGTTCTTGAAGGCTGTCCGAGCATTCTGTACAGCTAACATTTCTTTCTGATTGATATGCAGGTGCATTTGACTTGGATTCCATTTGCCCTGAATGCACTTCCCTGCCAGCTGAGCTCCCCATGCATAGTCTGATGCGTCTGCTAGGGTTTGGGCAGCAGGGGGTGGTGTGAAAGGTAGTCCCTTGCCTTGGTGGCAGGCCTCTGCCCCAAAGGAACTCTAGGCGTAGGCAAGGTATGACAGTAATCATTGTTTCTAGGTCTTGAGAATGTTGACACCATAGGCTTTTTAGATACCATTGTAGTTTCCTCATATGCAGTCTTGCATATGGAATTAGAAGAATGCAGGAGGCCATGAACCCCAAGGCTTGCAGTATCTGTCTTGCAGATAGCAGGGTTTTGTGGCCACTTGTTTGAAGTAGGTTGTCAAATGAATTTGTTTCTGTGGCGTATGATAAGCCATCTGGGAAGTTGTATTCAAGCTTGCTCCCAGGAATATAACTTGTTGACAGGGTACCAGGTGTGATTTCTTTTCATTTATGGTGTACCCCAGACAAGTTAGAATCTTTAGTACAAAGGCCACATGATTCAAAAGTTTGTCCTGGCTTTCTACCTGAATTAGACAATCGTCCAGGTATGGGTATATTTGAATATTTCTTTGCCTGCAAAATGCAATAACTGGAGCTAGGCACTTTGTGTATACCCTGGGTACAGTAGATAAGCCAAAGGGCAGTGCAGAGAAATGATAGCTCGTGTAGCCTGCTTTAAAGCATAGGTATCTTCTGCAAGATTCCCTGATTGGGATGTGCAGGTGTGCTTCTTTTAAATCTAGTGTTGCCAACCAGGCATCTTTGCCTAGCATAGGAAGTAATTGGTGAAGAGTCAGCATCTTAAATTTTGGAATCTCCAAAAAGGTGTTTAGAGTAGACAGGTCCAGGATAGGACGCCATGAATTGTCTTTTCTGGGTACCAGGAAAAGTCTCGAGTAGAAACCTTGCCCCTTTTCCTCTTCAGTTGAATAGCCCCCATGCTTAGGAGAGAAAGTACTTGTTTTTGGGCCTCTGCCCACTGATTTGGGGGTAGGTCCAGCCATCCGCTTGGTGTTGGCAACGTTTGGAAATGAAATCTGTATCCCCGGGGACACTATATTTAAAACTCATTTGTCCTGGGTAATGGGTTCCCAATTCTTTGCATGAAGAGCAATCTTTCCCCTCAAAGGGCAGTCAGTTGATAAGTGCTTGGAAATTTTAAAAGGACGTCACTGAGACAGTTTACCATAGGGAGGAGTCTTATTATTCCCAGATTTGGAAGTGGAGGCCCTCCACTGCTTAGTTATGTGTGTCCCCTGGGACTGAAACTTGGGTTTTTTGCTGTGTCTGGGTTTGGCTTGAGAAAACCCGGAAGGGGCTGGAATTCTTAGGGGGCCAGTGCCTACTAAATCTAGGAGGCTGAACTTGTAAAAAATCTTTAACAGTTTGCATAGATTTAGCTTTATCTTCCATCTTTTTAAGAACTTCCTCAGCCTTGTTGCCAAACAGGCAGTCCTGATTTTAAAGGAGCATCCAACAATTTAGCTTTAACATGATCAGGCAAAGATTACTCCTTAAGCCAAGCATGCCTTCTGAGCACAGACCCAGTAACAGCAGCCATGCAAGAGGCCTCTAATGAATCAAAACCACATTACAAAGTATGTTTTCCAACTTGTTCAGCAGAATGCATTAAATCCTGTAATTCTTTATTTTCCACACAGGAATCAACATCATTTTCTGTTTAAGCAGTCTAATAACATGTTGCTGATACTTTAATATATGAATTTGGCAGTTTAAAGCCCTACTGGCCAAGGTTGCAAAAGTGTAAACCTTTTTACCCCATCTATTCAGCACCCTGGAGTCTGTATCAGAAGGGGTAGGATTTTTAGCAATAGAAGCCGTAATGCCCTTGGGCCCCTGTGAAATAGTCTCTGGATCTGCAATAGGATTTTTAAAAAGGAACTTGTGGGACTCAGGGACCCTGTAGTATCTGTCAGATTTTCTGGGAGCAGGAGGCAGGAAATCAGGGGCCAAACTAGATTCTGAAAATGCATCAGCGGCTCCGGACCCATCCAAGGTAGAGACATCCCAGGGTTCCATAGCTGAAGCATCTCGCGGCATACCGGACTCCGAATGGGTCTCAGTAGAGGTCTGCGAATCAGAAGCAGTGGGTATCAGGGGCTGCGGAAGCACCTCACTGAGTACTGGCGACTGGCTTAGGAGAAGCATCATCAGCAGTTTTGGACCTTAGCGGCCTGTCTCCGTCTTTATCTTTGTGTTTTTTCGGAATCCTGGTAGTCAGATGGCTAACCGACGACATTTCTGGAAAATTAAACAGAGAACTGAAATATTTAGAGGCAAAAATATACCGACAATGGAATGTGCACTGATTAAATAAAGCACAAAACCAACAGCAAGGTACGTCGTGGTCAGGGACTAGGCAAGGAATACAGTACGAATGAAAATCTTTATGAGGTATTTGCTTTCCACAAGTAATGCAATTATTAACTTTTACTGACATCGGTAAGGAGCAAGAAAAAGTTTCCCCAATGGGGTACTTAGCTTTAGTTTAAGAGTTTGGTTCTGAAACTTGAAAACAAAAATTTCAGGAGTCGGCCGACCGGCACTTGCGAACTGCTTCTGCTTCGGGCACCGCACGGCAAGAAAGACTGATGTAATGGTGCCAGCTGTATGTTTTATACCCCTGACAACCTGACGTCATGGAAGAAGGGACAGCAACCAACGCAGGACCCAAGACTGTTAATCAGGCCGACTGAGGGCTACCTGCAAGCAGATAATCCAAATGTAATGACTGCAACAGTGAAACACGAAGAACATCTTCCATCCCACCAAAGCAGAGAACGCTCTCTCCGCTACCTTAAAGGCAGACCATCCCATGGAGAAGGAAACCAATGGTACCAAGAAGCCATGCCTCCACCCCACTGGCTCAGTCTGCCCCGAAGGCAATCCAACACAGGCAGAGGTCAGGGCTAAGCTGTCCAAAGCCAAGGCTCTGAGGGGCAGAGATAGCTCTGAAAACTTTGGAGTCAACTCCAACACCTATGACCTGACCGAGATGCTACGGCTCCAAATTTATCAGACCCCTGATTAATTTGGAGAAACCCTCTGATCAGAGGACAAAACTATCCTTGGATTTAATCCAGACGGTCTTGGCAACCTCAGATCCAAGGACTCAGAAATGAAGTGTCAAATCAGAGAAGAAGCCGATACTGGAGGGGGTACAGTTGGCCAAGACTTCCTGACCTGAAGGGGTAGGAGCTGGGAGAACCCCCATCTGTATCTGTGCCGAGAGAAACTTCCTAATTGTTCTATCCAAATCAGCTTCTGTGAGACTCCTGGAAGAACGAGATGAAGCAATTGACGGTAATTTGGAATAACATCTCTCTAGGAAGGGAGAAGGGACCCTAGATGGCACTGGGTCTAAGAAGGGAGAGAACTGGGTCCAAGGAAGTGATTTAGGATCTGATATACTTGGATCCATGGACGTTTTTGAGGATACTGATGAAGTCTTCAAGCCAGGGTTTTTTTTGAGGCGGCTCCACTGAAGTCGGAGTCAAAGATCCTAACTTCTTTGGGGACTTTTTTGTAGCCTCCTTTGAAGTGATCTTAGTGGGATGAACCCCAGATATTGTTTCAAAAAGGTAGTAGGCAGTATTCCCTTTAGCATCAACTTAATTTTACAGTCCACTATTGCTTACCGATTAAAGCTTCTGCAAATGCTGCACTCTACATTAAGATGCTCTGGGCTTAAACAATAGATGCAAAGATCATGAGCATTTGAACAAGGTAGCTTAAGGCCACACTTCCCTTTTAAAAGCCCTTTTCAGACATTTTGAAAGACAGCAAGAATTTTTTTTTTGGAAAAGGTAAGAATGAAAAAAAAAGAAAAAGCAACAACAATGGTACAAAAGAATACACCAACAAATGTAAGAGGAAAAAGCTACAAAGAGAAAAGTTATACATTTTACAGTTTTACAGTTTTAAGAAATGAGAACAAAAGGGTGAAAAGTTGTTGAAATAACACTTATTTTTAAATTTGCTTGAGAGCAAAGCTGACCATGTCTACATGTGAAATCGGCAAACGAGATCGGAAGTATGTTAAGGGCTGGTGCATTGTGGGTAGAAAGGAGCTCGAGAGTTTCAGTTGACCACAAGCTATAGTAATGGCTGAATCTGATCCGAGGTATGGATCTGAATCCAGTGGTTGAGGAATGAATGGAAATTGATATCAGATCATTTGTTTGAAGTGGTGAGTAGCCTTTTTTTCTTTTTTTTAAGGCTGAAGTGAGATGTTTGGATAGGGGGACAGAAGGTAGGCAGACTTGCCTGGACAAGGAGGCCACCCAGATACAGAATCCCTGTCTGGTTTGTCCTTGAATGTTTTCCTAATAATTTTTTTAGCCTTATTTTGGAAGTTTAAATTTCCTGCAATCTAAGGAAGTGGGTTTTTGCAGGATAATTCCTTTGATCTGATGTTGTTACTTACATTCATTCCTCAATCTGACTCAACCACATTACTCTAGATTCAGGGATCCAACTGTCGAGCTCCTCCCTTTACTTATAATGCCCCCGACCATTGAATTACCCCAGATCTCATTTGCCGATCTATGATTTGGTTGGGATTGTGTTCTCTCGAGCTCATTTTTGTTTAGTGAGTTGAAAAATTTATATATTATTTCTTTTGTTCTTCTTCTACTTGAATTTATATTCTAGCATCTCCCTTACCCTCCTCCTAATGTAGTATGTTTAACAAAATTAAATTATTTTGGTATTTTTTTGTTACCATTGTTGGTAACCTTTCTAGGTCTCCCTTACCTCGCTGTGAGGTATTTAGTGATACCACTGCTGGTATAAACCTTTTTACCTTTTCTCTAAAGACCAGCTTTAAAAAGTGCACTTCCTGTGGGCATAAGATACCTAAATCCAATGCCCACAGGGAGTTCATCTATTGTTTAGGCCCTTCACACTTGAACACCTCTTGCAGTATTTGTGCTGGATTCAAGACTACAGCTATCAGTGATAGAAGGAACAAACTAGTACTTAAGGGCCTTATTTCTGCTTCTGCTCCTTCTTCTGGTGCATCAGCATCAGTGCCTCAAACTCCCTTTCAAGTCTAAGAAGCCTAGGGAGCACAGAAAACGCTTCCCAGCAAGGTCTCCTTAGTCTGCTCCTTCTTTAGAACCACCTACAAAAGTTAAAAACTTGGATTCAAAGCCTTCAGATCCAATGTCTGCAGGGTTGAAATCTCCTTGGCTCCAAAGCTCTTGATTCTCCTCAGAGCCAGTGTCCCCAAGACTGAGGTCTCTACTTCTTTGGGAGACTCCTAAGAAATCTTCTAGACCTCCTTCCACTTCCTCTTCCATCGGGTCCTCCCTAAGTTTTTCTGAAGCTGAGGATGATGAGAAAAATTCTCAGAACACAGATCCAGATGGGGGTTTTGTCGGCTCGTCTCCCATCAGATCTATGAGCCTCAAACCATCCTCTCATGCAATTATCACTCCTTCTCCAATCTGACCTTCTGTTTCAGAGCTATTGGATCCGAGATCCCCAAGAATTGAAGTGTCAGATCCAAAGTTACCTCTTTCTTCGACTCAGACTCCTTCCCTGATTCATTCGGCTCCAATTCCCCTAGAGCAGGATGTATCTCGCAGCCAGTGTCGGCACTGAATCTGAGAGAATGACATCGGCTCCAAAGTTTTCAGAGCTACTGCTTCCCCTCAGGACCTTGGAGCTGGACAGCTCAGCTCTGACGTTTCCTTCAGAGCAGAGGGTCGTGGGGAGGCCCTGGATCATCTGATCTGAGAGTTTCGGCTCCAATTGGATTGTCCTCAGCTTCTCCTGCTCTCTCTGGGCTTTGAGGTGGTGGAGAGAGTCTTCTCTCATCCGACAGCAGTTTCTACTCTTACATTTTTGAATCTGATCCCTGTTCTCTCTTCAGATCCTGTGTCCGAGTCTACACATCCTATCCCTCAGGGATAGCTAGCCAGTATGAGCTTCCAAACAATTCCAGTTAGGGGAACTCCCTTGCCTCTTTGGATACCTCTCCAGAGCATTCCACTGAGAAAGTCCCTCGAAAGAGGTCATGCAAAAGTAGGCACTTGGATTCCCATAGGAATCCTCACAGAAAACATAGATTTTGATGAAGGGGAAGGGTTCCCCTAGATCACCACCTGCAGACATCTCTTTTGGAGGCATTTTAGAAATCCTATACCAGAAAGGTAAACACTGCTAAAAACTCCTGATGTTCACCACGGCAGTAAAACTTAATAGTAAAATCAAAACTTTAATAAAAAGAATATAACATAAAATAAGCAGTCCTCAGTCTTCCGATAAGCGCTTTCGATCTGAGGAAGGCTTATTTGCCGAAAGCACTTATCGGAAGACAGAAGCAGAAGATGCTGCTCACATGGCAGAGGGACCCGCAGAAGCAAGGGTCTCAATAGTCCTTCTTGGACATACTCTCAGTGCTCCAGAAAGGTTGCCCGACTGTTTTTCTCTGGAGGCAGTCAGGGGCATCCATCCTTACACTTAAATGCCTGGACAGCCATCACAGAGGATTCATGGGTGCAAAGGATTATATTCAAAGGATATTTAATTCTCTGTTTAAAAGTTCCCCTAATGAAAAGAAAACGTCTCCCCAGTGTTCCACCCAATCAGTGGGAGTTAGCAGCTCTAGAAGTTCAAAAGCTGCTAGACAAGACAGTCATCCAAAAGGTCCTGCCAGACCAAAGAAGATTCGGACTTTAGATTCTTTATAGTGCCAAAGAAAACAGAGGACCTGTGACCCATCTTGGATCTCAGTTATCTGAACCAGTTCATAAAGAATTTGAAGTTCCGGATGGTCACAGTTCAGTCCATTCTGCCTCTCTTACAAAAGGATGACTGGATGTGCTCCAAATTTCTTCAGACTGTGTACTATCATGTGAAAATGATCAGGCACACTAGAAGATACGTACGCATCTGGCTGGGAGCCAGTCATTACCAGTTCAGAGCCTTACCCTTTGGTCTCACCACAGCCCCCAGGGTGTTCAGCAAATGAATGGCAGTGGTAGCAGCTCAACTAAGGCTACAGGGATTCAGGGTGTTTCCTTGTCTAGATGACTGGCTCCTTACCACTACAACTGGGCATCTCATTGGAAAACGCCAGGGATTGCTTACTTCAATTATCCCAATCCCTGGGAATCGCAATCAATCTGTCAAAGTCCCACCTATAACCAGTTCAAGTCTCAGAGGTTAGAGGGGCTCACCCTAGATACAGTCAATCGTCTCACTCTCTTACCACAAAACAGAGTTCTTGCCTTGAGATCATACGTCAGACAGGTTCTGTCTCACCCCTCTCCTCCAGCAAAGCTGATTCTCAAAGCCCTAGGATCAATGGCTGCTGCGATCACCTTGATACCTACAGCTCCCTTCCCATGCAACTCTTCCAATGGACTCTAGCAGTACAATGGTCCTTTCATTGACAGCCTTTGCAACATCGTATAAAACTATCTTGAGCTTCCAAGAAATCCCTACTGTGGTGGATAAAGTCTGTTTGTCTAGGAAGCCCCTTTATCCATCCTACCCCAGTTGCCACTCTGACCACAGATGCCTCCCAACTTGGGTGGGGGGCGGCATTTCTTGGAATGGACTGATCAAGGCATGTGGTCCCCAGAAAGACCAATTTGCATGTAAATGTCTGAGATAAGAGCGGTCCTTTTACAGTTGCAGGCACTTCACAACTCTCTTCCTCTGGGGACAACTGCTATTCAAACAGACAATATGTCGGCAGTTTGGTACATCAACAAACAAGGGTTAACCAGATCTTACCCCCTTTGCTGAGATGAACAATGAGAGTTTGGCAGTGGACGAACTCCTCCAACCATTTTCTTGTGACAATGCATATACACCAGGGAAATCGAAAGTGCTAGCGGACAAACTCAGGAGGACCATTCAGATGCCTCACCAATGGTCTCTCAAACAGTGGCAAATATGATTTTCTGTAAGTGGGGGTCAGTCTTTTGTGATCTATTTGCTGCCCCCCCCCCCTCAACAACAAATGCAGCAGGTTCTTTGCCCTAATTCCCCCTTAGGGACAGTCAATGAGAGATGCTCTTGTCCACGTTTGCCCCCCCCCCCGTTCTCCTATATGCTTATCCTCCCCAACCTCTAATTCCCAAATTCCTTCAGAAAGAACTTCAATTAAAGAGCAAAGTAATCCTTATAGTACCCATTCTTGCCTGTGCAAGTAATGTTCCCCTTTCTATGGTCTCACCCACCATGCCCTCCTTGGATACTGGACCCTAGTTCAGATCTCCTTTCACATCCATCATGGATGGCTAATCTGGACATTGCAGTTCTCAGATTAACTGCATGGTTTCCCTAATTCCAAGGATGGTAGACATTCCAGGCTTTCCTGTCCTTTTCGCAAAATTTTATTTTCATCCCATAAGCCCTCTACAAGGAAGATTTATAAGAGTAAATGGAAGAGTTTTCTTTTGTGCTCAGCAGAGAGACTTGGATCTTTTCACTGTTCCACTTTCTGATGTTATAGATTTCCTTGCTTCTGTTTTTCAAAACTGTGTGAGTTTCTCCACCAACAAAGTTCAGCTGGCAGTCATTTCTATTTGCCACATTGGAGACAATGCCTTCTCTTTAGCCTCATCCAATTTATGCAAAGCATTTCATAAAGGTACCTTTTTACTTAGGCCTCCTGTTAAGGATCCCACTCCTCCTTGGGATCTTACTGTCATGTTGCAGAGTTTAGTACAATCAGTCTTTTATACCTTGGCTAAAGCAGACCTCAAATTTCTTTCTTGGAGAACAGTTTTTCTTATGACTATAACCTTTGCGAGGCGAGTCTCTGAACTCCAAGCACTCTATGGAAAATCAAATAAGGTGGCTTTGCAGAAAGATAGGGTTATCTTTCATACTAACCCTTCCTTTTTAACTAAAGTTGCCTCAGAAATAAACATTCATCAAGTGAACAACTTACCAATTTTCTTTCCTAAATTTGATAGTAAAGGAGAACATATGCTTCATCTTTTAGATGTGCATAGATAACTTTGTTTTTATCTTCATAGGCTGAAGGAATTTAAAAAATCTGACCAATGGTTTGTTTCCTTTTCTAGTAATGAACTAGGCTCACCTGTCTCAAAAGTTACACTGACCAAATGGATTAGAGGTTGCATTTTTTGTTTAATCTTCTAGAGGTTTAACCCTACAAGACAACCAAGGGCACAACTCAACTAGGTCAATGGCTACGTCAGCTGCTTTTTGGGCCAAAGTTCCACTGTTGATATTTGTGCAGCTGCCACATGGTCTAATGCTCATATCTTTATTACTCATTACAAGTTAGATATCATCTCCAGAAAAAGAGCTGCATTCGGTTCTGCAGTTCTCCAAACATCCTTCCATGAGAGCCACCCAGGGTTTTGTCGTAGCTGGGGACTCTGTCCCATTTGTTGAGGAACAAATGAAAATGACATCAGATATAAAAGTTATGTACTCACCATAATTGTGCATCTGTGTTGTTGATTTTCTTTCTTCAACTCCCCCCCCCCCATCCATGTCTTTGGGAAACACCTGATGGAATTTTATCTTAGGAACCAAAGCTCCTGTTTGAGCTCCTGCTGTGTTCTACCAACTTACTACAGAAAAGAGAAAGTTAAGAGAACTAGTTTTTTTTTTACATTTGAAAAGTTGTACATTAGTAGCAAACGTGATCTGAGGTAATTCTGTGGTCAGGTGCATTATGGGTAAAGGGATGAGCTCGAGAGTCGGATCCCAGAATCTAGAGTAATGTGACAGTTGGATCAGGGGATTAGATCCAAACCCATTAGTTGAGGAAGAATTAAAATGGAAAACACTGATGCATATCCAGCAAAAGAAGAAACACCAGCTGTACCACAGCAACGTAGTTTATTAAGATAGTAAGCGCTTTCAGGGATCCAACCCCTTCATCAGGCAACAAGTGAATATACCTTACACAATTTATAGTGGAATCAATTAAGGACAATTAACTTTCCTTAAGGAAACAGTAACATTAATCTAATAAACATATCAACTATAGTGGAAAAAACAAAGTCATCACAATGTTGTGTATAAAAATTTGCAAAATGCTGCATATAAAATTACATATAAAAAATAAGATCAACCATAATTCTTCTTCTTTTGGTTTTTCCCCGGTTAGGGGTCGCCACAGCAGATCACATGTCCGCTCATGATTGGCAGTGGAGTTTTACAGTGTCGAGTTGCCAGCCCGGCGCCCAACCTTCCACAGAAGGCACACACACGCACTCACACCTAGGGCCAATTTAGAGTCTCCAATCCACCTACTGCATGTCTTTGGGATGTGGGAGGAAACCGGAGCACCCAGAGGAAACCCACGCGACCACAGGGAGGACATGCAGACTCTGCACAGAAGGCACCCCAGCCGAGGATCGAACCAGAGAACCTCTTGCTGTGAGGTGACAATGCTAACCACTGCACCACCGTGGCCGCCCAGAGATCAACCATAATATATACACACACACACATATATATATATATATATATAAATTATGGCTGATCTTAGTTTTTTTGTGCGACTACAACATCTCTATAAGTTGATTGTTTTTAATAATTTTATATGCAGGGTTTTGCACATTTTTTATACACATTGTGATGATTTTGTTTTTTCCACTATAGTTAATATGTTTATTAGATTAATGTTACTGTTTCCTTAAGGAAAGTTAATTGACCTTAATTGATTCCACTATAAATTGTGTAAGGTATATTCACTTGTTGTCTGATGAAGGGGTTGGATCCCTGAAAGTGCTTACTATCTTAATAAACTATGTTGCTGTGGTACAGCTGGTGTTTCTTCTTTTGTTGGATACTACTGAATTTGTACACCGGCTGTTTCATTAGTTGGAAAGAGATTTTTGCTTTGTGTAACACTGATGCATAGTTATGGTGAGTTAGTAAAATTTTTATGTATCTTGGCATGGAAGTAATAAAGCTCGGTTTACAGTCCTTCAAGACTGTTTTTAAAGACTGACAGCATCTGGCCCAAACAAAAGGTCCTTGTTTAAGGAAGAGACAAGGAGTTTTACCTTTATATCCTCCGAGAGGAGTTGAGAACATACCCATGCTTATATCCTGATCACAAGAACCATCAGCAGCTGTCATGGAAGAGGGTTTTGCTGCATCATAGCTGCAGTTAATACTGTGTCTAGCCACAACTGTTAAAGCCTGTTGTTTACTAAAAGGGTCCCCTGGGGAAGACAATGTTTTGTTTAAAATGCCCAATATAGACAATAATTACTTAGACATCAGACTCTGATAATTCAGAGCTGTAAAGGCCAGAGTGGATGACATATAAACTGCCCCCCTGGCCGGTTCATTGCCCCGTTGTCTTTATTAGTGGGTCTTTGTGCCAACAGTTAGGAAAACTCTCACCAGAAGCAAGCAAGATGGTCAGATCCTTTCAGCTATTGGAATCTGCTTCTCCATCCCTCAGAGAACCTTCTCCAGGAATCAGAGAGGTGGTAAGAAGATATGATTCAGAAAATCTCAAGTGTTTAACTAGGATGGTCCTGTAGACAGGTTCTCCTGAGGCAGGGGTGGGAACAATTTCAATGGACATCACCCTGCAGGTAGAGGTGTACCATAGAATCAAGGGTTTTGCCATCCCTTTTCTGAGAAATCCTTTCAATACTCTTGAAGGATTGCCTTACTGCGCCACTCTGAAGGCAATTGAGGAGCAGTTATCTCTCCACCCTCAAGCCTGGCTGACCATCACATTAGATTCTTGGATGCTATGGACAATCATCAGAGGCTATGTATTATTCTTTGTTTCTTCTCCTTTAAATTTAATTTATTTGACATTTGTTGACTGGGACAGCAAAAGAGCAGAGGCCCAGGGAGAAAAGCTCCACAGTAAAACACTGCAAAAAAAATAATATGAAAGTTGTAAAAAAACTATATATATATATATATATATATATATATATATATATATATACACACACACAAAAGAAGATAAATAAATAACCACTACAGTTACAAGCATGAAAAGTTAGTAAAAGGGACATTTAAATTATGTAAAGATTCGGGTAATAAAAGAACTAGCAGTAGCATGTGCAGAATTATCCATAGTAAACAACTATACAATACAAAGCAGTAGGTTTTGTAGGCTACATGAAGTGAAGATATAAAATACAAAGACTAATTGCAAATAAGAGGCAAAAAGCATGTTTCTATAAGTACTAAGTGAGGAAGCATAGAGAGTGGTAGGTGACAGAGTAGAAATGCTAAGTAGGTTAGTAATGTAATGAGAGGAAAATAAAAAGAATGGAAAGGGATGAAAGGAGACGGCTGTACAGGAGAAAGAGTGAGGTTCAAGTGGGATGGTAGCAGTGACAGGTCCAGGTACTATTTAGATAATTTGAGAGTTTTCTTGAATTCATGAGCAAAAGTAACATTTCCGAGGACCTTGGGAAGCATGTTCCATGATAGAGCAGGAAAGTATCTGTAAAGATTGCATCCAAAAGATGTATTAGGTTTGTGAATTTGTAAAAGACATTGTTCAGAGCTTCTGAGGGAGCAAGGTGGTTATAAAAGGAGACTAAACAGGAGGTATTAGGGCAGAATGAGGGCTTATACAGGATAGGATGGATGATAAGTAGTTGAGAAAATAATAGATTAGGAAACTCTAGCCAGTTAACTGTCCAGAGAGCAGGACAGTGGTGTGATTTGGAAGGCAAATATGCTGCAAATCTGGCAACTTTATTATAGGTGGTTTCGAGTTTGGAAAGCAGTGTGGACTGTAGATTATTTAAGATTTGTCAGCTGTACAAGAGGCTAGGGAGATTCCTACAATACCACCCCATCAGCAAGAATCCGCAACAGCAAAGGTCTTAAAGCTGTTAGAAAAAAAGAGTCATCGAACACGTCCCCCCAGAACAGTTAAAATTCAGAGTTGATTCCAAGTTTTTTTGTCCCCCCTGCCCAAACCCCCCCCCAAAAAAAAAACAGGTGACCCAAGGTGAATCTTGGACTTCAGTTACCTCAATCAATTTGTAAACCGAAGTACCAGATGGTCATGGTTCAGTTCATTCTATCTCTGTTGAGGATGGACGATCGGATGTGCTCAATGGACACCCAGAATGCTTACAATCACATCATGATTTCATTGAGATTGTGAGGTTTCTCTCTTTCAGCTGGGGGCCAATCATTTCCAATTCAGAGTGTTGCGCTTTGGTTTCATCACAGCCCTCTGGGTGTTCACTAAGTGCATGGCAGCAGTCACAGCTCATCTCCTACTGCAAGGGTTTCAGGTATTCCCACATTTACCCAATTGGCTCCTCACTGCTCCAACCAAGGATCTTCTAATGCAGCAAAGGGACTTCTTTCTCCAATTCCTCCAACATTTGGGAATCACAGTCAATTACTCCAAAAGCAAACTGATACCAACACAACAAAGAGCGTTCATCAGATGCCACTTGAACACAAGCAAAGTACAGTTTTGTACCTACCATAAATGTAGATGTTCGAGTGCTAATACAGCTGCAGTCATAACAGATGGGTTCTCCTGCCGTCAGGCGGGTCCTCGGTCGGCCGAATTCCAAAGTCTAGGTCCGGCATCGGTTGTCTTCGCTTCTTCCCTGACGTCAGTGCGACAGGGGTATAAAGGAACCAGACGATGGCATTTTCTTCAGTTTTTCTTGCCCCAGATGTCAGATGCCCCCAGAAGGAAGGCAATAATAAATTTGTGTAATAATGCAGTGCTATATAATAAAAATACAGTAGTTGCAAGCAAATACATCATAAATGAAAACACCAATCAGGTTGTATGAGGATGTGTTAGCCTATAGGCCTGTCCCAAGAGAAGAAGGAGGGAGGGAAACCTGGACTGCAGCTGTATTAGCACTCGAACATCTACATTTATGGTAGGTACAAAACTGTACTATGTTCATCATGCATACAGCTGCAGTCATAACAGATGGGTAGAATCCCAAAGCTAAGAAAGGGGTGGTAGGCACTAGTTGGAACTAGGAGGAGCCAAAATGCCCTGCAAGACTGCAGTGGCAAAGCCTGCTCTAGATTTGGAGCATAATGGTAGGTTGTAGTGCTTGGAGAAGGTATGCACAGAACTCCGGCTGCTTCCAAAATATCCTTGGTAGGAACTCCTCTGAGGAAGGTTGCAGAGGTGGCTGTGGCCCTGGTGGAATGAGTTCTAATGCCTGTAGGAACAGTTTTGCCATGAAAGGAATAGCAAAAGTGTATGCAGTGGGCTATCCATTTTGAAATAGTCTGTTTGGAAATTGGCTTCCCTTGAGCTCCTACCGCATAGGCCACAAAGAGCTGTTCTGATTTTCTGAAAGGCTTTGTTCTGTCCAAATAATAACGCAGCTGTCTGTGGATGTCCAAGGAATGTAGTAATCTCTCCCCTTTGTTTTGAGGATTAGGATAAAAAGTAGGTAAATGTATGGCCTGATTTAAAGCTACCCTGGATACCACTTTAGGCATAAACGTCGGGCTAGTTCGTAAGGAAACTCTGTCCTGATGGAAGATGATAAAGGGCTGGACAGCCATGAGAGCCTGTAGTTCTGAAACTCTACGAGCTGAGGTGATAGCCAGAAGGAAAGCTGTTTTCCAGGACAAATATTGCAAATCTGATGAGGCAGCTGGCTCAAAAGGAGGCAAGGTCAATTTTTCCACAATGAAATTAAGATCCCAAGCAGGTATTGGTTGTTTCCTTGGAGGCCTTAAATTCTTAGCCCCTCTGAGGAACTGTCTTAAGAGAGGGTGAGAGAATAAAGGTGGATCAGTGTTGTATTCTGCAGAAATGGCTGAGGCATGTATTTTGATGGAGGAGAAAGAAAGTCCACTGCTTAGCAGTTCAGCCAAATATTGTAGTATTTGAGGTAAATTCAGTTTTCCAGGATCCTGCCCCTTTTTCTCATTCCAGACACAAAAACGTTTCCATTTTGTGGAGTAAGCTTTTCTAGTTGATGGCCTTCTGGCCTCCAAAATGACATCCTGCACCTCCTTGGAGAGTAGGGCCTGTTGAGATGCTAAGGAATCTTCCATGCGGCTAGATTGAGTGTTTTTATCTGGCTGTGAAGAGTTTTGAAACTGTGCTGAGTCAGAAAAAGAGGCATTAGAGGCAGGGTCCATGGTGGGGAATGCGTCAGGCTGCTCAGGAGTGGGTACCAGTGTTGCCTTGGCCAGTCCGGAGCAAAGAGAATCATCTTTGGTCTGTCTGCTTTGGTCTTTAATAGAACTTGGGGCAGCAGAGGAAGAGGAGGGAAGGCATAAACTGTCATTGATGTTCAACTGAAAGAAAGAGCGTCCACTCTCCAGGCCTTTGGATGGAAGATCCTTGAGCAGAATTTTGTCAATTGATGATTCTTGTGGGAGGCAAAGAGATCTATGTCTGGCCTTCCCCATTCTTGGATTATTTCTGTAAAAACTTTTGGATGCAATTTCCATTCGTGTGGATCTGTCATATTCCTGATTAGGTTGTCTGCCAGCGTGTTTTCCTTGCCTGGCAAGTACTGTGCTTGTAGTTCCATTTGTAAGTCCATGGCCATGTTCCAAAGTGACATGGCCAGTCTGCATAGGGGGTAAGAATGTGTTCCTCCCTGTTTGTTTATGTACCACATAACTGTGGTGTTGTCCGTTCTTATCAATAATTGACCTGGTTGTAGAAGGTCCTTGAAAGCTATAATAGCATTTATTACTGCTAACATTTCTTTTTGATTGATGTGAAGGTGCTTTTCTTTTTGGGACCATTTGCCCTGAATGCACCGATCTGTCATGTGCGCCCCCCAGGCGTAGTCCGAGGCGTCTGTTGTGATAACTTGATTTGCTTGAGGCTTGCTGAATGGAAGACCTGTGCTTGTTTGACATGCTTGAGCCCACCACAGAAATTCCTTTTGCAGACATGGAATTAGAGGTATTATTGTTTCCAAACTGTGGCTGTGTTGAGACCATATGCTTTTCAGGTATCATTGTAGTTTCCTCATGTGCAGCTTTGCACATGGGATTAGTAAGATGCAAGATGCCATGAATCCCAGAGCCTGCAGGATTTTCCTTGCAGTCAGCCTGGTGCAATTTGCTAGTGTTCTGAAGTATTGTATTAGTTGCCCCTGCTTCTCTGGCATGAGGTAGGCCATCTGGGTGTTTGTGTCCAAAGTGGCACCCAGGAAAATTATCTTCCGAGAAGGTATTAGCCTTGATTTCTTTTTGTTGACTGTGTATCCCAGAGATTTCAATAACATTATTACATAAGCCAGATGTTTCAGAAAAATGTGCTTGCTATCCGCTTGGATCAGGCAGTCATCCAAATAGGGGTATATTTGTATCCCTTGAAGTCTGCAGTAGGCAATTACTGATGCCAGGCATTTCATGAATACTCTGGGCGCAGTAGATAAGCCAAAGGGCAATGCAGAGAATTGATAATGGGTTGAACCTGCAAGAAATCTGAGGTACCTTCTGCAATTTTGTCTGATTGGGACATGCAGGTATGCCTCCTTGAGGTCCAATGTTACCAGCCAAGACTCCTTGCCCAGCATGGGAAGAAGTTGCTGTAGAGTGAGCATCTTGAATTTTGGTGCAGTAGAAATGTGTTTAGGATGGATAGGTCCAAAATAGGTCTCCAATCTTTTCCCTTCCTTGGCACCAGAAATAGCCTGGAATAAAAACCTTGACCTTGTTCGAGCGTAGGTACCTCTTGAATAGCTTTCATGTTTATGAGATCTGCAATTTGTTTTTGTGCCTCTGCCCTTTGATTGTGTGGCAGGTTTGGCATGCCTCTCATTTTTGGAAGGGTGTGAAAATGAAATTTGTAGCCTCTGTTTATAATGTCCAGGATCCATTTGTCCTTTGTGACAACATGCCAATTTTTGGAAAATAATGCCAGCTTTCCTCCTAAGGGGGCTGCCGTTTGAAACCTGGTTGGCATGCAAAGGGGAAAGTCATTGGGTTTGCTTTCTGAAAGATTGCGAGTTGTCCTCACCACCTCTTTGTGTAGGGGCTTGCCAATGTCTGCCTCTATACGATCCTTGGGATTGTCCTCTGCCCCTAGAGCCTGTATCTGCCTCTTTGGGGTCTGTCTGTGGCAGGAAAGGACCAGTTTTTGGAAGGCCAATTTCTACTAAAACGTGGGGGTTGAACCTGTAGAAATTCTTTCACTGTTTGCACTGATTTAGCCTTTTCCTCCATTTTCCTTAATACCTCCTCAGCATTAGCACCAAATAGTACATCCTTTTGAAGTGGGGCGTCTAGTAATTTAGCTTTGACATGATCAGGCAAGGCTTGTTCCTTGAGGCAGGCATGCCTACGTATGACTGATCCTGTAACAGCAGCTCTACATGAGGCCTCTAGAGCATCAAAACCACATTGTAAGGTATGCTTACCCACTTGTTCTGCACTATGCATTAAATCCTGCAACTCCTTCAAGTCTGGTTGTTCAGGTTGTGACATTTTACTCTTCAATTGTGATAACAAAAACTGTTGATATTTTAGCATATGAAACTGACAGTTTAAGGCCCTCATGGATAAGGTAGCCGAGGTATATACCTTTTTCCCCCACCTTTCTAAAGATCTGGAATCTCTCTCGGAGGGCAATGGATTTTTGGCAATGGAGGCCTTAACTCCCTTGGGGCCCTGTGAGATGGTTTCTGGGTCAGCAGCATGGCTTTTGTAAAGAAATTGGTGTGAGTCAGGAACCCTGTAGTACCTGTCAGGCTTAACTGGTGCTGGGGGTAGAGAGTCCGGGTTAAGGCAGGCCTCCGAGTAAACATCATCTAGGATGTCCAAGACAGGAGGTATAGCCAGAGGCCTATGCTGAGGTAACAAGAGAAATTCCCTGAGCCTTTTCTTGGAATCTGAATAATCCTGGCCTTCCCAGTGGAAGTGTTCTCTTAAAGTATGCAAAGTTTCCCCAAATGAGTAATCCTCAGGGGGAGATACAGAAGGGATGGACTCCTCCGCATCAGAGTCTTCAAAAGGGGAGTAAGAATGTTCCTCATCATCAGAGTGCTCTGAAATAATGGAGCCCTGGTCAGAGGAGGGGGAATCTTCCTCCACTCTGGGCCTTTTGTCCGGTGGGGGCTGAGAACCTCTGATTAGAGTAATTAAATCCTCAGCCATTTTAAGCATCTGTTTCTTAGGCATGGGGCCTGTAGATGGGCCCTGTGTAGCTGGTCTCTTAGGGTGCAAGGATGCTTTAGACTTTGTGAAAGCCTTGATGGAGAAAGAAGAGGAAGGTCTGAAGACACCTTGAGTGGAGGTGGACCTGTCCACATTCTGAGTTTCAACGCCAAGAGTGGCTTCGGTATCTGTAGTCAGGGTGTGGGCCGAGGAGCCTGCGACCTCGGGCACAGGAGACACTATCAAAGAAGTGTCGTCGGTAATCAGGGGCTGCGTAGGCGCCTCACTGAGAACCGGACCACGTGTAGTCGGCTTTGGCGTGGTGTCGGTAGAGGCTGCGGATCTCGTGTGTCGGTCCTTGTCTTTGCTTTCCCAAAATAATGCTGGGCGAACTCCGCCCGACGCTTAACAGTGCGTTTGTTGAATGTAGTACAAAAGCGACAGACCGAGACGTCGTGGTCTGGGCCTAAACAAGGTATACAGAGGGAATGGAAATCCTTATGCGGTATTTGCTTCCTACAAGAAATACAATTATTAACTTTGTCTGACATCGGTCTGAGGCAAGAAAAGTTTCCCCAACGGGGTACTTAGCTTTTAAGAAGACTTTGGTTTCCAAATTTCGTAATTTCAGGAGCTGGCCGACCGGCACTTGCGAACTGCTTCTGCTTCGGGCACCGCGCGGCAAGAAAGACTGAAGAAAATGGCATCGGCTGGTTCCTTTATACCCCTGTCGCACTGATGTCAGGGAAGAAGCGACGACAACCGACGCCGGACTTAGACTTTGGAATTCGGCCGACCGAGGACCCGCCTGATGGCAGGAGAACCCATCTGTTATGACTGCAGCTGTATGCACGATGAACATCCAGATAGCTACTCTACCAGACTCCAGGATATTTTCTTTATGACAGACAGCTTTACATGTTCTTCACCATCCCTCTCTACCTGAAAGACTTATTATTCAATTGCTAGGTCTAATGGCTCCTACAATAATGCTAGTGCACTTCGCCAGATACTACATGAGAAGTCTTCATTGGACCCTTTCAGTTTAATGGCCTCAGTTCCTCCATCCTCTTCATGCATGGATTCGCATAATAACCTTATGCAAGTCTCACATCACATTGCATTTGACCTCCACAGCTTTTCTAGAAGGTTGTCCCATTTCTCCACATGGCCCCACAGATGCCTTCCTCCTGGCGTGCGGACGGGGTATTTCAAAGGGAAGATGGTTCAAGATTGCTGATCCAACACAGGGGCCCCTCTCTACATCAAGATTAGGAGGACTGTTCTTATCTCCAGAACACTGTAGGCTTTTTAAGACTCTCTCGCCAGGGGTTGATCTACATCCACATGGACAACATATCAGTAATCTGGTACATCAACAAGCAGGGTGGAACCCCACTCGTATCCTCTATATCCAAAGGCCATGAGAGTGTAGCAACAGGCAATGCCTTCCCATCCCTTTATTACAGAAATAGATAACACAAACGTGTTAGACAAGCTGAGCAGATTCATTCTACTGCCTCACAAGTGGTCACTCAAACAGTGGTGAATCAGATCTTCAGTCATGGTGGCCATATGACCGTGGTGATATCTAAACCAAACATCCAGCATTTACTTTTCCCTAATACCTCCAGAGTGATGGGCAATCTAAAAGGGACACTCTAGTCCACAATTGGCTTCCAGTTCTTCAATATGCTCCCCTTCTCTAATAACAAAGTTTGTTCAGAAAGCAATAAGGTGCAAAGCCAAGTAGTCCTCATTGTACCCTTTTGGCCTCAGCAAGTGTGGTTTTCCTTCCTCTGGCCTCCTCTACTACATCTTCCCTGAACATTGGGCAATCTTCCAGACCATTTGACTCACCCATCTGAGCAGCCTCACCCGAATCCAGAAACACTGAAGCTAACTGCATAGTTCCTCCAATTTTAACTGTGGCCAGAGATGACAGACTTTCCACTAATGTAGTCCATATTTTGTAAGCCTCTCAAAAATAAAGTACCAGGAAAATGTACCTTTTCAAACAGAACAGATTTTCTATTTTGGGGAGCAACTAAAGGGATATCTGTCCTAAAGGATGAATTAGACAAAAACGACAATATTGGATAAAAAAGTTATATACTCACCATAACAATAGATCCAGGTTATCTTCTTTTTGTCTGGCTCAACATCCCTCCCTCCTCCTCCCTTCAAAAACTTTTTCTCATCTTGTGCTCCCATTTGACTGAATGCACCTAACCACAAACCCTGTCACTGCACAACCTCATTTGGTTGTTTTTTTTTTTAGGTTATTTTCTGGTACAGAATTAACGAGCTGTTTATGAGATAATGAGAGAATCTGTTGGTTGATAAGTAGGCAAACTCAATTGGAGGTATTTGGAGTAAGTGAGAGATGATAGGTAGGGGAGGAGTTAGAGTCCTGGAGCCACAGTTTCTAATGGTGCAAAAGTCAGATCCAATAACCCCAAAAGTTGAACTGGATGAAAAGAAGAAAACACTGACCTATCATTACAGAGAGTGCATAACTTTCTCTTGACTCCCTGGTTCATTTGAGTAAAGTGGATCTTCATCATCTACAGTCACTTGGCATAGCAAATGGATCTGGGATGAAGAGGTCAATGTGTGTTCATCTGACTCTGGTGCATCCTCAGAAGAAGTGTCCAAGTTTGTTTTAGTAAGTGGGAGGTGGAGGAAGAGGAGTGGCAGTTGTAGTCCTGCAAAAGACGGTGGCCCAAGTGCCATTACAGCCTTAAATAGGCCCTGTGGAAAACAAAAATCAATCCACACCTTTTCTTTTGATGTCTGGGCGGAAACATTTCTGTTTTTTTTTTTTTTTGCTTCTTTTTGCTATGTATGACACCTGCTTTGAGTAAACGTGAAAGCTCTGACCCCTAAAAAAACTTCAATAAGCAATCTTGGAATTTTTCCTCTAATGAAGATCTGCAATATGCCTTTGGGTCCTTTGGTAATGATTAAGCAGGGTATCCCCTTCTCACCAACATTGGTGACTTCAGTCATTTCAGATGTGTAAACCTCAGATGTCATACCAGTCTCTGGCTGGGTGTCAGTAGCAGGAGTCTGAGTAGATACTGAGTATATTGAGCATACCAAAAGTTCTGAAATATCTGCAGTTATGTCAGAGTCTAATTGGGCAGTCATGATATCAAGCCTAAACCTCATAAAATATTTCTTATGAATGGGTGGAGCATCAGAGGTAGAAGGGTCCTGCATCTTTGCTTGGTGAGACGAGTTTCCAAACAGAAACTGAGAAAAGAGAGTGAAGTTCTTACAGTCTCTGAGACAAGGGATTGACAGAACATACAATTTTTGTAGTGATGCTTTTCACCCAAGCAGAAAAGGCACTGAGAGTGGAGATTCTTGCAGGGAATTTGTCTACTGCAATTGCACTTTCTCCTCCTAGCTGACATCTAACATAGTAACAAACAACAATGCAATCGAGAAAAAGTAAGGGAGGTTCCCCAGTGGGGCACTTACATGAACCAGTGAATGCCACTGTACCAAAGACCATGCGTAGAACAGACTGATTGATGCAAGACTTGCATTTGGACTAGCAGCAAAATAGTTTAGGGAGTTACTCTCATACGTCCACTTACGTACCCTTACACTTGCAGGTTTGGGTCAAACACTGGACATATGGCTCTATGGAAGGTTTTGGCTTTGGTACCCCATTAGGATATCCAGGTTATGTGGTGAGATAACCCAAAAGTTTGGAATACTGCAACGGTGATCTAAGGAAAGACACCCCAATTCAGCTAGTGTCACCTCCTAGAACTGGCACAGGGAGGGGACAAGGGGAATAATGAGGTGGTGGCTGATCACCTCTTCTGGGGAGGATTGCGTACATGCTGGGGCCAAGTAGTTAGCACTACTGGTGATACCAATTTAATGCTGGTAACCTGGCATGCAGTGTAGAAGGATGGGCATTTCATGGATGTGTCTCTACATAAGTGGAGGAAAGTTTCCCCTCGCATTGATATTGCACTCTCCCCTTGGGATACAAGGCCAGTACCTCAATGGAAGGTAGGATTTAAAGGGGAAAAAACCTACCTCCTCAAGGATAATGCTGGGATTAACTCCTTATCTCCCCCATGCCACCCCTAATTCACTGCAGAAACTCAAGCATGCCATCAGTGTTGTGGCAGGCTAGAAAATGTCTGGTCTGGGGAGGTTAGGCCAAATAAGGAAGGATGACATTCACAGAAATCACTGGTGGCCACACCTATTTTGACTTCCTGCATCCTATCAGTGAGTCAGGTTGGCTATTCAGTGGGTGATAAATATCCCCAATTTAGTGAGCTTGTCTATAATGCCTGAGTAGGATATTGTATCAAAAGCCTTGGCCAGATCGAGGTAAGCTGTGTCCACAATCTTGCCTCATCCCCTCTTTTGGCAACCGTCTCAAAGAAGTCCACCAGATTTAATAAGCATGACCTTCCTTTAACAAAGCCAGACTGTGATGGGCCCAGCATTTGCAGGTTAACTATAACCTTGTTCATCATATCCATGATGATTCTTTCCATGGCCTTAAATATGAGGAAGGTCAGAGTTAAGGGCCTGTAGTTACCTGGTTTGGTGGCTGGACCTCCTTTGTACAAGGGGTTGACTGTAACCAACTTCTGTTCCCTGGGCACAAAACCTCACTGTAGGCCTCAGTTGAAAAGTAATTCAAGTGGACCAGACAGATCATGTTTCTTGTGATTAAGTAAGTATCCTTGAATGTTATCAAGGTCCATCAATGCAGTGTTTTTGGACTTGGAAAGTGTATGGATGACTTGTTCTCTGGTAATGGTTGCAGGGAATATGGTATGTGGTACTGCCTTTGGACTATTAGGAGGAGTGTGGGGACAAGCTTGAGCTGAACCTGTCAGCCAAAAGGATGGGAATGGCCACCAGTTCCGTATGGGGGACGCCATTTAAAATACGTTCTGAACTTTGTTGCATTTTTCCCTTGAGGTTATAAAAATAGATTTAGAAAGATTTTTGGTTGTCTTTTGCCTGAGAAGCTATGTTTTCTTCAAATTTAGACTCTGAAGTATTAATTAACCCTCTTAACTGCCTGTTTAGATTGGTCGGGGGCTTTGTTCCTCCTACACACTGCCAAGATTTTTTTCAATATATAAATAACATTTTATATATATATATATATATATATATATATATATATATATATATATATATGTAATATATGTATATACACGCATACATACGTACATATATGTATATACATAAAAAACACAAACACACATATACATACAAAACAAAAATCTATCACAACAGTATTGCAACTTGGGTTTACTGTAGCAAACATTTTGGCAAATGTGGCTGAAGTGTACAAACCCTTAAAACTGTCAAAAATATATAAACCACAAGGTAAAAAGATCACACAAACCATTCAATAAAAACTACAAGAAAGACCCAGCCAAGCTACAATCTTCTCTGTGGAATACCTTAAACTTCCTGTAGCAGAAGCTTGTGGGAGATACACAAATGACCCATTAAGAACATACCAGTGTTTTGGCCATGTGGATTTTGAATGTGCATGGGTTTTTACTTTTTAAGTCTTTATGGGTACATTCAGGCCAATAAAGCTAAACCTATCTATACACATGCTACATTTCGGCATTTTTCTGACCTCATCTTTACAGCACAAGTGAATTGTTTTACAACACTTTAATAATACAGAGCTTAAAATCATGCCTGATGTCTATAAAAATTAGGATGCCTGCAAAATATCCCAAATAACATCCAAACCAAAGGGTAAAACAGACTTACAGATAAACCATTCAGTAAAAACTGAAAGAAAGACTAAGCCAAGTTAGAGTCTTCTCCGTGTAATATATTCAACAGCCTGTAATTAAGGCCCATGGGATATAAGCAAATGACCCATTAAGGGCATAACAGTGTTTTAGCTTCTGAATGCCCATGAGTTTTTACTTTTTAAGTCTCCGTCTCTCTAATATGTACATACACACACACACACACATAATATATATATATATATATATATATATATATATATATATATATATATATATATACATATATATACACACTAGCTGTACCCGGCCACGCGTTGCTGTGGCTCAGTCTGGTTAAATAGAAAAGAAAGAAAAGAGAAAGCGCACGTTTCTAATATGTTTCATTTCACAATGCCTGTGGGTATACAATATTTTTTGTTGTTCATTGTCTGTGCAGATATAGAGATTGTCTGGTTTGCCGACTCTAGAACACGCAACATATAATTGCCCATGTGAGAAGCAATCCGTGAGTAGATCTAAACCGCACAATTCTAAAGATTGGCCTTGAGCTTTGTTGATGGTAATTGCAAACGCCAATCGAATTGGGAATTGCAATCTCCTAAATTGAAATGGCATATCCGTTGGAATCATAGGAATGCAAGGAATGAGGACATCTTCACCTTTGAAAGGTCCTTTCAAGATTGTTGCTTCTATGACATTGCTCATTAATTTTTTTATTGCAAGCCACATGCCGTTGCAAAGCTTTGGCTGGTTGATATTTCGCAACATGATAATTGGCACGCCAATTTTCAATTGCAGTATATGCGGTGGCATCCCTGGCAGATTGAGTGAATTCAAAAATACTGTTGGATAATTAACCGCTTCATCTGCTTCCACAACAGTGTCAACAGACGTGTATGTGACTGCCTCGCTTTGAATGTTAGACTGAATAATATTGTTAAGTTCGTAGACATCTTTGTTCTTGGCCGCAAGAATAGCTTGTTCAGTCAGCCAATCGTGATTCTTATAATTGGTTTGAATATTGGGAAATACTTTTTCAACCAATTCTTCTTTTGACGTCACGAAATTGCAGAAGTTATGAGGCAATGAAATTCGTCCTGAGGTCAGATCAACCGGCACCTTTCCGTTCCCAATTTCCAGCAACTGATGTGAGAATATCTCAGCTGATCGGTCGTTTTGCAGCTGGACACGCATATTTGTAGTTAATTTTAAAGTCTTTATGTGTTGCCACAAAGTAGAGTATTTCAGGCAAGCATTTATTTCATTCGCTGGTGTCGATCGAGGAGAACGGAGCAGATCTGAAGCTGCAGAACACGATCGCCGTGCTCGCAACCGTGCATCCTCATGTCTAGCTGCACGTCGCTCTGCTGCTTTCTCGGCACATATTTGAGCCATTCTTTGTCTGTTTCGCTCATTCGCTGATGCCCGTTCTTCCTCAGTTTGATTTGCAATTACACGTCGCACTGCTTCCGCTCCGCGAGTACGACAACCTAAGTTTGATCTTCTGCGAGGCATTATTTGGATGAACTAAAGCAGATCGATTGCACTGAAAAAGAAGTAAGAAAATTTTAACAAAAACATATAAAATTGCATATTTGTATACAAATATATAGAATCCATAGTAGGTATATAAAAACACGCGTATTCGAATGCAACATGTGACATCTATATAATAGTAGGTATATAAAAACGCGCGTATTCGAATGCAACATTGTGTGAAAATTTCAAAGCAATCGGTGAAGAACTTTCGGAGATTTAAGATTTTGAACAAACGAACATCTACATTTTTATTTATATAGATATACACACACACACACACACACACACACACACACACACGGATTAAATGGCTTGGCTTAAAATGACCTCTATGTCGACAGCCTAGTAATCTCCTATGATTCTTTCATCCTACATATATTACTGTGGTAACCCTAAAATGAGTTGACTGCAGTTTTACTTAACAGTTTTCCCACTATGTTGCATTTAGTCAACAGAAAAGCTGGTGGACTTTTTTTTGAGAGATCAACATAATACCAGGGTTGAGAACTATGCCCTTTCTCTGATACTGTGTGATCTTCGAGTTGCTACATTTAATAAGCAGGTGGCTTCTTTCCCTGCAAAAACGTTGTTTTTAATGTACATGCACTGATGTTTTCGGTCTCACACCATGCACAGTGGACTTTCTTTTATCTTGAGGCTAATGATGTATTGAATTTTCAATTTAATTCAATAATGTATTGAATTTTCAATTAAATTCAACAAATCTAGTGGTAATAGTTGATTCAGCATTATGTCAATGTGCCTAAAGTCAAATCACAAAAGGTTGACAACTTCTGTGCACTCTTCAAGGTTATTCCTTAGAGCATGGATTCAAAAATACAGTGATTTTGCAGAGGGGCAATCCTCCACTGCATCTCCCACACCCCTTGCTAATTAAATATACCAACTCTTAGATGACACAATCTCCAGGAAAGGGGCATATTCCTTCCCTGGGGATTATTCCTTACTGCACAACTGTTGGCCATCTGACTATCTTCATAATCGATCAAAGCAGGCCGATAATACAGATGTCGATCTTCGCCACACTCGACTAGCCTCATAGAATCCATATTATATACACACACACACACATTAAACATTTGGGATCTGGTAGCATACCTAGTGACTAACATTATTTCCCCCCATTTTTGCTGATATAACTATAGCTCCCTTCATTATGCCGTATGTCTGGAAATGATTATGCTTATTCAAAGGTACAGAATTAGAAAATCATTTCTTCATTCCTACAAAGTAAAGTACAGTTTTGTACCTACCATAAATGTAGATGTTGGAGTGCTAATACAGCTGCAGTAATCACAGATGGGTTTTCTGCCGTCAGGCGGGTCCTCGGTCGGCCGAATTCCAAAGTCTAGGTCCGGCATCGGTTGTTGTCGCTTTCTTTCCTGACGTCAGTGAGGCAGGGGTGTATAAGACACAGCCGACGCCATTTTCTTCAGTCTTTCTTGCCCCAGATGTCAGGTGCCCCCAGAAAGAAGGCAATACATAAATTATATTTATATACATGCAATGCAATATAATCAAAAATCAGTAGTTGCAAGCAAATATACCATAGAAGGATAACCCAATCAGGTTGTATGAAGAGGAGTTAGGCCCTAGGCCTTTACCAAGAGGGGAAGGAGGGAGGGGAAAACTATACTGCAGCTGTATTAGCACTCGAACATCTACATTTATGGTAGGTACAAAACTGTACTATGTTCATCGTGCATACAGCTGCAGTAATCACAGATGGGTAGAATCCCAAAGCTACGCACAGGGTGGTAGGCACTAGGTGGAACTGGGATGAGCCAGAATGCCCTGCAACACAGCAGTGGCAAAGCCTACTCTAGTTTTGGAATATAAAGGCAGGTGGTAGTGTTTTGTGAAGGTATGCACAGAACTCCAAGTGGCTGCCTCCAAAATATCTTTGGTAGGAACTCCTCTGAGGAAGGCTGTAGAGGTAGCTGTGGCCCTGGTGGAGTGGGATCTGATGCCTGTAGGGACAGATTTTCCATGATAGGAGTAACAAAACCGTATGCAGTGGCCTATCCATTTTGAAATTGTCTGTTTGGTAACTGGCTTCCCTTGAGCTCCTACAGCATAGGACACAAAAAGTTGCTCTGATTTCCTGAAAGGCTTTGTTCTGTCCAAATAATAACGTAGCTGTCTATGGATGTCTAAGGAGTGTAGCAGCATTTCCCCTTTGTTTTGAGGATTGGGGTAAAAGGTAGGTAAGTGTATGGCTTGATTTAAAGCTACCCTGGATACCACTTTAGGCATAAATGATGGGTTGGTTCGAAGGGAAACCCTGTCCTGATGGAAGATGAGAAAGGGCTGCACAGCCATGAGGGCTTGTAGTTACGAAATCCTGCGAGCTGAGGTAATGGCCAGAAGGAAGGCTGTTTTCCAGGACAAATATTGCAAATCTGTTGAGGCAGCTGGTTCAAAGGGAGGCAATGTTAATTTTTCTAAAATGTAATTAAGATCCCAGGCTGGCATTGGTCGTTTCCTTGGTGGTCTTATATTCTTAGCCCCTCTGAGGAACTGTCTTAAGAGTGGGTGAGAGAATAAGGGTGGATCAGTGTTGAATTCTGCAGAAATGGCTGAGGCATGGATTTTTATGGAGGAAAATGAAAGTCCACTGTTCAGCAGCTCAGCTAGATACTGTAATACCTGAGGCAAATTCAGTTTTCTAGGGTCCTGGCCTTTTTTCTCATTCCAAGAGCAAAATCGTTTCCATTTTGCGGAGTAAGCCTTTCTAGTAGATGGCCTTCTGGCCTCCAAAATGACATCCTGCACCTCTTTGGGGAGTAGGGTCTGTTGTGGTGTTAAGGAATTTTCCATGCAGCGAGATTGAGTGTTTTCAGCTGACTGTGAAGAGTTTTGTAGTTGTGCTGAGTCAGCAGAAGAGGTATTAGAGGTAGGGACCAGAGAGGAGTATGTGTTAGGCTCCTCAGGAGTGGGTACCAGTGTTGTCTTGGCCAGTCTGGAGCAATTAGTATCATCTTCGGTCTGTCTGCTCTTGCTTTCAAGAGCACCTTGGGCAGAAGAGGCAGAGGTGGAAAAGCGTAAACTGTCCATGCTGTCCAACTGAATGAAAGGGCATCCACTCTCCAGGCCTTTGGATGAAAGGTCCTTGAACAGAACTTTTCCAATTGATGATTCCTGTGGGAGGCGAAGAGATCTATGTCTGGCCTCCCCCACGCTTGGATTATCTTTGTAAACACTTGAGGATGCAACTTCCATTCGTGTGGATCTGTCATATTTCTGCTTAGATTGTCTGCCAGCGCATTTTCCAAACCTGGCAAGTACTGTGCCTGAAGTTCGATTTGCCATTCCAGAGCCAAGTTCCAAAGTGTCATGGCTAGTCTGCACATGGGGTATGAATGTGTTCCTCCTTGTTTATTTATGTACCACATTACTGTGGTGTTGTCTGTTCTTATCAATAATTGTCCTAGACGCAGGAGGTCCTTGAAAGCTGTAATTGCATTTATCACTGCTAGCATTTCTTTCTGATTGATGTGAAGGTGCTTTTCCTTTTGGGACCATTTGCCCTGAATGCACCTGTCTGTCATGTGCGCCCCCCAAGCGTAATCTGAGGCGTCTGTTGTGATGACTTGATTTGCTTGAGGCTTGCAGAATGGGAGACCTGTGTTTGTTTGACATGCTTGGGCCCACCATAGAAATTCCTTTTGCAAACATGGAATTATTGGTATTATTGTTTCCAAACTGTGGCTGTGTTGAGACCATAGGTTTTTAGGTACCACTGAAGTTTCCTCATATGCAACTTTGCACATGGGATTAAAAGAATGCAAGATGCCATGAAGCCCAGAGCCTGCAGGATTTTCCTTGCAGTAAGCCTGGTACAATTTGCTAGTATTTTGAAGTACTGAGTTAGTTGCCCCTGTTTTTCTGGCGTAAGATAGGCCATCTGGGTGTTTGTGTCCAAGTTGGCACCCAGGAAAGTTATTTTCTGAGATGGTGTTAGCCTGGATTTCTCTTTGTTGACTGTGTATCCCAGGGAATTCAGTAACTGTGTTACATAAGCCAGATGTTCCAGAAGTATGTGCTTGCTGTCCGCTTGGATCAGGCAGTCGTCCAAATAAGGGTAAATTTGTATCCCTTGAAGTCTGCAGTAGGCAATTACTGATGCCAGGCACTTCGTGAATACTCTGGGCGCAGTAGATAAGCCAAAGGGCAATGCAGAGAATTGATAGTGGATTGAACCTGCAAGAAATCTGAGGTATCTTCTGCAGCTTTGTCTGATTGGGACATGCAGGTATGCCTCCTTGAGGTCCAATGTTACCAGCCAAAACTCCTTGCCCAGCATGGGAAGAAGCTGCTGTAATGTGAGCATCTTGAATTTTGGTACGAGTAAGAATGTGTTTAGGATGGATAAGTCCAAAATGTGTCTCCAGTCGGTTCCTTTCCTTGGTACCAGAAATAGCCTGGAATAAAAACCTTGACCTTGTTCGTGAGTAGGTACCTCTTGAATAGCTTTAATGTCTATGAGCTTTGAAATTTGTAGTTGTGCCTCTGCCCTTTGATTGTGTGGCAGGTTTGGCATGCCTCTCATTTTTGGAAGAGTGTGAAAATGAAATCTGTAGCCTCTGTTTATAACGTCCAGGATCCATTTGTCTGTTGTGACAATATGCCAATTTCTTGTAAATAATGCCAGCTTTCCTCCCAAGGGTGCTACCAGCTGAGACTTGCTTGGCATGGAAAGGAGGAAGTCATTGGGTTTGTTTCCTGTATTGTTGTGCACTGTCTTTGCCACCTCTTGGTGCTGGAGTTTGCCATTGCCTTCCTCTATATGATCCTTGTGATTGCCCTCTGCCCCTTGTGCGCCTGTATCTACCTCTTTGGGGCTTGTCCGTGGCTGGAAAGGACCAGTTTTTAGAAGGCCAATTTCTGCTAAAACCTGGTGGTTGAACCTGTAGAAAGGCTTTGACAGTTTGCATAGATTTGGCTTTTTCTTCCATTTTCCGTAGTATCTCCTCAGCATTAGTACCAAATAGCACATCCCTTTGTAAAGGAGCATCTAGTAGTTTAGCTTTCACATTATCAGGCAAGATTTGTTCCCTAAGCCAGGCATGTCTACGAATGACTGATCCTGTAACAGCAGCTCTACTTGAGGCCTCTAGGGCATCATAGCCACATTGTAGGGTGTGTTTACCCACTTGTTCTGCACTATGCATCATATCCTGCAACTCCTTTAAATCTGGTTGTTCAGGTTGAGACATTTTATTTCTTAATTGTGATAACAGAAACTGCTGATATTTAAGCATATGAAACTGACAATTTAAGGCCCTCATGGCTAGGGTGGCCGAGGTATATACCTTTTTTCCCCACCTTTCTAAGGATCTTGACTCTCTTCGGAAGGTAGTGGATTCTTATCAGTAGAGGCCTTCATTCCCTTGGGGCCTTGAGAAATGGTTTCAGGGTCAGCATTATGGCTTTTGTAAAGAAATTGGTGGGAGTTAGGAACTCTGTAGTACCTATCAGGGTTGACTGGGGCAGGAGGCAGGGAATCCGGATTAAGGCAAGCCTCCGAATAAACATCATCAAGTATGTCCAAGACAGGAGGTATTGCCAGAGGTCTGTGTTGAGGTAACAAAAGAAATTCCCTAAGTCTTTTCTTGGAATCAGAAAAGTCTTGGCCTTCCCAATGGAAGTGTTCCCTCAAGGTGTGCAAGGTTTCCCCAAAAGAAAAATCCTCTGGAGGAGATACAGAAGGAATGGACTGCTCTGCATCAGAATCTTCAAAAGGGGAGTAAGAGTGCTCCTCTACATCAGAATGTTCTGAAAAAATGGAGCCCTGATCAGAAGAGGGAGAATCTTCCTCCACTCTGTGTCTCTTGTCTGGAGGGGGTTGGGAACCCCTGATAAGAGTAATTAAATCCTCAGCCATTTTAAGCATCTGCTTTTTAGGCATGGGGCCTGGAGATGGGCCCTGTGCAACAGGCCTCTTGGGATGCCTGGCTGATTTGGACTTAGTAAAGGCCTTAATGGAAAAGGAAGATGAGGGTCTAAAGACACCATGAGTGGAAGTGGACCTGTCCACATTAGGAGGCTCAATGCTCAAAGTGGCTTCGGTGGTTGTAGTCTGGGTATGGGCCGAGGTACCTGTGGTCTCTGTTACAGAAAACACCGCCAAAGAAGTGTCGTCGGTAGTCAGGGACTGCATAGGCGTCTCGCTGAGAACCGGACCACGTGTAGCTGGTTTTGGCATGGTGTCGGTGGAGACCGCGGACCTCGCGTGTCAGTCCTTGTCCTTGCGTTTTTTGGACAAAACGGTAGTCGGAGTCTCCGACGACATTTTATAATCAAAGGCTTTACCAAAAAGGTGTTGGGCGAACTCCGCCCGACGCTTAATAGTGCGTTTATTGAAAGTAGCGCAAAAGCGACAGCCCGAGACGTCGTGGTCTGGGCCTAAACAAGGTATGCAGAAGGAATGGAAATCCTTATGCGGTATTTGCTTCCCACAAGAAATACAATTGTTAACTTTTTCTGACATCGGTCTGGGGCAAGAAAAGTTTCCCCAACGGGTAGAACATTTGAAAGATTAAGCACCTATTATCTCAAGCTAACCTCTGGGTTGTAATTCATACCTTGGTCTCTTCAAGGTTAGACTACTGCATTGCCCTGTACTTGGGACTTCCCCCAACACTGAATATGAGCACTTACAGATGGTGCAGAATTTACCTGCAAGGCTACTAACTGGTATAACATGCTATGCCTGTTCTTTGAAGCCTGCATTGGCTTCCAGTTCATTATAGGTTAACGGAGCTTATCTAAACAAATCTGTATTAGTTTGTATGAGAAGTTGCCTAGTAAAAGATTTATTTTGATTTATATTTTATTTTTAACACTGTTTTTCACTGGAGGAAGAAAGGGATAGCTTGCAGACAAGAAGATTTACTTTGATTTACATTTTGTTGCTTTACTTCTAATTTTCACTACTTGTTGTTAGGGATACATTTTAGACAGTTAAATTCTAGCTATCCTCAGGCATCTAGTCCGCTATAAATTCACACTAACTGCCCAGAGGACGGACAATCCAGAGCTTATCTGGAACAGTCCTGTGTTGGTTTGTAATTTATTGATCTTCACTGTTAAAAAGGTGTGTGATCACAAGCAACAGTGAGCAGAAGCTACTAGGTCATTCACGCACAATGTAAAGAAATGTAGGCCTTTGTGTGACTTTCACAACTGGTACAGTCACAACAATGACTTTATTCTGCTCAATTTAACATTTAGTTGTATACGGTTTTGTGTGATTTTTTTTCTCACATAAGTTGATTTAAAATATTTGAATTCTGTGATGACGGATTTTTATTATCCTTTTCTTTTACAATTCTTTATTCATTTGCAGCTAAAAATAGATTCCTTAAATGAGTATGCCATTAATGATTTGCTAAAGCACAAGTATCTTGCAGAGTGTATTAAATGCTATCTATACTTAAAAGTAACACTTGAACACTGGTGATCTGTGTTTCTCATGTCAAAAGTTGGATGAGTTGCTTACCATTGTTAGAAGTAAATCTAGACTTACTGGTGATGACTGCACTTATGCAATTGACAAAGGCTTGGAGAATTGTGTTCAGGGCCAGCCTTTGGTCAACTGGTGCCCTAGGCAAAAGTGCTCCACAGCATCCCCCATAAGACCCAGTACCCCCATCCTAGTCTACCTACACCATCCAGATTACTGGAAAAGCGCCCCTGCTTGACTGGCGTCCTAGGCAGCCACCTAGTTGGCCTCTGCCTTAGGCCGGCTATAACTGTCTCACATACATTAAGGACTGGATTGATGAGGTAAACAATGTTAGGCAAAGAAAATGAGAAAAGCAAACACATTTAGAGAAGCAAGTGTCTACTTGTCAGTAAAGATCACTCATCTCCTATTGAACAAGGTGATACCACTGACAACTTTGGAATTCTGAATACATGTATTCAGCAATATGAGGATTCAGAGCATACAGAAGAAAAGAAAAAAAGAAAAAAAAAGTTCATAACAAGTAACGTGGAAGAAAAACCGAGTAATGTCTACAAAGCAAAGAGAATACATATTAAAAAGGACACTGCTTTTTTATATAACACACAGATTACAGGGAATGGTAATTTTTTTCTACCAGAAAACCTTTAGCCTAGAGAAGATGGCATCTTTTTTTTTTTAAACAAAAGGTAGAAAAGTGGTAAGGGGTACGTGAAAAGGAAGAAATCAAAATTGAATTTGGAAAGATTGAAGAACATTTTTGTAAGAAGAAAAGAGGAGAAAGACAGAAGTTGACAACAAGACTCAAGCGGTGGACATCCAAAGTCAGCTGGATGAGAACTGTGTGCTTGTTAATGTTATAAGCAATGAAAATAGTGGGATTAATAAGACTAATGGTGATGAAGATCATTCACTTCTAACAACTGATATAGCAGATATTACTGATAAAGAAGTTGAAGATTTTTTTCAGATCTGGTCAGAAAATATATTCATGTAACTGGAGATTTAATTATTAGAAGAAATGATACTTGTATATGCAGAGAACGTAATGAACTTTGAACAGTGTTACGCTTGCTAGGAGTAAAAATACAGGATGTGAGAAAGGCCTTAGAATGCCTTAATGTAACAACTTGTTTTTATTCACATTGGTACAAATGATCACACTCATAAGTACTCCCTGACTGTTAATAGGGAACTTACAGTCCTCTTAAACATAGTTTATACAGGTGTTAGGACATTATTTTTCACAAATCACATATAGAAAGAGGAGTCAGGTAACTGTGAATGAAAATATTTTTGGGGTAAATACCTACATGAAAAAATGTCCCACTGTAAAAAATGGAAATGTCTAGAGCATCCGAGCCTAATTTTGGACATATGTGTTTAGACAGACTTACAATCAATATGCTGAACGTGGCTTGTGTGCAACTTAGTTGTGCAGGAGCCGGAATGCAGAATACCGTTTGGGAGACAGTTACACTGTCGACTCCAGAAGACTGAAGACCAGGACAATGGGGATCAGGAAATTTACCCTTTGCCGCACCATAGTGCGATCTCATTGCTGGAATATATAAGTGGCAGGGGATGTGTGTATGGGAGGTGCAGGAGGGCTTGCCCCCTGCAAAAAATGACTTGGCTTGTGTGCAACTTAGTTGTGCAGGAGCCGGAATGCAGAATACCGTTTGGGAGACAGTTACAATGTCGACTCCAGAAGACTGAAGACCAGGACAATGGGGATCAGGAAATTTACCCTTTGCCGCACCATAGTGCGATCTCATTGCTGGAATATATAAGTGGCAGGGGATGTGTATGGGGGGTGCAGGAGGGCTTGCCCCCTGCAAAAAATGACTTGTCAGTGCATTGTAGTTTGGACACCAGAGTGCAGGAGTCGAATTCGACTTCGAATGCTTTGGTGTTTGATCTTTAATGCTGTTTACTGTTGTGAACATTGAACATGTAAACCGCATTTTTGATAGGTTTATGTTGTGATGTTCGATGTTTCAGTAGTAAACCATTTAGACAGGATGGCATGCACTTGTCAAGATCAGGGAAGAGAATTTTTGCAGAAAATATTTTGTAATATTTGACAAACACAGGGCAGGATTTTTGCAAGGTTGAAAATTTTTAACTGTTCACAGACAGCAACATTTGATGCATCTCTGATGGCTGCTAGGAGCATTAATAATAAAGTTTTTTTTTAACTGGAAAATTTGCTATGTTCCCAAAAGACTAATGTTGTTATTGTTTGTGAAACATGGTTAAAGAACAATGACTGGAAACCGGTTCTGTCAGGGTATAAATGTTTTTACTGTAACAGACATTCTAACAAAAAATAAGGAGGAGGTGTTATGATACGGATTAAAGACTGACATGAGACCTAGGATTATTGCATGTTCAGTGATAACACCAATACTGTGACAATAAAGGCAACCATGGAATATATAACAATTGTTGGACTGTACAGACCACCAATGTCAAGCTCTGATGACCTATAGGAATTCTTACATTTCTTACGTGAAACTTAAGAGAGAGAATAATAATAGTGGCTAGGGACTATAAATTTTCAGATACAGACAAACGATATTGATTAAACAACGTTAGGAAATTATTTACAACTCGAGTTCAGTTACAATAACTGCTTTAGTTTGTTAATAAATAAATAAATAATAAAGCCTACCAGGGAACATTCCATACTCGACACTATTTGTGTTCCTGAAGAAAATACCATTACTTCATGTCAACTTTTACCACCATTGATTTGTAGTGATCATGGGCTTTTAAAGGTTAATTTGTTGCTAGATAACTGCCTAAATGAAATCTAATTCAATGTACAGAAGATTAATAAAAGGTTACATGGAAGCAAAACAGTTACTGTGTAAGACAAATTGGAGTTGTGCATTCAGTGGAAAAAACACAGAAGGAATGTGGAAAGTTTTGAAAGAGGAAATGCTTGAGACTGCAATAAAAAAAAGTTTAACATCAGGATCTAGGTACACATCATCAGGAAGATATATTTCCATAAGAACAAGATCAATGATTATGATAAGAGACAAAAAATTACAAGACACGGAAAACAGGTCGAACTACAAATTTGAAAACTGAAATAAACAAGCTGGACATGCAAATTAAACATAGTGTGAGACAAGGTCAGGAAAAAAATTGAAGAAAGTTTATATAAAGATATTGAGCATAATAGGAAACCATTTTTAGATACAAAAGAAGTGGTAGGAGTAAAGACATACAAATTGATCAACTGTGTTTTGATTCTAAAACTTATTTTAGACACAAAGATTATAGATACATTTACAAAATCTCGTGCAAACCAGTTTGGCTCCAAAAAGGGGGTGATAAATTGTCCTAGTGACTTCCAAGTAACCTCGGATATTGAAATCAAATTAGATTCTACTGGAAGAGTACTACGCAAAGTGGATCCAAACATAGCACAAGGAGGAGATGGAATTAATAATAATGACCCGAGAACACATGACCTTACAGTACCATTATATCTGTTATTTACTGGGTTGCATAAATATGAGGAGATTTCTCATGATTGAAGACATGCACATGTTAAACTTGTCTTTAAGGGAAAGGGAATTAGGACAAATCCAGAGTCTTACAGACCCATAAGTTTTCTTTCATGTTGTAGAAAAATAATGGAGAAGGTTATACTGGATAAATTGTCAGAATTGGAAAAGCTGGGACCTGAAACCATATATCAGCATTCATATGTTGAAAACAGAGCTGATACCACTTGTAAATAGAAGTTATGTCCTTACCATAACGTTCCATGTGGAGTGTTCATCTCGCCTTTGTTCTTACACATGGGTTCGGAGCCGATCCTCGGCTCCGTGTCGGCCGCTTGCAAGCTCTGCATCGAGAAGAAGCTCGAGACAACCTAATACCCACAATCCCCCTCTGCCTTTACCTCAGATCTAGTTTGCAAGCAAACCAGCAGCCAGAGAGAGCACACTCATGCCAAAAATTACATAAATCAAGAAATCATTTATATATATATATATATATATATATATATATATATATATATATATATGTACACATGTACATCATACATATACAACCACTGCAAATGCAGAAGGAGAATACTCCAGACCAGGCACCAAATTGAACGTTCTTCCTGAGGGTGGGAGGGTGGGAATGTAAGAACAAACGCGAGATGAACACTCCACATGGAACGTTATGGTAAGGACATAACTTCTATATGTGAGAGTGTTCAATCTCGCCGTTTGTTCTTACACATGGGTAGCGTCCCTAGCTCCATGTTCCTGAGGAACTCACGGGAGAACGTTCTTGAGCACAGTGGAACCAAAGGTTGCCCTATCCCTAGAAACCCTGTCCACTTTGTAATGAGAGATGAATGTATGTGGTTTAGCCCAAGTAGCAGCTGCACAAATCGTGTCTAATGGTAGGTGAGCTGCGTGAGCCAGGGATGTAGACACTGATCTTGTAGAATGTCCTTTAGGTTTGACAGATAAGGTTTGATTTGAAGAATCATAAACGTATATAATACAATCAGTTAGCCATTTGGAAAGAGTCCATTTAGTAACCGCTACACCTTTCCTGCTGTCAGCAAAGGCTACAAAAAGTTGATCAGATTTCCTGTGATCCTTTGTTCTATCCAAATAAAACCTGAGTTGTCTATGGACATCCAATTTGTGTAACATATACTCTAACTTATTAGAGTGATTCTTGAAAAAGGTGGGTAATTCAATGGACTGATTAATGTTATTGGTAGAGCAAACTTTGGGTAGAAAGGATGGATTAGTGCGAAGAGATACTCTGTCAGAGTGGAAGATCAAATAAGGGTGTTTAATAGAAAGAGCCTGAAGCTCAGACACTCGCCTAGCGGATGTAATGGCTACCAAGAAGAGAGTCTTCCACAATAAATACCTCAATGGGCAAACGGAGGCTGGTTCAAAAGGGGGCAACATCAATTTAGATAGTAAAAGGTTCAGATTCCAAGGTGATGTAGGAGTTCTAACTGGTGGTCTAATATGGAAAGATCCTTTTAAAAAGGCCTTACAAAGTCTGTGAGCCATAATAGGTGCCCCACATTCTTCCACATGAAAGTTGGAAATGGCAGCCAATTGCACTCTCAAAGTGGCAGGAGAAGCTCCTTGATGGAACAATTCTGTTAAAAACTCCAAGATCTTGTTTAACGGAGCTATGACAGGGTCCAAATGATGTGAATTTGCCCAGAAGACAAAACGCTTCCATTTACTAGTGTAGGTCTTTGTAGTGGAAGCTTTATGAGAAGCCACTAGTATATTCTGAACTGCCGGTGTAAGAGAATCAGACCTGGCTAAAAAGGGAAGCGGAGCAGCCAAGCTGCTAGATGGAGTGATTCGAGAGAGGGGTGAGGAACTCCTGACGAGTGAGTCAGTAGATCTGGCTCTGGGTCCAGAATCCAAGGTCCCCGAATGCGGTGTTGCAACAGAAAGGGGAACCAAATTTGACGAGGCCAGAATGGGGCAATGAGGATTATCGTCCTTTGAAGGTTGTTGGCTTTCTGTAGAAACTTTGCAATCAGGGGAAAGGGAGGAAAAGCGTACAGGAGACCCGGGGGCCAATCGTGCACCAGCGCGTCCCTGGGGACTTCCCCTGGAGGGGTAATAGGGCAAAGTAGCTCCTGCATTTGGCGTTCATTGGAGATGCAAAAAGATCGCAGGAAGGCTGGCCCCACTTGCGAAAAATCATCTTCGCAACTGACTGTTTGAGGGACCACTTGTGAGGCAACAGGATTGCTCTGCTCAGCCTGTCGGCTATGACGTTGGATGACCCCGGGATGTGCGTTGCGATCAGAAAGCGACCCGTGGACTCCGCCCATTGCCAAATTCTCATGGCCTCTCTGCATAGCTGATAAGACCTGGTTCCCCCTTGCTTGTTTATGTACCAGACTACAGACATGGTGTCTGTCTGAACTGCAATAGTCCCTAGAGGAAGAAGGGGAACAAAGTGTTGCAACGCTAGAAACACTGCCCTCAACTCTAGAACATTGATGTGCAGATTGTACTCCAAATTGGTCCATTCGCCTTGGACTGTCTGTCCCTGAAAGATGCCCCCCCACCCTATCAGGGAAGCGTCCATGGTTACCGTAGCTGTCGGCGTGGGTAGCACAAATGGTCTTCCGCTGGAAAGGTTGCAAGTCTGAAGCCACCAGGTCAGATGTGATTTGCATGTGTTTGTAATCAGAATTTCGTGTGTCAGAGGTAGCTGTTGGAACGACCATTGTGCAAACAGTAGCCATTGTAGAACTCTCATGTGCAGTCTTCCCAATGGTATCGCAATGAGTGAAGCTACCATGAGACCCAAGACCTTCAGAACCAGCTTTGCTGGGGATTTTCTGGATGACAGAAGGAGAGAAATGTGGCTTTGTAGTGAGGCTATCCTTTCTGGAGGGAGCCTTAGAATTAAATGATGCGTATCTAATTCCGCTCCTATGAATAAGATATGCTGTGATGGCTGTAGTAAAGATTTTTCGAAATTTACGGAAATTCCGAGGTGAACACAAAGTTGAAGAGTGTAATCCCTGGCCTGTATCAGTTGACGCCGGGTGGTGGCAGAAAGGAGCCAGTCGTCCAGATACGGAAACACCTGGAATCCTAGGCGTCTCAGATGAGACGCTACCACTGCCATGCATTTGGTGAAAACCCTGGGGGCTGAGGTCAGACCAAAGGGCAGGGCTCGAAACTGATAGTGACTGGCTCCCAGCCGGAAGCGCAAATGATCCCTGGACGCCCTGGCCATTTTGATGTGGTAGTATGCGTCCTTCAGATCTATTGAGCACATCCAGTCGCCCTTCTGTAAGAATGGAAGGATCGATTGAAGCGTGGCCATTCGACACTTTTCTTTCTTGACGAAGGTGTTGAGGTTGCTTAGGTCCAGATTCGGCCTCTAGTCCCCTGTCTTCTTTGGAACTAAAAAGAACCTTGAGTAAGTTCCGAATCCTATTTGGTCCGCTGGGACTGGTTGGATGACTCTTTTTTCTAGCAGCTTTGAAATTTCTATAGCTGCTGGGTCTCGCAGATGGGGCGGCACATCTGGGAGTCTTTTCTTTGGAATGGGAGTGGATAGAAAGGGTATTCTGTAACCTCTGGTAACCACGCTTTTTACCCAGTTGTCTGTAGTAAGATTCTGCCAGGCCTGAGGGTATAAAGCTAAGTGACCCCCGACTGCCTCCAGAGCAGGACAGTCGGGCCTCCTCTCAGGAGTGCTGGAAAGGTTTTCCAGGGGGTGTATCCCTGTCACCTTGGTTTTGCGGACCCACTCTGCCACCAGGGCGGCGTCTTCCACCTCTGCCCCCTCCTCTGCCTCTAGAGGGGGCATCACCCTGCGTGCCTGGGAAAGATCCTTGGGGTTTTCGAAACCACATTTTTCCACCACGTTGCCCTTTGGGGTACGGTCTGGATGGGGTGGAAAAACGGACTCCGACAGCAGACAGAGTCTTTCCCTCCTGTTCACACCGGTAAGGGTCTCCTTTACTTTGGGGCCAAAGAGAGTGGCACCATCAAATGGGGCGTTAGTAAAGGAAGACTTGAAGGCTTCCGAATGAACATAAGCGCATCCAGGATTGTCTACGAAGAGCAATCGCTGAAGCTGCTGCCCTACTCGATCCTTCGGCTGCGTATGAGATCAGCCTCATGGATGAGTTAACAATGGATGTAAGGGTATTGAGATGTGCTGTAACTTTCTCTGAAACAGCAGCATCTGCAGTACCCTGGAGGGTATCTCCCAACTCTTTGATTAGATCCCTCTGTAGACGTGTAAAGTGGGTCAAATAGTTCAGGGATCGCATAGAAAAAGCCGCTGAACTAAAAATGCGCTTCCCATACCTGTCCATAGTCCTAGAATCTTTGTTAGGCGGATGGACAGATGAGGAAGATTCCGACATCTCCTTTTTCGTGGCCGCTGCCACCACCATAGCGTCCACTGGAACTCCCTTTGTGAGGTAAGCCTTGTTTTGGGGTGCAGTAATGTACTTATTAGGCTTTCTAGGGACTGGTTCCACCGTGTCAGGTGTCTCCCATGCCCTTCAAGCAATCAGCTCCATTAACTCATCGAAGGGCGGAGTGACCCAGGAGGAGGAATGGCGAGCACCGAATGCCTTCAGCAAGACTGACTCATCCTCAGAAGGGGGAAGGGACTGCCGATCACCTCTCTGTTTTAGGATCTCCAAGATGTCAGCAAAAGAGACATCCTCTGAAGGTGACTTTGGGGACCCTTCTGACTCATCCAAGTCAGTGTCCGATGTCAATGATTCTTGTGGAGAATCCAAGTGTCTCCTCTTACACAATCTTTTCCTAGGGACTTCTTCGGGGGGAGCATCCGAAGAAGCCTCCGAGGAAGAGGGGGCACCCTCCAGGGGTGGCTGAGACATCGGTGCTCGACGCTTGGATGTGACCGTTGGTGCAGAGGAGGATAACGGTCCTTTATGGGGAGGAGAGGCTGCTTCTACTGATGTGGTTGTCTGGGTAGACAACACCTTCCTCATGAGATCGAAGGCCCCCGGGTCCCGAGTCGAGATATCTCCTGGTTCCGAAGAAATGGGAAGAATCCCCGAAACAGGCACCGAAGGCATCGATCCCGAAGACGGAGCCGAGTCGATCCGAGCCAAGGCCCGAGAGGAGAGTCGGAACCGAAACATCGGTTCGACTCGTCCCGGAACCAAGGATGGATCTTCGGCTCCGAGACTCCGGTACCGGATCCGACGGAGTCGAGGTGAACGGTGCCGACCGAGAAAAGGACGGTTCTGGCACCGAGGGTTCCACAATCAGTAGATCAGCCTCTTCCGGCTCCAAAGACTGGACAGGTCTCGGAGGAGGAACAGATGGAGATAATGGAAGGCCTTCAAGTCTCGACACCAATTGGGTGGAAACCGAGATAGGTTTGGATAAGGCCGTATTCTCCAGTAATTTCTGCACCACGTGGTCAACATCGGTGTCGGAGAGGGGCCTGGAAGAACGGGTCGAAGGAATCGAAGACGGAGCCGACCTCAACAGTGTCGGGGGAGGGAGCTCCGTCACCGGTTCCAAGACTCGAGGCTCGGACACTGACAACAGTTGAACACTCGGCCCCGAGGTCTGTGGAACCGGTGATCGAACCTTAGCCGAAGAGCTCGGAGCCGAAGACTTGGGCTCCGATGTCTTCGATTCCTTCGAGGATTTGGATGCCTGGTCTGAAGCATCCAGAGCCTCTTGAAAGGAAGGTTTCAATAAACCCCTATCCATGAGTTTCCTGCGCCTATCTGTCATGACCCTCCCACTGAAAGAATGACAAATAGAGCAGTCTTCTTGCAGATGGAGAGGGCCAAGACAGTAGACGCAGGAAGTATGATTGTCAGTAACTGACATTTTTTTCCCACATTGGCAACGCTTAAATCCAGATTTAGTCTTCTCAGACATCTTAAACCTAAGTGGAAAAAAAGGGTGAGAAGTCAAGTCCAGGTAATAAGTCAAATCCGGTAAAATTGTCAAATCCAGTTAAAGAAAAAATGTCTATCCAGTTGTCAATTCAGAAAGGGGTGGTAGGCCCCGAGGGAAACTCTAATAAGTTTAAAACTAAACTTAAACGGAACAGAGAATTCCTCAACCGTACCACACACACACACTTAGTCACTAAACAAAGTTTACAGAAAAAATTTAGTTGAAATAACAAGAAAAAAATTCTTAATCTTAGCTTTAGTTGTTCGAGCTCGACCCAGTGATGCGAACGCTGCAGCGGCAAACTAGATCTGAGGTAAAGGCAGAAGGGGATTGTGGGTATTAGGTTGTCTCGAGCTTCTTCTCGATGCAGAGCTTGCAAGCGGCCGACACAGAGCCGAGGATCGGCTCCGAACCCATGTGTAAGAACAAACGGCGAGATTGAACACTCTCACATCACGATGTTCTATAACAATATAATAAGAACCATAAATGAAAAATTGTACTGTGATGTAATTTATATAGCTTTAACTTCAACATTTGACTGGGACATATGCAAAACACTGATCAACAAATTATAAACTAACTAGGTACTGATGTACTTTTGATAAGATGGACAGCTGCACGGCTTACAAACAGGACATGACAAGTAACATACAGCAACTGAACAGGTGAAATTTGAGGTTACAGTCAGGGTGTCCCAAATGTCCTATGCCCATACTTGTATCTTTCAGACCTATCGCCTTCATCTGTAATGTTCTACAGTCAGTATGCAGATGATATGAAATTGGGTAAATTGATTACATTTGTTACAGATAGGGCATGTCTGCAAAAGAACTTGACTAAATCGACCATTTGGTCACAGGAGAATAAAATGCTGATAAATATATCAAAAAGTAAGCACGTATCCTGAGATATGAAACATAAATTGAAAGATGCATGCTTAATACAGCACACAGTGATTGAAACTGTACATTCATTTACTGGGTAAATGGGTAGCTCCAGTTTTGAGTTTTTCTAATCATATCAACCAATTGGTCAATGACAGTTGTAGAACTATAAGTTGTACAAAAAGATTTAAAAAATCTTGGAAATCAGAAATGATGAAGTCACTGTTTGTTAGTTATGTAAGAACCAAACTTGAGTATGGAATAAAAATATGTAAACCTTATAAGAAAAAGTACAGTTTTGTACCTACAATAAATGTAGATGTCCGAGAGGAATGCATCTGCAGTCCTTACAAATGGGTTGTCCTGTCGTCAGGCAGCCCTTCGGTCGGCCTGATTCCAAAGTCTGGGTCTGGCTTCGGCTGGTGTCGCACTTCACCCGACGTCAGTGCGGCAGTTTTTCGGGTATAAAGGCATCAGCCGACGCCATTTTCCTCAGTGTTCCTTGCCCCAGATGCCAGGTGCCCTCTTGGATGGGTAAATTTGGATAAATGTCATAGTTTCCAAATAGTAGAGAGCAAACACACAAAATAAGCATGTATGTACATATATACAAACAAATACACCATAATAGATCCCCCCCAAGCTAGCTGAAGATTGGCAAATACCCTAGGAGTACCTCAGAGGGGAAGGAGGGTGGGTAATCCTGACTGCAGATGCATTCCTCTCGGACATCTACATTTATGGTAGGTACAAAACTGTACTATGTCCTTCAAGGATGCATCTGCAGTCCTTACAAATGGGTAGAATACCATAGCTAAACTAGGGAGGAGGAAATGAGAAGATATTATGGTGTAGTTAGGATCCCTTGCAAAACAGCAGTGGCAAAACCAGCACGGGATCTAGAGTATAGAGGTAAGTTGTAATGCTTGGCAAATGTATGCACGGAGGTCCAAGTAGCAGCCTCTATAATGTCCTTGGTAGCCACTCCTCGTAAGAAAGCTGTGGTAGTGGCAGTAGCCCTTGTGGAGTGAGGCCTGATGTTCTCTGGAGTTTTCTTCCCATGGTAGGAGTAACAAAATCTAATGCAATTTCCTATCCATTTGGAGATTGTCTGTTTAGAAATTGGTTTTCCTTCCTTTCCTGTTGCATATGCTACCAGAAGCTGGTCAGTTTTTCTATTGTTTTTTGTCCTGTCCAGGTAGTAGCATAATTGTCTGTGTACATCCAAGGTATGTAAGAGCCTTTCTCCCCTGTTCTGTGGGTTGGGGAAGAATGTAGGAAGGTGGATAGCCTGATTTAAAGAGACTCTGGATAACACCTTAGGCATAAACGTAGGATTTGTTCTCATGGACACTCTATCTTGATGGAAGATCAGGAAGGGCTGTACTGCCATTAGTGCCTGTAGTTCAGAGACCCTTCTTCTGAAGTTATTGCCAGCAGGAAAGCAGTCTTCCAGGATAAGTATTGTAATTCTGCTGTTGCTGCTGGTTCGAAGGGAGGAAGAGTCAGTTTTTCTAGCACAAAGTTCAAGTCCCATGCTGGTAATGGAGGTTTCCTGGGAGGTGTTACATTTTTAATTCCTCTAAGAAACTGTCTGAGCAGAGGATGCGAGAAGACAGGAGGATCCAAGCTGTATTCTGCTGAAATAGCTGATGCATGTATCTTGATGGAAGAGTAGGACAGGCCTGTATGGAAGAGCTCCGCCAAGTACTCCAGGATGTTGGCTATGTTCACCAGTGTCACATCTTGCCCCTTTGCAGTACTCCAGATGAGATATCTTTTCCATTTTGCTGCATAATTCTTTCTTGTTGAAGGTCTACGAGCCTCCATGATTATGTCTTTAACCCTTTGGGATAAATTTGGGTTAATTGCAGTTATGTGATGTTCCAGGCAGTTAGTTGCAGAGTTTTTAGGTTTGGATGCAGGATGTTGTAGTTGTTCTGTGTTAGCAGTAATGGGATCAGGGGAAGTGTCCACATTTGTTCCCGGGACATGCTCCTCAGTAGTGGATACCAATGTTGCCTTGGCCAGTCTGGGGCTATCAGAATGATCCTCGGACGTTCCTCTTTGATCTTCAGAAGCACCTTGTGCATCAAAGGAAGTGGTGGGAATGCGTATGCTGTCAGGTTTTTCCAACTGAAAGATAGGGAGTCCACCTTCCAAGCAAGTGGGTGGTAAGTCCTTGTGCAGAATTTCTTCAACTGGTGATTGAGTGGGGAAGCAAACAAGTCTATTTGTGGTAATCCCCATTTTCTTGTGATGGATTTGAAGATGTCCGGATGCAGCATCCATTCGTGGGCATCTGTTGTAGTTCTGCTTAATATGTCTGTTATAATGTTCTCTTTCCCTGGTACATACATTGCCTGTAACTGAATGTTGTAGCTTAGAGCCACATCCCATAGGTCCAGTGCCAGCCGACATAGAGGGTATGAGTGTGTGCCTCCCTGTTTGTTGATGTACCACATTACTGTGGTGTTGTCTGTCCTTATCATCAACTGGCCTTCTCGGAGAAAGGGTCTGAATGCCTGGATTGCCAATTTTACTGCCAACATTTCTTTTAGATTTATGTGCAGATGCAGCTGGTCTTGAGTCAATAGGCCTTGAATGCACTTGTCCATCATGTGTGCCCCCCAACCGAGGTCTGAGGCATCTGTTGTGATGGTTTGTCTTGGTTGACTTTTGCAGAAGGGCAATCCTATGTTTGATTGGCAGGCCTGAGCCCACCATAGGAACTCTTGCTTCAGGCATGGTATCATTGGAATTTTTGTTTCTAGGCTGTGCTTGTGCTGGGACCACAAATTCTTTAGGTACCACTGTAGCTTTCTCATATGCAGCCTGGCATGAGGGACCAGTATTATGCAGGATGCCATGAAGCCTAGAGCTTGTAGCACTTTTCTTGCAGTTAGATGGTTCTGCTTTGTTAAAGCCAAGAAGTAGAGAGGTAGTTGCTCTTTCTTTTCTGCAGTTAGAAATGCCATTTGTTTTGATGTGTCCAGTTCTGCACCCAGAAAAGCTATTTTTGGGATGGAATCAGCCTTGACTTTTTTGTATTGACTATATATCCCAGGGCTTGCAGCAGGTAGATGACTCTTTGTAAGTCTTCTGTCAGTTTGTTTTTGTTGTCCGCTTGTATCAGGCAGTCGTCCAGGTAGGGATAGATTTGAATCCCTGAAGTCTGCAATGAGCGATTACTGATGCCAGGCATTTCGTGAACACTCTGGGCAGTAGATAAGCCAAAGGGCAATGCTGAGAATTGATAATGCTCTGATCCTGCAAGAAATCTGAGGTATCTTCTGCAAATTGGTCTTATGGGGACGTGCAGGTATGCCTCCTTGAGATCTAGAGTTACCAGCCAAGACTCCTTGCCCAGCATGGGAAGAAGCTGCTGTAAGGTCAGCATTTTGAATTTTGGAACAATGAGGAATGTGTTTAAAGCGGACAGGTCTAGTATAGGCCTCCATTTGTTTTCTTTTCTTGGTACCAGGAAGAGTCTGGAGTAAAATCCCTTCCCTTGCTCCATAGATGGTACCTTTTCCACAGCTCTCATTCTTAATAATTGAGATATTTGTTTTAGAGCTTCTGTCCTTTGAGTAGGTGGAAGGTTTGGCATTCCTCTCTTTCCTGGTAGAGTATGGAAATGGAACCTGTAACCATGGTCTATAGTTTGTAAAATCCATTTTTCTCTTGTAATGCAGTGCCAGTTTCTTGAAAATAAGGATAGCTTTCTGCCCAAGGGTGCTTCTAGTTGTTCCCTGGTAGGCGGTGCCACCGCCAAGTCACTGTGATTGAGTTGTTGTAGTGGTGGTGGCTGTATCTGTGCCTCGTTGGTTGTTACCCTGCCACTGGCGACCCCTGTAGGCACCCCTGGATTGGTTTCTGCCTCTAGAGCGTCTATTCCTGCCTCTTTGTGCCTTAGAGGAGTCCGGAAAGGACCAATTCTTGGAGGGCCAGTTCCTGCTAAACCTTGGAGGTTGAACTTGTAAGAAATCTTTCACTGTTTGCACAGATTTTGCTTTCTCTTCCATCTTTTTTAGCACCTGCTGTGCAGGGAACCAAATAAGTTGACCTTGTCCATAGGTGCATCCAAAAGCTTAGATTTGACGTGTTCTGGTAATGCCTGTTCTTTCAACCATGCATGCCTCCTGATAACTGTGCCAGTCATGGCTGATCTAAAGGAAGCCTCCAGTGCATCATAGCCACATTTTAAAGAATGGTTACTAACCTGCTGTATGTTATGTACCATTTCTTGAACATACTTTTATCTAAGGATTCTTCAGAGGACAGCTTTTTAGTCAACTGGTCAAGCAAAAACTCTTGATATTGAAGCATATGAAATTGGCAGTTCAAAGCTCTAGCTGACAAAGTAGCAGAGGTGTAAACTTTTTTACCCCATCTCTAAGGATCTGGATTCCCTTTCTGAGGGAGGGGTTTTAGAAGAAGTAGCTGCTACAGCTTTAGGACCCTGGGAGATAGTCTCTGGATCCGCTAAAGGAGCCTCATATAAGTGGTGATGAGTGTCCGGGACCCTGTAGTACCTATCGGGCTTAGTAGGGGCCGGAGGTAAAGAATCAGGAGCAGTGCAAGCATCATTAAATGCATCATCAACAACAGGGAGAACTGGAGGTATAGCTAAAGGCCTATGCTGTGGCAAATGTAGGAAGGTCCTAAGCCTTTTCTAGAGTCTGAGAAATCTTGGCCCTGCCACTGGAATTGTTCCCTCATAGCATGTAAGGTTTCCCCAAAGGAAAATTCCTCAGGAGGAGAGGCTGAAGGGATGGACTCCTCAGCATCAGAGTCTTCGTAAGGAGAATAAGAAGCCTCAGGAGGGTCTGTATGTTCTGAGTCATCAGAGGAATCATCTGTGGATACTGGCTCAGGGGGCTCTGCTCTAGGCCTTTTTTCTGGAGGAGGGAGAGAGGCCCTGTCAGGATGAGGCTGGGCTCCACGGATTAAAGAGATGAGATCCTCAGCCAAAGTAAGCATATGGGAGCTGGTGCTGGGCCTGTGAGAGGGGGGCTTGGCAGGCACAGGTTTTGATGCTTTGGCTGCTTTAGCCCTGGCAAAGGCCTTAATAGACATGGCTGGAGGAGGCCTAGCAGCTCCACGTGCAGGGGTAGAGACATCCAGGGGAATGGTGTCTGATAAATCCTGTGAAACCGCAACCGAAGGTTGGATTTCAGAAGCCGTTTCTACCAGGCTGGAAGAGGCCTCGGTAGAAGGCAAGTTATCGGCTGAAGAAAGAACCGCTTGCTCGGTTTCGGCCGAAACCGAGATACTCGAGGTTAGCTTAACCGCGGTTTCGGCTGAAACCGCGGACCGCGAGTGTCGGTCCTTTTCTTTGCGTTTTTTGGTTATTTGCGTAGTCTGAGGATCCGACGGCATAATGTAGGCAAAATCGGAGCCGAAAATCTGCTCAGCAAAGTCCGACCGACGTCTAAGCGTCCGTCGGTTAAAAGAAGCACAGGCTAGACAAGCTGCTACGTCGTGGTCTGGGCCTAAACAATGTATGCAATAGGAGTGGAAATCTTTATGAGGTATTTGTTTCCCACAAGATAAACAGTTATTAACTTTCTCTGACATCGGCTGAGGCAAGAAAGAGTCCCCAACGGGGTACTTAGCTTTATAGAAGTCTTCGAAGTAGTATTCGGTAGTAGTAATCTCTGGATCTGACCGACCGGCACTTGCGAACAGCTTCTGCTTCGGGCGCCACGCGGCAAGAAAGACTGAGGAAAATGGCGTCGGCTGATGCCTTTAAACCCGAAAAACTGCCGCAGTGACGTCGGGTGAAGTGCGACACCAGCCGAAGCCAGACCCAGACTTTGGAATCCGGCCGACCGAAGGGCTGCCTGACGACAGGACAACCCATTTGTAAGGACTGCAGATGCATCCTTGAAGGACATCAAGCATGAGTAAACTGGAAAGAGTCCAGCAGAAATATACCACCTGCATCCTTGAATATGAACATTTTAAATTACTATGAAAGACTAAAATATCTGAGCTTGTACAGTGTCTCATATAGATATTTAAGAGGAGACCTTATTTAGCTATATATGGTATTCAGAGACTACCTCTGGGAATGTTTGGGGTCATCAAAAAGTAGTAGAGATTCAACAGATAACCTATGTAGAAGATTCTATAGGAATGAGAAGTATACTAATTGGTTCTCTGAGACAGTAGCTGATGCATGGAACAGATTATCAAAATACGTAAAAGCAAACAGTAGTTTAGATATTAAGAACAGCACAGACACTTAAAAGATCAAGTGTTTTGGTATACTGGCAGGTTAGAAGTGCAATACTGCCTGTGGCATCCCACCACTGGCCCAGTAATCAAGCAGCCTCAATCCTCACCACTGGCAACAGTGGGGGACGTACACACTGGGAGGATGACAAGTACGCACAGTAAAGTACAATTTCCCTTAACAGCACACACAGACCACAGTCAGTCTGGGGCTGGTTTCTTTCTCTTTCTCCAGATCCCCTATAAGACTACCCACTGGCACAGCTACAGAGTTGAGATCTCAGCTCAGGGTCCAAGCAAAGACCTCCAGCACACACTCTGCCCAACTACTGCTGTGTCTCCCTGCTGAAGTAGCTGACACACACACACTGAGATTTGATTTATACACAAACACACACACCTGGGAAAGGCTGGCACAGGTTTACTAGCTATGCCTCCTTCTACCCAGACTATAAGGTAGTTATTACTGCCACCAGCCACCTCTTTATCAGCTACTTTAATGCCCTTAACAAAGGGTGTCCAATCTTACTGTGTAATGTTACTATTAATCCAAATGGTAGTTTGGCCAAGAGCAAGGCTATTGGGAATGGCCCACAGTGTCACCAAATAAATATGCAAGTACTCCTAGAACTTAAATATGTCTCACAAATATCAGCCGCAATGATGGGTTTAAATATATTTAATAATAATTCATAAAAGAACAAGAAAATACTCAGTAAATAAACAGTTACATCAGAGTTCAAAATCCCAGGAAATATTTAAAACAACATTGCCAGCCAGTCTCAAATAAAGAAAACATCTAAGTATACTTCACTATATTCCTGTCTGAATCTAAGAGAAATTACTGTACCTAGTTAACTTACTTACAGAACAAGGCAGTTGTAGTGAGTGGATGTCCTTGTCAGGTCAAAGACACAATGCAGAATACCCAGTCTCTCTCAGAGTTCTTAAATTAATATTTCATATATACCTGCTGGGGTAGCTGGCAGCATGACATCACTTGTCATCTGACTATCAGTTCCCAGGCTCACACCCATTGATTTTAGCATCTACCTGCGAAACGGAAGTTGTAAATTAATCTACATTACTCCACATTTAAAGACAATACAAAAACATCTAGCTCTGGACATTATGTCTCCTGTTGCATTGAAACCATCTTTTATGGCGCAGTTATAAAATAGTTTAAATTTCAACTATTTTTCCTTTAAGTTTATTCTATCGCGTTCATTGTTGAAAAATGTTAGGGCAGTGAATTTTATGTGATGTACTAGATAAGAGCTTAATAGTGATACGCTAGCCCTTATAATCAGTTTTATATTATAAGAGCGGTTCGGGAATGTCCCTTCAGGTACGCTCTAATTGATTACAATAGATGTGCTAGGCTACTGGTCTATTGTGAAAATGTTCTATCTGCTGTTTTTGAGATGTAAACTGAATATGTTCCATGTCAACGGCGTGAAATCAACTAGTTAATCTGTTTTAATTACAAACGCCAAGTTCTACAATTCGCACGTGCTTAGTTAAACGCTATTGAAGGGTACCTTGTATTGCGACACTGCCCTGTCTATTCTGGTAGTGACTACCTGCAAATGATTGATTTAATGAGCTGTTGTTATTGATTTAAAGGAACTCTGCCTACTCAATAGCGCCATTGATATAACTGACCGTAGGTTGCTTTTTTTTTTTTTTTTTATTTCATAGCACTCTGCTAGCGCAGATAGTTTCAATAAGCCTCTGTACTGATTTTCATGTTCGCTGCTTTTTATTAGTGCATATAGTTGAACCTGAGCGTATGACGCATTAAAATGGTTTAATGCTAAGTTCCTATATGTTACATTACAAGTCTTTTGTCTGTTTTATCAGTGAAAAAGCTCTGTCCTGATCTAAATGAGCATTGCCTATGTGGTAGAAACATCTGGGAAACCGGAGCGTTTAAGATACTTTTAAACGGTCTGAAGCTTACTCCGCTAACGCCAACTTCCTTATAATACAAACTTATGCTAGCGGCCCTTGGTTAATCAATCTGGCCTGCATTAATCACACTGGCCTGCATTAGTAGTATGGTCGCTTAACTGTGGTTATATACAATATATATCTATATATCTATACCACGGCCCTGACTAATACGTTGTCTTCATTAATAGTTTTGTTTAAATGAATGAAATACCTGTCTAATGCATGTTCAGATTAGCATGGAAATGTAGTGCCTTTTCCTGATAACTTCTCTACAGTTGTTTTTATGTATATTACCATTAGCTATTGGTATTGTTTGTTTTCAACACTTTGTTGCTTTATTTGTTGAAGTTTGCTTTTAAACACAAGCTTCATACCTGCCTCTTACCGCTATTAGGTGCCAAGGTGTGTTTTATGTTACCATAGTTCTAATTCTCTCTACTTTTTCTCCTGTTCCCCAGCTCTCTTGCCCTGAATTTACCTGTGACCACGCCTGGGTGGACACCTGACCTACCAAAGTATACATACTCATCCAATTGCTCAAGCATCCATCCAACTCTGCTGCCTCAATCCCTTTACTGAAATTGATCCAAGAGCCTCTCAGAAAAACACAACAAAGTATGTGCATCTACTGCTAAACCTTAAACTACGGTTAGGTTTCAGTACACTCCCAACTAGGAAAGCCAGCAGCCTACACTCCCCTTCTTTCTGTCTCCCCATTGTTCCCCCTCACCAAATCCCATGAGTACTTATTTTTCTGATAACTTCTCAACAATTGTTATTAATTTATAACTATTAGCCCTTACTAGCTTCCTTCCCGCTCCAGTCCAGTTTAGTCCAGAGATTCCCCTGCTGGGCTAGGTACATTTCAGCATTTGTCCTCTCCTCTCTACTGTAGACTTCTATTTAACTCTCTTCTTGCTTTCTCTCTATCTTCCAACTCTCCCTCTCCCTCTTAAAACTTAGTGCTCACTCCCCACTCCCCTCCACTTACCCTTTGCCACTTACCCTTCTGCTGACAATCGCTCCACTGATAGGTTCTCTATCTCCTCTTGCCCTCCTGGGTTGTGTATCCCGCTCCGTTCGCCCTGCGGGCTCACTCCGCTCCCCTACCCTGCCCCCATATTCCACCCGACCCCAGCACCTCTACCTATATCCCTCCTAAACCACACCCACTGCCAATCTACACTAATCAGCCTCCAATACTGCAGTAACACCCATCTCCTTTTCCCACCCAAATTAAAATACATTCTCCTCCCCAAGATATCTCCCCCAGCCAATAGGTTACCACTTCTACCTCCAACACATACACAAAAACCACACCCTCTCTAATCCCTACATAACCCTCTTCTCTCTTACTAATTCTAGGTATTTATCAGCTTCTCTATATATATTTGTCTCTTATTTACATATATAACTCTCAACAATATTACACCTCTTAATACCCTATCTCAACATGCTCCCAAAACCCTCACTCATCTCCTTTTCACTTCTACTACTTCTTCATCTAACCTATCTTCATTACCTCACACAACTCACTACTTCCTACCACTCACAATCCTTCCATGTAACCAACCATCTTAACTCCCCTCACCCACACTCACACTTGCATATCTCTCCCCATCTTTATCCTATCAATAACCTTCTAGTTTTCCCATACATACTATTCACGTCTCAAAAACACTCCATCCCCACAACAACTAATAAATGTCTCAGAATCATAATAAATCCCATTCCTTTCAGTAAGCTGTTCAACTACCTCTCTGACCCAATCTTTCATCTGACCATCAGTATATTATCAGGTGATATTCATCCCAACCCAGGTCCCCCCACCCCAACTACCATAAACAAGTCCATATTCCTTACTTCATTAAACTCCCAAAGTATAGTTAACAAAGTCCCAAACCTCCACGCCTGGCTCATACATAACAAACCTGACATCCTATCCGTTTCTGAAACATGGTTAAAACCTCATATAAAAGACTCTGAAATAACTCCACCTAACTATTCTATTATCAGAAAAGACAGAGCCCATAAAAAAGGTGGAGGAGTAGCTCTCATTTATTCATCCTCCCTGTTAGTCACTCCCTACACCAAACCTATTCCGCACTTTAATAATGCTGAACTTCTCCTAACTTTACTTCAAGTTAACAAACACAAACGCATTTGTCTAGCTTCCCTCTACATCCCCCCAGGTGACAATATTTCTACACTTGAAGATAGCCTCTCCTGGCTCTCCAACAACATTAGCAACAAAACTATTATCTTAGGAGACATGAATATTAACTGGGCCACCATTCAGTCTCCAACAAACTCTCTCAACATCAACCATTATCTTAGGAGACATGAATATTAACTGGGCCACCATTCAGTCTCCAACAAACTCTCTCAACATCAGCCTCTACAATTTTTCTCAACTAATAAACTCCATAACACGCCCCTCAAAAAATCTTTCCACTGGTAGTATTCTAGACTGGATTCTAGTCTCCCATCCCCACTATTTCTCTGATAGTGGCACTCTTCCAGATTCCCTCAGTGACCACTTACCCATCTTTACTCACCGTCTCCCCTCAAACCTACATTGCACCCATAATTACACTACTACCCATAACCAAAAAACCTTTAACCCAACAACCTTTTCAAACTTTTCAAAGTCTAAATCAACAACTTTTCAAAGTCTAAATCTCAAAATGCACGCACTCGAGGCCCTTCTCAGTATGGAGAACATCGATGTCTGTGCTGTAACTGAAACCTGGTTCAAGGCTCCTGAGAGCACCCCGGCACTATTAGGTTTTAGCTCATATCATGCGTTCCCCAAAACCCGGACCACTCCACAAAAGGAGGTGTATCCATATTCATAAAGGATACTCACACCTCCAGGTTGGTGGCAACGCATGAAGCTCGAAACCATCCAGGTGCAACTAACAATAGGCAAAACTGCTCTACAAATTGTAGCATGCTACAGGCCACCCTCTCAAACTCAGGAACCCCACACAGCCTTCCTGAAGACACTGGAGGGTATAAATGTATCTCCAAACACCATCATATTGGGTGACTTCAACTACCCGAATATAGACTGGGAACATTACTCAAGCCCTAACTTTCTAGCCCAACGGTTCCTGGAGTTCATAAATTCAAATGCCATGGAACAGCTAGTCACTGTTCCCACGAGAGGAGAAAATATACTAGATCTCATTGTCACAAACATGGGGACAAAATGCTCCACACCAGAAGTATATCCCTCATTGGTGAGATCTGATCATAAACTAATCTCACTGGAAATCCACATCCCCCACCCCAAACAAAAAAGACCATAGTGAAGAACTTCTCTAAAGCAAACTTCACACTACTCAAGACTGGTGTGGTATCCTTCAAGGCCCCTGAGTCAGAGGAAACCACAACCCAAGCTCGAAGCCCTTACAAATGCCTTCTATGAACACCTCCAGGACTGCATGGATCAGGCAATCCCAAATAAAACCAAGACTCTTTCCACAAAGGGCAAGCGTCCAGTCTGGTGGACCCCAGCCATTAACAAACTTTACAATAAGAGGAGAAAGCTATTACATGATAGAACAAAATCCATAAAAGGAAGTCACCCTGATCATTATTAGTAAAAAATATGAGCACTCATAAAATCAACTAAGGCCAATTTTGAGAGAAAAATTGCCATGGATTCAAAGGACAATCATAAGGCCTTTTTCAGCTATGTTAGGAACCTGGGTGGAAACTCACAGATATGCTCAGAATTAGTCCAAAATGATACAAAAATCACTGAACCCACAGACATTGCCAACATACTGGCAGACAGGTTCAGTGCAAACTTCACCCCTCTCCCCTAAAGGAGAGATAACTATCCCAGCCGAGTGTAGCCTCCCGGACATCTCAAATGCGCAGGTGAAAGCTGCTCTCTAAAGCTAAAAACACAGCATCAATGGGACCGGATGGTGTCCCCGGCTGTGTGCTACGAGCTAAATGAGGAATTAAACCCGCACATACGCAGCTGTTTAATCTCAGCCTTACCACAGGATCGTGCCCAAGGAGTGGCGTCGGCAACTGTGGTCCCACTCCACAAAGGTGGCCTCTACGGACCCTGGTAATTACCGCCCCATAAGCTTAACAAGTCTAGTCTGCAAAGCTATGGAGAGGATCATAATGGAGCTCATAAACAAAGATATAGGGACTTGCAGACATTGGACCCGACCCAGTTTGGCTTTGTCAAGGGAAGATCATGCCTTTGAACTTGGTGACTTCTTGAAATAGTCACCAAGGCCATTGATGAGGAAAGGCAGTCCATACAGCCTACCTTGACCTTGCAACACAATACCCCACTCGGGTATTGTAGAAAAACTTACCAGCTTAAATGTAAACCCATATGTCACAAGATGGGTTGCAAACTGGCTTAAGGACAGAACCCACAGGGTTAGAGTTGCTGGCGCTGTGTCAGACTCCAAGCCGGTCACAAGTGGTGTCCCACAGGGCTCGGTCCTTGGCCCTATTGTTTGGCATCTACTTCTCAGAAGTACAGGCCAACATGGGAGGACTTTGGCTGACAAAGTTTGCAGATGACTGCAAACTGGGCCATAGTGGAAAGTGCACCGGACACTGATATCCTTCAGAAGGGCCGCACGGAAACAGATAGCTGTTGCCAGAGCCATGGCCTGAAGTTAACGCCAAAAATGTATAGTCAGACCCTTTGGAAAAACAAGGTAACCCCAAGCTACCATATAGGTGGCAATCCACTAAGCACAGAAGAGGTTATCAGGGACCTGGGGACCCAGGTTGACAGTGGCCTTTCTTTTGACACTCACATTGCTAAAGTGGTTAGAAAGACCTTCTACATTGCCCACCTGATCATGAAGGGATTCACATCCAGATCTAGTGAGGTCATTGTTCCCTGTACTCTTCACTTATCAGACCAATGATCAGTACAATGCCCCATTCGGGATGTATCTCACCCGACATCTGCAGCAATTGGAGAGACCCCAAAGTTCCTCACCAAAAGGATAAAGGGACTCCAAAATCTGTCATATGCTGCCAGATTGAAGAAACTCCAGCTCTATTCAGTCGCATACCGTCTGCTCAGAGGTGACATGTGCCTGACATACAAGGCCATGTCCAACCCGGAATTAATGGACATGCTCCACCTCAAAAATCCAAATCCACCAAAACCACTAGAGCAAGCGACTTAAACCTTAGCACGGATATAAATAGGCGTGCTGGAGGGATAGATTTATCACTCAGAGACTCCTATGCTGTGGAATAAAATCCCGGTCCATGTGAGGCAGAGCACCTCGCTGACTCTGTTCAAGAGAAATCTAGACCTGTGGATGGGAGATCGTAGGTTTTCCCCGGGAATCATCTCTGGGTCACTGCTGGACAGAGGCACAACAAACTAATGGGCACAGTATTTTTTCATATAAGGGGTGGCGTAAGCCACAATAATTTGGGCTAGGCTTATAAATGCCTTAAGGCAGATAGCCTAGTATAAACCTATGAACCTATGAACCTATGAACTCCCTTAAATCAATACACTGGAATTGTCTAAAAACATCATCTCTAGATAACGCAGTTCACCACTTCAACTCAACATTCTTAAAAATACTTGACTCCCATGCTCCCTTAAGGACAAAGCGAATAAAGATTAATTCCACGCCATGGCTGACCAAAAACACACTAGCATCCATGAGGCACAGAGATAAAGTCTGGGCACACTACCAGAAAAACAGAACCCCATTACTTCATAACGAATATAAAACACTTCGAAATAAAGTTAAAAAACTCATCATCTCCGATTGTCAAAACTACTTTTCAACACTCCAAAACAATAATAAAACAAATCCTCAGAAATTCTGGAAAGATATTTTCTACCCTTCTTAACCCCAGCAAATCAGATACCCCTTCCCCAGACCCAAATATTCCAGATTCAGGTTTAGCTACCCAATTTAACTCTTTTTTTCATTGAATCTATTTCTAAATTAACCTCTTCATTCTCTACCACCACCACATTCTCCAACATAACCCCACTCTCCACTAGCAAAACTCTACCCCGCACTACTACATGTCCCTCATTCCCATCAACTAACTCTATACTATCTACCTCTTCTCCATCTCAAACTTTCTCATCATCTTCACTACCCACTAACACCCACTTTTCCCACTCTCCTATATTCTCACTAAAACCAATTCCTACTTCTACTATAAAGAAACTCCTTAGGAAACTGAAGCCATGTACAAACGCTCCTGATAACATCCCTTCTTACTTTCTCAGTATAGCTGCTGATGCAATTGCCTACCCCATTAGCATTTTAATTAATCGCTCTGTACAAGAATGTATAGTACCTCAAATCTGGAAACAGGCCTTTATCATACCCTTACATAAAGGTGGCAACAATAACAATGTAACCAATTTCAGCCCAATCGCTATCCTGTCTCCCATTTCTACTCTTAGAAAAGTGTGTCCAACTTCAACTCCTACCACATCTCTTAGATAATAACCTCCTAACTCACTCACAACATGGATTCAGACCACATCATAGCACCATGACAGCCCTTCTCTCCTTCCTTGAAACTGTAAACAAAGCCCGTGACTCTGGCCAAATTGTATCTACCCTACTTCTTGACCTCCCCAAGGCATTTGACACCATCTCACATAGCCTGCTTTTAACTAAACTTTCTGAACTTAACCTAGGTCCTTCCTCTTTGACTTGGTTCTCCAGCTACTTATCCAATAGATATCAAGCAGTAAAATGGAAGAAAGCCACCTCCTCATTTCTTAATACCCCTACCGGAGATCCACAAGGCTCCATACTGGGTCCCCTTCTCTTCAATATATTTATAAATGATTTCCACAAATCTATCCCATTCTCAAATATCATCCAGTATGCAGATGATTCAACTATTATCTGCTCTGCCTCATCCATTCCCACACTTTTCTAAAACTTACACAAGATGCCTTTTCAACCACTGAGCAATGGATGAAAGATAATCACCTAGCTCTCAATGCTTCTAAAACCAAATTAATGGTATCTACCCCCACTAAAGCCACTCCTTTCAATATGAATACATTCTCAATTATGAGTCAAAATAACACACATCTGGAACTGGTGACAGATACCAAGTTACTTGGGGTCCAAATTGATAACCAACTAAAATTCAACTCCCACATACAACTAAATATCAAAAAACCCACCAAAAACTAGGTATGCTCTACCGACAAAATCATTACCTTACACCTGCCACTAAAATCACTCTCTCTACTTCCTTTCTCATCCCCTCCCTTCTCTATGGAGCTCCACTCCTAACTAATCTACAGTCCTCTGTAAAAAAAACAACTCTCCTCCTGCTACAACAAAATTGCCAAGTTCGCTACTAGCCATAAGTCATCAACCCACCACTGTCTCTCTCTCCAAAAACTAAAATGGTTAGAGCTACCTAATCATCTAACCTACATACAATTAACTCTCACCCACAAACTCATTCTCAACCCCTCCCTTTGTCCCTCACTTTCTTCTGCCTTTAAAATGCATCTGCCAAATAGAGTATTAAGGTCTCATAATCAAAATCTATTAGAAGTGCATAAACCAGTTCATTCCCCTGGAAAAAACCTACTATCCTACGACCCAGCTCACCTCTGGAACTCCCTTCCACCTTCCATTCGCACAATCCCTAACCATTTGATTTTCAAAAGATCTCTTTATTCGCACCTAGCGTCCCAGTGGGAATGTTCTTGCTCCCACCCCACATAATTAACTCTGGCTACCTCATCTTCCATCCTTCCCCTGCTTCTCCAGTAATTTTTCCTTTTTTCCCCTAACACTCGCACTCTGTTTCCTATGGAATTTGCAAAAATGTACTAGTCTGATATAATGTACTAGACTGCACTTCTTAAGTTTATGCATCGTAATATGAATTGACTTCCAGTATTACTTTGTAATATTACTTTGTTAGTCTGTATCATCAATATGATCCATCATAAGTATACAGAATTTCTAATGTATGCTGAACTATTTTGTAATTATTTGCTTGAACTTTTTGCATTGTATAACTATCATTAATAACCTACTGTATTGAGATTGTTATGGAGCTTTTCTCCCCAGGACTCCATTGAAAACGGGTTCATTTTGGCCCAATGGACTATCCTGGTAAACCAACTGCAAATAAATAAATAAATAAGTTTTGCAAGTTAACCTTCATGTGACAATTCCCACTGTTAAAATATATACATTTACACAGTTACAATAGTTTATACACATTTCTGTTCTTTTACAGTAGGATACACTGTGGATAAATCTTTAAGCTGAGTACTCTCCAACATATCTCTTCAGCACACGTCTGTACAAACCATCTTATATGACATACAGTTCTAATACATTTGTAATACAAGCATATGAATCAGGTTGATATTCATAAATGACATAACCATTTACAAAATTTCAGACAGCTGTGCTGGCAGTATCTCCCTCGGTCATACTTCTATATAAATCATATTAATATTCACAAATTACATAATTATTTACAAAATTCCAGGTAGCTAGGCTGACAATATTTCCTTTTGTGACACTGCCCGTTCTTAAAATATCTGTATGCATGTACAAATGTACAAGATCTTAGTTGGAGCATGCCTTCCCATTCATGAATGGATCCCTTATAATTTAAGAACTGGTAGTGCTTTATTGCTCCCACCAGGATTCTGCACTCAGCCTCCCATGGGCTGCTGGCAGTTCCACAGGTGTATCTTGAATCTTCTAGGATTTTGCTCATTTTCCTATCAGACTTCTTGCTGGGAAATCTGCTACTGCTGAGTCTTTAGGACTGCCCATCTCTGGAGGGCTTCGAGAGAGAACACAAAATCTACATTTTTGTTAAATGTCTTGTGACAGAGAGGGATGATCATGTCTGACTCCTGTTACACTACGGTTACTTAATAATCCATTTTGTTTGCCCAATTTGAACCATGTTTTAAAATTTGATTTTGTTTCTGCTTAAACATGTGTTTATTTAGGTGGTTTTCCACAAAACGCTAAATACAATATAAAAAGACAAAAGTAAGAAAAGTAAAAATTACATAAAGATAAAATGGGCCATAAAATCATCCTACCCCTGCATATACAATATCAAAGCGGAATGTTTTATGTGATCTACAGAAGTTGGCCAACATTGTGCACTTCCAACATTGGGCTAAAAAGTACAGTTGTGTACACTTAGCATAAATGTAGATGTTCGAGTGTATTCACTGTTGCAGTCATTACATTTGGGTAATCCTGCTGGCAGGTTGCCCTCAGCCGGCCTGAATTCCAAAGTCTTGGGTCCTGCGTCAGCTGCTGTCGCCCCTTCTGTGACGTCAGGTCGTCAGGGGTATAAAAGAAGCAGCCAATGCCATTTTATTTCATTTTTCTTGCTCCAGATGTCAGGTGCCCCCCAAAATTTATATATGTATAATTACATGCACCAATATAAAATTTACCGTCCTCTATAAGCAAATACACCACATAGGTTATATAAATCAGAAAAGGAAAGATAGGTTCCATCAGAAAAGAAGGGGGATGGTGGGTGGGTAACCTGGGCTGCAACAGTGAATACACTCGAACATCTACATTTATGGTAAGTGTACACAACTGTACTACGTTCTTCGTGTTTCACTGTTGCAGTCATTACATTTGGGTAGAGTCCCAAAGCTAAGGTTGGGAGGCTGGAGCTAAAGAGCATTAGGAGCGGCTATGAGGCCCTGCAGAACTGCAGTGGCAAAGCCTGTCCTGCATTTAGAGTAGGATGGCAGATGATAGTGCTTTGTAAAGGTGTGCACTGAACTCCAAGTAGCAGCCTCTAAAATGCCCTTGTAGGTACTCCCCTGAGAAAGGCTGCTGAAGTGGCTGCAGCTCTGGTTGAGTGTGGCCTAATGCTTGCCATGGTGTACATAGCAGAAACGAATGCAGTGGCCTATCCACTTTGAAATAGTCTGCTTTGAGATAGCCTTTCCTTGTGATCCTGCAGCATATTTCACTAGTAATTGCTCTGTCTTTCTGAAAGTTTTGATTCTGTCCAAGTAGAATCTAAGCTGTCTGTGTACATCCAAAGAATGCAGAATTCTTTCCCCCTTGTTCTGTGGATTTGGAAAGAAGGTTGGCAGGTGAATAGTTTGGTTGAGAGCCACACTGGACACCACCTTAGGCATAAATGTTGGGTTTGTCCTCAGAGCGACCTTGTCTGGATAAAAAATTATAAAAGGTTCTACAGCCACAAGTGCCTGTACCTCTGAAACTCGTCTTGCAGAAGTTATTGCTAGGAGCAGAGCTGTTTTCCAAGATAAAAATTTTATATCAGCAGTAGCAGCTGGCTCGAAAGGAGGCAGGGAGAGTTTTTCCAAGACATAGTTGAGGTCCCATGCAGGCACTGTTGATCTCCTTGGATGTCTTAAATTTTTGGCTCCTCTGAGGTACTGCTTTAATAAGGGATAAGAAAAGATTGTTGGCTCTACATTGTAATGAGCCAAAATGGCAGAAGCATGAATTTTAATAGATGAAAAAGATAGGCCTTTGTCCAGCATCTCAGTTAAGTATTGCAAAATCTGAGGAATATTCGGCACAGCTGTATCAGTTCCTTGTGCCTGGTTCCAAGCACAGAATCTCTTCCATTTTCCAGCATAAGAATTTCTAGTGCTAGGCCTTCTGGCTTCCAAAAATGACATCCATCACAGCTTTACTGAGAGGTGTGTTTTGTATGACTACATTATTCGCCATGCTGTCAGGTTTACAGTTCTGAGTTGGCTGTGCAGGATCTGACTGTTTTGCTGGGACAGTAGATGAGGTTTTTGAGGTAAGGTCCAAGCTGGGCATTGAGACAAGCTCCTTAGTACTGGATACCAGTACTGGCGGGGCCAGTCTGGGGCAATCAGTATCATATTTGGCTTCTCCTGTCTGACCTTTAGGAGTACCTTGGGGAGGAGAGGCAGAGGGGGAAATGCATATACTGATAGGTTTTTCCAGCTGAAAGATAGGGTGTCCACTTTCCATGCTTGTCTGTGATAAATCCTTGTGCAGAATCTTTTTAGTCGTAGTTGTGAGGGGAGGCAAATAGATCTATGTCCGGGCATCCCCATTTCTTTGTTATCATGCTGATGACTTGTGGATCCAGGTGCCACTCATGGGGATTCATGAGGTTTCTGCTTAGTTAGTCTGCCAGAGTATTTTTCTTTCCTGGCAGGAATTGTGCCTGCAGATGTACTTGGTAAGTCAATGTTGTGCCCCACAAAGTCATGGCTAGTCTGCAAAGGGGGTAAGAATGTGTTCCCCGCTGCTTGTTTATATACCACATGACCATGGTGTTGTCTGTCTTTATCAGTAGTTGTCCCGGATGAAGTAGGTCCTTGAAGGCTGTCAGGGCATTTTGAACTGCTAGCATCTCTTTTTGATTGATCTGTAGATGCATTTGGTTTAACGTCCATGTGCCCTGAATGCATCTTCCTGCCATGTGGGCCCCCAGGCATAATCTGATGCATCTGTTGTAAGTGTCTGCCTGGCTGGGGGTAATGTGAATGGCTGTCCCTTGTTTTGGTGACAAGCCTTTGCCCACCATCAAAACTCCTGTTACAGGCAGGGAATGAGAGTAATCATAGTTTCCAGGCTGTGGCAATGTTGAGTCCAAACACTTTTTAGGTACCAGTGAATTTTCCTCATATGCAGTCTTGCATATGGAATTAGTAAGATGCAGGATGCCATGAAGCCCAAAGCCTGCAGAATTTTTCTTGCAGATAACTGGGCCTTTGTTGCCAACATTTTGAAATAGGTAGTCAGTTGCCTTTGTTTGTCTGGCGTGAGATAAGCCATCTGGGCAGTTGTATTTAAGCTTGCAACCAGGAATATTATCTCTTGAGAGGGTACTAGTTTTGATTTCTTTTCGTTGACTGTGTACCCTAGGCATGTTAGAAGTCTTTTCACAAATGCCAGATGCTATAGAAGAATGTCCTTGTTCTCTGCTTGAATTAGACAGTCGTCCAAGTAAGGATATATTTGTAGTCCTCTGTCTGCAGAATGCAATTACTGGTGCCAGGCACTTTGTAAAGACCCTGGGCACAGTAGATAAGCCAAAAGGCAGTGCAGAGAATTGGTAATGCATTGAGCCAGCCTTGAATCTGAGGTATCTTCTGCATATTTGTCTGACTGGGACATGCAGGTATGCCTATTTTAGGTCTAAAGTCACAAGCCAAGCGTTCTTGCTCAGCATGGGCAGAAGCTGCTGCAAAGTCAACATCTTGAATTTTGGTATATCCAGGAATGTGTTCAAAATAGATAGGTCCAGTATTGGCCTCCAGGCCTTGTCCTTTCTGGGTACCAAGAACAGTCTTGAGTAAAATCCTTGTCCCTGCTCTTGCTCTGGTACTTGTTGAATGGCCCCATGTCCATGAGGGATGAGACTTGTTTTTGTGCCTCCACCCATCGATTTTTTGGCAGATCTGGCCAGCAGTTTGCCTTTGGCAGGGTATGGAAATGGAGCTTGTAGCTTTGTGACACGATATTTAGGACCCACTTGTCCTGGGTTATAATGTGCCAATTTTGAGAAAAAAGTGCTAATTTTCCCCCTAAGGATGCTGCCAGGAGATAAGTGCTTGGTGCAGGCAGGGGGAAGTCATTGGGACTGTTTCCTGTATGGTTGTGATTTGCATTCTCCAACTTTGGAGGTAGAAGCCCCCCATTGCTTTGGGCAGCATGAACCTTGCGCCTGGGATCTGCCCCTTTGAGGTCTGTCTGACACTGGAAAGGACCATTTCTTTGTAGGCCAGTGTCTACTAAACCTAGGTGGCTGTACTTGTAAAAAATCTTTGACCGTTTGCATAGATTTAGCTTTGTCCTCCATTTTCTTTAACATCTCTTCTGCCTTAACACCAAACAAAGTATCATGCTGTAAAGGTGCATCTAATAATTTAGCTTTAACATAATCAGGCAGATTTTGTTCCTTTAACCAAGCATGCCTCCTAATTACAGAACCTGTGACTGCGGCCCTGCAGGAGGCCTCTAAAGAATCAAAACCACATTGCAAATTATGCTTTCCAACTTGTTCAGCTGCATGGAATAAATCCTGCATTTCCTTGTTTTCTGCACATTCAGAGTTTAACAACATTTTCAGTTTAAGCAATGCCATGACATGTTGCTGATATTTGAGCATATGAAACTGACAGTTTAAGGTCCTTATAGCCAAGGTGGCAGATGTGTAAACCTTTTTTTCCCCATCTATCCAGTGCCCTTGAATCTCTGTCAGAGGGGGTAGTGTTTTTTTGCAGCGGAAGCCTTAACTCCTTTGGGACCCTGAGAAATAGTTTCTGGGTCTGCAGCAGGGTTTTTAAAAAGGAAATTATGAGAGTCAGGAACCCTGTAATATCTGTCAGGCTTAACAGGAGCTGGAGGTAAGGAGTCAGGGGTAAGACTAGACTCCGAAAACACATCATCTACAATGTCTAACACAGGTGGGATGGCTAGTGGCTTGTGTTGAGGTAGTAAAAGGAAATCCCTGAGCCTCATTTTAGATTCTGAAAATCTTGGCTCTCCCAGTGGAAATGCTCCCTCATGGTATGTAAGGTTTCCCCAATAGAATAGTCCTCTGGAGGAGAAGCTGAAGGTATAGATTCTTCAGCATCAGAATCCGCATGGGGGTGGGGGGAAGAGAATATTCCTGATCAGAAGAGGAATCAGAAGAAATGGAAACCTGATCTTAAGATTCATAGTCAGTCTCTTGCCTAGGCCTCTTTTCAGGAGGGGGATGGGAACCCCTGATCAAGGTAATCAAGTCTTCGGCCATTATGAGCATCTGTTTTTTGGGCACAGAGGCCTGACCACGTGGCTCTTGAGTTTGTTTCTTTGCTTTGGAAGGTGCTTTAGTCTTTGCCGCTGAAGTTGGTTTGATGTAAAAATGCTTAGGTCTGAATACACCCTCAAAAGCCGGTACCTGCTCAGCGGCTCCGGACCCATCTGAAGGGATAATATCCGAGGCTCCAATACCTTGAGCTTTCAGCAGCATGGCCGACTCCACGTGGGAGTCTGTAGCGGCCTGCGACTCTAAAGTAGCGGGTGTCAAGGGCTGCGAAAGCACCTCACTGAGGACCGGCGACTGGCTTAGGAGAAGCTTCGTCGGTTTTGGGCCTCGGTTGTCTATCTCCTTCCTTTTCTTTGCGTTTTTTTTTGTGAACTCCGGTAGTCGGATGGCTATCCGACGACATTTCTGGGTAATTAAACCAGATTCCAAAATAGTTTAAAGCAAAATCATACCGATGCTTAATAGTGTGTTGGTTAAATCTAGCACAAAACTGACAACCAGAAACTTTATGATCAGGGCCTAGACAAGGAATACAGTTTGTTTGTGTCTTTCAGCTTTTCCAGGTTAGGGGTCGCCACAGCGGAACTCCGGTCCGCTAATGATTGGTAGTGGATTTTTACGTACCGGGTTACCAGCCCTGACGCACAACCTTCAACAAAGGCACGGCCCATTCACGTATGCCTCCGCACAGAAGACGCTCTAGCTGAGAATCGAACGGGACAACGTCTTGCTATGAGGCGACAACGCTACCACAGCACCACCACTGCAGTCAGGCAAGGAATACAATAAGAATGAAAATCCTTATGAGGTATTTGCTTCTCACAAGAAATACAATTATTAACTTTTTCTGACATCGGTCTGGAGCAAGAAAAAAAAGTTTCCCCAATGGGATACTTAGCTTTATTGAAGACTTCGGATCTGAAACTCTAACACGAAAATCTCAGGAGTCAGCCGACCGGCACTTGCGAACTGCTTCTGCTTCGGGCACCGCACAGCAAGAAAGACTAAAGAAAATGGCGTTGGCTGCTTCTTTTATACCCCTGACGACCTGACATCAGGGAAGGGGCCGACACAGGGCCCAAGAGTTTGGAATTCAGGCCGGCTGAGGGCAACCTGCCAGCAGGATTACCCAACTGTAATGACTGCAACAGTGAAACATGAAGAACATCAGTAAAATAAATCTGAAGTTAAAGTTTATCTTCAGGAAGGTTAATAGCATCTCACTGTAAAGCAGAACTTTACTTTTATTAACCTTACCTACTGTTTATTGTCACAGCCTTAATGCCACATATTTCGGATTTCTATAAGCAGTTAAGAGATCTCTTAAGTTTTAGTTTTGTACCATTTTTTTCCCCTATCTTTAACTCTCTGTTCTGTACAGAAAGGCTCCCTTATGCATCGTATTGTGCACCAACTCATCCGGATACTGCTTCAAATTGGTAGCTACAGCTTTCAGGTTTCCTGACACAGATTCCTCCAAAACTTTGCTAAATTTATTTTGATAGCATCACATTTTTCTTGTTTTAAACACTGATCCCATAACTTTAATGAGGCTACTATTACACTAAAGTACTTAAATTCAAGTTGAATTGTATCCCCTGACAAAATGAATAAATAAATAAATAAATAAAATTCTGGCTAATCTTTAACAGCAGTGTAAGCTGTCTACTTTCATCCAAAGTCTCAGTTTATATTTTTAACAATGATGAAAATACACTGGATTTACAACATAACACTACTTCATTTACATGCTTTTTACTTGCAATTTTGCTGCCTATTTAACTGCCTGAATTTGCCTACGTCGGAGACTGTATTTTACAGCATGTCTTATCATCATTTAAAGAAAAGATGTACTCAAATTTATTACTTAACTGTATTGCATCTTGATTGTGACTGAAAACAGGACTACAGGTTCAGCTCACCTAGTTAGTTAACAATAAATATTATGCCATCTTGTTACAGGTGTGGCATGTTTACATAGTTTACACAGTTGCTACACGGAGTTTGATCCTTTATACAGTCTAATTAAAACAAAGAGTTAGAAGGTCACATTGAAAAAACAATTAGGAAAAACTAAATGAAAACTCCAGCCAAGCTAGAACTTCCAATGAGTGACCACCCAAGCCTCATGTAACAGAGGCACATGGGATATATGCAAATGACCCTTATGAACATCAGGTGTTTCAGCTACAAGGAGATTTTGATTGCCCATGACTTTTACATTTGAAGTCGTTTTAATGGACAATTTCAGGCCAATAAAAGTTTGGCTTTATTGGCCTGAAATTGTCCATTAAAACGACTTCAAATGTAAAAGTCATGGGCAATCAGAATCGCCATGTAGCTGAAACACCTGATGTTCATAAGGGTCATTTGCATATATCCCATGTGCCTCTGTTACAGGAGGTTTGGGAGGTCACTCATTGGAAGTTCTAGCTTGGCTGGAGTTTTCATTTAGTTTCATCCTTTATACAGTCCATACTCTTACTTTACCTGTAAAATGTTATTTGCCCTTATATTTTTGTTTTACTTAACTGAAATGCATGCCTTAACATTTGTTATACTGAATGCCGACTCCTGTATTTGGCATGGGTTGTACTAACTTTGCATTACTTATTTATTTGACATTTGTTAACCGGGTTAGTCTAGCTGGGCAGAAGCCCTTTTTCAGCAAAGACCCGAGGAGAAAAGCTCCAGTATTACATTACTAGGCATTAATTTACAAAGACTGTAACTTACAAAAGAAGAAATAATACACTAATATTGTATTATTGAAATACATTTTCCCATCAACAAATTAAAGTAAAATGGAACCGCATAGTTAAGCATCTACTCTTAATATACTCCACGAACAAAAGCAGTATATGTTTTCACTCTAACCTGGCATAACAATCAAGCATGTGCATTAACAGCCAGCAGTAATGCATGATTAGCTGTATGGGGAGTTATTAGCTGCTAAACTCAAGCCATCTTCAGTGGGATGGCTAAGTGCATAGAAGCAAAAAATGGTAAATTAAGAGCCTTGAGTTTTGTCACAAAAGACATACCACAAAAACACAAAACAAAACAAAAACAAAAAAAAACATGCATGCAGATCTGTCAGCAAAGGTAACAGTATATTTGTGAAGCTCCATGCCTACCAATTTCAAAAAATGGAACCTGAAAACCTTTCCTATTGCGGTCATTTTTTGACTGTGGCTGTAGCACTTGTGATAGCCACATGCAGTTCCAAGTAAAATTAATTTACTAAGAAATGAAAATGAACGACAAACCTAGCTTCTTTAGTTCAGAGGGTAGACAACGTGGTACAGAATTTACCAGTCCACACTTCATTAGATGAACTTTACAGATTCTGTGAAATTAGTGAAGTTTTATCTATAAACCCCGCTTGCTACCAAAGTAAAACTGAAAATTTAATCCAGCTAATAATACTAATGATATCTTCCCAAAGCATGCCTTATAAACAAGTATATAAATCCCTTGTGATACTGACCTTTGTGTGATCCCAGCAGGATGTGGTTCTCATGCTCTTGCTGGTTTACTTCATCACTCACAGGAAGGACATGGTAAGTCCAGCCACTGGTTCCATCATTATCAGGGACTGTAGCCAATGTTTGGAAAAGAGATGGGATAGGAAGAAGCAAGTCATCAACATAGCTCAGCGATGTGTGTTGAGTATCTTTACCATGCTTATCCTTGCACAAACCTAAAAGGGAATAACAAAACTGTACATCACACATCAATACGTTTGTTTCTATCATGCACATATGAGTCACTGTTAAGTGAAGCAGTCCGAAAATCAAAACCATTTTTGAATGCATTTTCTCCTCCTTGGCAGCTTTAAATCAGTAATTTCAGTTGTGCCCCCTATCTTCAAATTAGCCTTGCCACATACATCCTTGAGTAATTAACAAACCAGCTATCTAGAAGTGGACAGTGTGATTAATGGAGGGCACATTTGGTGGTTTACAATGTATATGTTTATTTCCACCTTCCAAATGGGTCAAAAACTCTGTTAGCTTTCCCAGCCTGTCACAAACAATACTACATATGGTTAACATTCACTAACATATGTATAATATCCGCAACCTGTTATCCAATACCTACTGCAGCAAACATTAGATGTTTGCTGCAGTATGTATTGTTTGCTTTTGTATGCATATTCAATTGTTCTTCATGTACTCTGCTGCTCATTTATTGTTCTGTGGAGCTTTTTTTCCCAGCCTCCACTGAAAAAGGACCTGCGCCCAGCTGGAATTTTCTGGTAAACAAATGTAAATAAATAAATAATAAATAAAAATGTTATATTTAGTGTCATAGTATCCAACATATTAAAAGGCAAGAAAAAATTATTAAACCCTGCTTCCCCACCTCAGTTTACCTAAAGGTTCATCTGCTGACTTAGAAACAGAAGCACTACCACTATACTATTACTCAGTCTGCAGTAGTAATAGACAATGTAATGCATCTCTCATCAACCCATGCCATTTCAGGGCTCATAGAAATCCAAAACAAATGTGTGGATGTAAAAGAATATTCTCCATGCTAACAGTTTGAAAAACACTATTTTGGAAGCAACAGCTATGCTATATCAGTCTCTCAAAGACCCTCTTGCAATGAGAAACTGCTGTAGAACTAAAGAATATTTTTACTCTAACAGTTTGGGAAGAGAAAACATGTTAGAACCTTACCATATCTGTAGATGGTCCACTAAATTCAATATTGCAATACTAACTCTTGAGATTTCCTGCTTGCAGGAGCCCAAGGACATGGATACGAGAGACAGAACAGTTGTACAAGTAAACTTACCATAATGGTAGATGCTCGAACAGATAACTGGTGCAGTAGCCTAAGCTATATGGGACATCCTCCAAAGGATCAAACCAGCCAGCATACAAAGCTTTAGGGCAACTTTCACATACCCTAGCCACTGCACAGCTTGGAGAAAGCAAGATAAAATCATTGGCTAGGTCACCAATACTTTAGAACCATCTTGCCTCAGGATAAGAAATCTATCTAGACTCCTGACAGCTAAATATGTGTTAGGTAAAAGGAAAAGCAAATATATCCACACCTAAGCAAAAGCAAAAGAAAGGGGATGGAGGGAGGTTGCAGCTACTGCAAAACCGATTTATTCAAACATCTTCTATTACAGTAAGTTTACTTACACAACTGTACTATATTCATCATAAGATCACTGTTGGAGTAGCCTTGGCTATATGGAGGAAGTACCACAATTTAAGACAAAAATAGAGGGAGGAAAAAGTTAAGAGTCTAGGAGCCCCTGGAGAACAGTCAGAGCAAAACCTGCTCTGGTTCTAGAGAAAAATACTAATTTGTAGTGCTTGGTAAAAGTACATAGATAACGACGTTGCTAGTTCTAGTAATTTCTACAGTCCACCTCTTTCCAAAAAAAACCCACAGAAGTAGCCGAAGTCCAGATTTTGCCTGGAATTATCTTGCTATGTTGAGTACAAAAAGCAATACCATGAGACAACCATGCAGAATTGTCTGTTTGCTGCCAATTGTCCCTTTAAATTTCCTTCAAAGGCTATAAACAGCTGATCAGCAACCTTGAAGTTTCTTGTCCTTTCTATAGAGTATTGGAGCTGTCCATGGGCATCCAGAGTGTGCAACATTCTCTCTCCCATATTTTAAGTTCTGGAAAGAAAATGGGGAAATGAACAGTGTGGCACACTATAAACTTTGAAATATTTAGGTATAAGCTAAGAATTTGTTCTCAACCCTACTCCATCTTTGTAAAAAAAAGAAAAAGATAAGAATGACTCATCCCAAATGCTTGCAGGTCAGATATTTTTCTTGCAGAAGTCAGAGCGTTGAATACTACTGTGTTCCATGAAAAAATGTCAATCAGCCTCATGAACAGCTTCAAAAGGAAACCGTGTGTGACTTTGACAAGTACAAAATTAAGCCCCCCCCAAGAATGTGGATATATAAAACAGCCTTTCTAAAACTGCTGGAGTTGAGACAGGGTAGAAAGGGGGAGGGCTTCTAAGGGCAGACAAGCAGGGATGACCTAGTTATCAATCTTGAAAAAGGAAGACGAAAGGTCAGAGGATAACAACTTACACAAATACTGTAGAACCAGTAGTGATTGGGCCTGTTAAGGTCCTAGTTCTTACTTTGACACCAATCAGAAAATCTTTTCCACGTACCTCACACACAATTTTCTTGTAACAGGTTTTGTTTGGCTCCTTCAATATTCAATGCACATTCTCAGAAAAAAAAAGGTGCCTAAAAAGCACTAAACGTCTATCATCTAGGCCAGGGGTGGGCAAACTTTTTGATTCGTGGGCCACATTGAGTTCTAACATTTGACAAAGGGGCCGGAACAGGAGCAGATAGATGGCATGCTTTGAAAACATCACCTCATTGGGGGAAAAATACACATCTTGGGATATGGAGAAAACATGTGCTTTAATTTCCAATGAAAATGAAGAAAAGCATTACAATAAAATCTCTGACTTCGAAATGAGTCTTTAAACACTGAAAATCAAATAAATGACCATTTTATTTTAAAGCACTGAAAGTTCTGTTATCCTTCAGGATATCACCATCACTCTCCTCCTGACTGTCTTTTTTTTTCAAAAACGGTAGGAGATGCAGATGTACTTGTCCTGTTCCTTTTATTCAATTTGTTTCCCCGGTGCCAAAAGTCAACAACGACCAGTGCAAGGACGAAACAGTTGCAGCAAGTCAGTCTGTGAAGCGTTATATTTGATCTGCGCGCACTGTTTATTTTAACAATGTGCGTATCACGGAGACACACACATTTTAATGGGAGCAGTGTTGTTGGTCTCCTTTTTTAGCCAGCGCATCAAAGTCTGGAGTTAGTTTTGTTGTGGCGATTCTCAGGATGGATCTGAGGTGTAGGTCTGTTAACTTGGATCTGTGGCTGGCTTTGCTGATGTTCATGACGCTGAAGGTCTGTTAACACACGAAGGTAGAGCCGAACAAAGCCAACATCATCTGCGCTTTTCACCTTAGATTTGGAAACGCGGCATCATTAAGTGAAGCATAGAAGTCATTTAGTTTCAGAGAGCTGAACTTCTCTTTTAAGGCAGGGTCGGACTGAAGGTCGATCAGTTCAAGCTGAAGCTCCTCTGGAGCTGTTTCGGGGTCTTGTGACAGAGGAAAGGCCACCAATTGAAGTGACTTGTCAATTTTGTCGAAATCCAAAAACCGACGGCAGAATTCTCCGTGCAGTGCATCCAGTGACTCACTGTATTTCTTTACTTTTGCTCCGGCCTCTTTCAGCGTGGCTAGTCTAGGAAAATGAGTGAATGACTTGTTCAAAATCTGCCTGGAGAATAAAGCCAGCTTGGATTTGAAGGCTTTCACGTTTGTGTACATGTCATGCACAAACTGCTCCTTCCCCTGCAGTTTCACGTTGAGCTCATTCAAGTGTGAAAATACGTCCGTAGCAAACGCAAAGTCACACATCCAGCTCTTGTTGCTCAGCTCAGAAAATTCATCAGTCTTCCCCTGCCGCTCCAAAAACACGCCAATCTCCTCTTTGAGCTCCCACACTCGTTGAAACACTTTGCCCAAACTCAACCAGCGGACACGGGAGTGATAAAGCAGGTCCTGGTGATCTGCATCAGTTTCCTCCAGGAACGCAATGAACTGACGGTGCTGAAGTCCCCATGCGAGTATGAAGTTGACGAGTTTCACCACAGGATTCACAACATGATTCAGCTGTAACACCGATTTACATAGAGATTCCTGGTGGATGATGCAGTGGAGGAAAATGACATCCTGGTCAGGGTTTTCATCTTTCACTTTATTCTGGATTCTCCTCAGCAGGCCAATGTTTTTTCCCGTTAAATTCGGAGATCCATCTGTGGTGACGTTAACAAGCTTACTCCAGGGAAGCTTCATGTTTTCGATGGCAGCAGACACCCGTTCAAACAAGTCCTCTCCCCGTGTTTGTCCTTTCAGAGACTCCATTGTCAAAAACTCCTCCGTTATTTCAAAAGTTTCGTTGATTCCTCGGATAAAAATGAGGAGCTAAGCAGTGTCTTTGACATCGTTGCTTTCATCCAGTGCTAAAGAATAAAAAGTGAATGACTTCGCCTTTTTGTTTAATCTGCTGGTGATATCTTCATCTATTAGTCCCACACGGCGAGTCACTGTCCGCCGTGATAAACTGATTTTCTCAAATTTGTCTTTGGTCTCCGGGCACAAAATACCTGCTGTCTCTACCATACATTCTTTTAAAACTCGCCCTCAGACAGTGGTTTGCTGGCCTTTGCTATTTTGAATGAAAGCATAAAACTGGCCTTGGTACTTGACTCTTGAATGGCAGTTTGACGGTGAAAAAAACTTTGCTGAGCCTTCAAATTAGCTGCCACCTTCTCAGCAGCAGCTTCCTGTTCTTTTGTTGAAAGCTTGCTAGCATAATTAGCGTGCTTTGTGGCAAAGTGACGGCTAATATTATACTCTTTAAAAACCGCCACAGTTTCTTGGCATATCAGGCAAACAGCAGATGATCGGTGTTCAGTGAAAAAATATTTAGTTGTCCACTCCTTATTGAACACTCGACATTCTCTGTCCACTTTCCTTTTCTTGGGTCCGCTCATCTTCATAGAGGGGCAGTGGGTCAAAGGGTAAAGTGCAAACGTGGAGTAATAGGCCTACGCTTCACCTCAACAAAGCCAATATATCTAGAGTACGCCATCTAGTGAGGAGACATCAGAATTGCAGGGGAAATAAAACATTAACAAGGTTAATTTATTAAAATTTTTCAAGTTTGGCGAGCCGAATCAAAACGTTTAACGGGCCGCATGTGGCCCCCGGGCTGTAGTTTGCCCATGCCTGATCTAGGCAGTCAAATGAAGAAGCTGAAGGTTGGGATTTATCAAACAACCCCTATCCTGTGTGAGCAGGTTCATTCTATGAGGAAACGTAATAATTGCCCTTGGCCAATTTCAAAACGGAGAAACACTGTTGCCTATTCCAAAAAGGAGTCAACACAATTAAACCTAAGAAGTCTTTTGAATCTTTAGAATAACTGTGGTTATCAGAAGAAAGGGCCGAAAAGCATATAGGCACACATGGAAGTAAAATACATCTCTCATCTAGGTCTGTGCAAAAGGATTTCTGAAGCAGAATTATTTAACTGCCTGTCGTGGACTGAAGCAAACAGATCTACTTTAATAATTCCTTACAGATTAAATATTTCCTGGGAGAAATCCCCCCACCTCAAGTACAGCCCCCATTTATGAAGGTCTGTCCTAATCCTGCTCAGCTTGTCTGCAATGACACTATGCTTTGACTGAATGCAGGTAGCTAGCAGGAGCATATTGTGCTGAGCTGTATATCACAGGCTATCAATGGTATTTTGCAAAGGTGTAGGTCCCAGTTACCCCATTTGTCTATATACTACATCACTGTGGTACAGTCTGTAATTATCAGCAGATAGCCTGGAGTCCAAAGAGGGTTCACAGACGTGAAGGCAGTCATTAGTGTGGTTTAAATATATCTTACTTGTTAACTAGGCCCTAGACTCACTTCACAGGACACAGCTCCCCAAACAAGGTCTGATGATAAGTCTAAGGCGATTTTATGAACTACTGAATTTTCCTCATGCAAAGCTTGGCCACATGAATCAAGAGAGGACAGAAGTCCTGAAAACTGGGATTCTGAAAAGTTCCCCAACAGAAACCCGATTCTGTTTGGGAAATCTCAGAAACTGCTACTTATAACACTCCATTATGTGCTGAGGAAGAAATGCCACTATGAGGGGTGTGTGCGCAAGACATCCTAACACATTCTTAACAACTCTTGTGAAACAGTCTGCAAAAATAAGGTAGCCCTCAATTTAGAAAAATATAAATGTCCTGCAACCTGGAATAGCTATTACAAGAGCTAGGCATTTGCAAATCCTCCTGGAGGTGTTGACAATTCAAAGACAACACAGAAGCTGAAAAGGTGAACCAAAGACAAAGGTGTTTGAAATCTTTAAGAAATGAATAAGGAGGGAATATTCTTGAATAAAATCATTTTTTTCTTAGATCTGGTGGAACTTGCAGAAGGATGGACAAAGAGGAAACCCTTACTAGCAAAGAGAACAGCACTACTAGCAGTTACAACCTTTAAAATGATCATTCGTGTCCAAGCAACTGAAGACAATTGGTATCACAGAGGAAAGAAAGCCTAGACTTTAGGATACCTTATAGCAATATCATGGTGGGAAGGGAAAACACATGAGACAAGCATATAGTCCATATGTTTTCTGTAAAATTCTCTTTTCTTAGGAGGTCCTTCCTTTCTTAATGAAACTCCCTGCCCTTGCATTTTAAAACAGTATGTCTTGTTTTGAGGTTCCTGACTTGTGGAAGACTTCTAACATATTATGCAAGGAAGGTAGAAAAAGTGGGTAACTCCTGAAATGACGTTATCCTCTACCCCTTTTAAGAAACTCAGAGGAATATCTTGGAATGTAGCTAGGCAACTCTTCTCGATTCTGACGCCATGGCAATTATGCTAGAAAGAGCAACAGCCATGACATAACCTCCTCAGAGAAAATTTTGGGTTATCTTAAACCCAGAGAAAGTGTAGTTCTGTAAGATCTTATCATAACAGTAGATACTCTACTTCTCACGGTTACAGTATTCTGTACTCCTGGAATAGTATGCAAAGTATAGTCAAATGTCAGGCCACTATAGCAATGCCTTTACATCTTCCAAGTGCCATACGTCAGATGCATGTCCATCCATGATCAGAAGAATCCTTGTACAGCTCCTGTTGATGTAGCCTGCCAGCTATTGATGGGACCAAAGATCCTGGACTTTTAGGTTGCTAGAGGAGCCCAACCATGATCAGAAGAATCCTTGTACAGCTCCTGAGTACCGAGAAGACCCTGAAAAGGCAGACCTGGATTCAGTTAAATCTGCTGAAACCACCAGCAGACCTCAAGCTTTTAACAAAGCAAAATAGGAACCAGATACTCCATAGCTGGCAGTGCTGGAGCCAAACAGTCTCAAGATACCACTGAAATTTCCTCATGTGCAGTTTGGCAAAGGGAACAATGGGAATGGTGGGTGCCATGTACCCAGGGCTCAGAAAAATTCCTTTGTAGGAAGGGCTAGATGAGGAAGAACAGACTGGAAACAAGCAGTCAAAGAGAAGATCTTGGGAGGTGAGAGACAATGCAGCACTGGAACGGTCAGAATTGTGCAACCCAGAAACACTTTGTTCCGACAGGAAGTCAACACAGATTTTGAGACTGAGGGTGAATCCCACACTGCACAGAAGCATAGTGAAGTGTAGATTCTGAAGCAGGAGCTGCTGTGAGGGAGCCTGAATTAAAAGGTCATCTAAATAAGGGAATATTTGAATTCCCTGAAGTCTGCAGAAAGGTAGCACAAGACATTCGGTAAAGATTCTTGGAGCTGTAAAAAGACCAAATGCAAAGCAGAGAACTGATAATGAGGGAAAGAAGAAGAGAAACATAAAACCTTACTGAAGAGAGGGTGAATAGGAATATGGAAGTAAAAGTCCTTCAAATCTAGAGATACCAGAAAGGCATGAAGATGCAAAAGAGGGAGAATTGTTTGAAGAGGGAATATCTTGAAAGAAGGGACCTTGAGAAAGGTGTTGAGAAAAGACAGGTCTAGAATGAGCCTCCACAACCCCTCCTTCCTGGGAACCAGAAACATTCTGGAATAAAAACCTGTTCCCTGCTGAGACAAGAGGTCAAGCTGAATGGTCCCCTGTTCTACCAGATCTTGCAGAACCAAATGAAAATGAGGGAGCTGGCAAAGAGGAGGCAAAAAGGCTGTAGAATGGAGGAAGGGACTTCCAAGCCATAAAATAATAATTTTGGATAATGGAGAGTACCCAGCATCTGTGGCTATCTGATGCCAAAGAGGACAAGAGCCTGAGACACAGAGAAATCTGTCAGAGGGGAAGGGGAAGTTGGATGTCAGAAAGAGGCAGACTTGGCAGGAAAATAATTTTTGGCTCCTAGAACTCTGAGGGGGCATGTCTGGGAAAATTCAGTCAGAAACCCTCTTGCTCCTAGCAGGCTGTCTAGGCTGCCTATGAATAATAAAAATAAATAAAAAAAAAAAAAACACGGTTTAGATGGATAATTTCTCTGGAACTTCATGAAAGGGAAAACAAATACTTGCTTCAAGTCCTGCATAACCTTACCCTTATCCTGACGAGTTTTAAACAATTCTGCATCACTGCCAAAGAGATTCTGGTTGTCTAAGGAGGAATCTAATAATTCTGAATTAATGTCTTCAGGAAAGGACTAAAAGCACAACCACAAGTATCTCCTCATTACAGATTCAGATGCAGCTGCCCTAAAAGAGGCATCAGCAGCACCATAACCACATTACTGGAATGGCGAGCGACCAGAAAGACAAAATTCAAAACAGAAAGAGCAGAAGTCTTACTGCCCAAATCACCAAAGTTGGGAGAGAAGAGCCAGGGCATACTAGTCATGAAGGTCAGATAATTAATACCCTTAAGGCCAAATCAGCAGAAGTACACACTTTTTTCCCATACCTCTTAATAGCACAGTTGTCCTTCTCAGAAAGGGAAAAGCTTGGAAACGGATAACAGTATGGATGGCTTATCCGTGGACAAGGAAACAGCAGGATCAGATAAAGGACTTTTATACAAAAACCTGTGATCCTCAAGGACTTTATACAATCTGTCTGGCCTCTTAGGGGCCAGAGCTCGAGAGTCAGGAGCCTGAGAAGCTGCAGAAAAGGTATCCAAAAGGGCAGCTAAAACAGGAGGGAATGCTGAAGGTTGGGGGAAGTCCATTTGCAGGAGTTCATAGTATCTTTTTTGAACAACAGAAACCTGGGAACAGTCCCACTTTGTGTTCCATCATGCTGACCAGAATAGTCTCAAAAGACAACTCTTCAAAAAGAGAATCGGGACAGTGAACTTTGTTCATAAGCCCCCAAGGTGAGAGGAGAATGGATCTGGATCTGGGAGGATTATGTGAAACACTCTTCACCAGAATCCAACTCTGCATTAGAAGAATCAGAATTCCTATGCCTTTTATAAGTGGTGGAAGACCAAGGGACAAACACACCTTGTGGGGGGTTTTAGGGCCATAAGGAAGTTGAAAGTCGTGCCAATTTTTGTGGGGATCCTTAGCCACAGAAGACGTGCTTGTTTTTTTTGTTTCTTTTTATAGTCGCACCTGCTGTAACATACCTGGGAGGTTCAGACCCTTGTCTAGATTTCATGAGGATACCAGGCATCTCTTCCCTAAATAATATTTGGGGAATCCTGCTAGGGCCCTCAGATATAATCATCCATGGTTATTCCTGTACATCTGCACCGCAAGTATCCACAGCCCCATGGGATGTGTGGGTATACAGCAACGTGTTGGCCTCCATATGAGTTTTGGCAGAGGGAAATAACATTGGCACCATATGGACCTCAAGTTCTTCTTCAAACCAGATGTAGACAGCCAGTGGAGGCTCGACAGCAGCAGAATCTGTACGTGGCTTTTTTTTCTCAAGTGGCACCTGAATGTTGGGGCGGGTGGATTCGGCCATGGTACCCTGAACTAAAAGCCTTAGATACTAGTTTTCTAAATAAATAGACAGGGCCAAATGATGACTGTGGACCGTCTTAGGGACAAACTCATGACAAATCTCACAATGTGTGTGATCATGTCAACCACCCAAACAAAAAGGATGTATGTATGTTTATGGCAAATCTGTGCCCCACACTTGTATTTCCTCTTCCTGGGCAACATGAAAATAAACTACAAGAAGGAAAAAAAGGAAGGAAGGAAGAAATTCTAATAGGGCACTAGAAGGCTTGATGGATGAAACAACTTTGTGAAAGGTGTACGGACCAAATTCACAGGTGTCAAAATGACTGATGCCAAAGAAGTTATGAGGAATAGGGTGTTGTACATCACATAAGTACCTTACACATAGGGGATACATTTGTCATATGGTTCCCAGAAGATGCACACACTTTGGTATGCTGACTGAACATTCTGCCATCCTTAGCATGGTATCCCAGGAGTAAAGAATACTGCAACAGTAATAAGGAAGGACATTACTAAGGTTTCAAAATGTTTTAGTTCCTGAAGAAAGGAGGTCAGCAAATCAATATTCACATAATGAAAGAAGAACCCAGGAGAAAAAAAGGAAATTGTGGTCTGGGGCTTTTACATAATTATCAGACTTCCTTGGGATAGGTGGCCATCAGATAAAATGCTGGGTGCAAATAAGGCATCCTCAAAGGCTGCCCACACAGTAGGAACAGATTCAGAAAACAAAAAAATATCTTTCTTGTGAGTTTGACATTGTAGGTTCATAGGTAGGTAACTAGGCTATCGTCCCAAGGGCATACGTAAGCCTAGCCAACAAGGTTCCCTAGCTTACACCACCCAAGAAAGTTATTTTCCTGTGCCACTGTCGAGTAGACACACAGAAGTAATCCCCGGAGTGTATTTCCTATTTCCCATCCACTCATCAAGATTTTTCGGATTTTTCTTGAGTGCTAATGAAGCACTTGCTTGACATAGGTGGGTAACCTGTTCCAGAATATGGAAAGTCTCTGGGACAGGAATCTATCCCTCCAGCATGTCCTGTTTATTGTGGTGACAAGGTTTAGGTCCCTAGAGCGTGTAGCTTGGAGGAATTGGAATTTCTTTAGGTGTAGCATGTCCAACAGCTCTGGGTTTGACATAGCTTTATATGTTAGGAAGAGATCACCTCGGAGTAGGTGATATGCTACGGAGTAAAACTGAAGGTTTTTGAGGCAGTCAATGTAGGGCATTTGTTTGAGGCCTGTAATCCTCTTTGTGAGGTACTTCTGTGACCTTTCCAGCTGCTGCAGATGTCTTGTGAGGTACATTCCAAAAGGGGCGTTGTACTCTATAATGGGTCTAATGAGTGTAGAGTAGAGAGGAACAATGACCTCTTTTTCCTGAATGAGAACCCTTTTATGATGAGGTGTGCCACGTAGAAGGACTTCCTGACTACTGTGGCGATGTGACTATCAAAGGAAAAACTACTGTCCACCTGGGTCCCAAGGTCTCTTATCACACATTTGGTGTTAAGTAGATTGCTGCCAATGTGATAGTTCATGGGTACAGAGTTTTTACCAAAGAAGATGACACTACACTTTTTGGCATTGAGCTTGAGGCCATGGCTCTGACACCAGGCATCTGTCTCAGAGAGGACCTTCTGTAGGATGTCCACATCATTTGGGGACTTGACTATGGCTCCTAGTTTGCAATCATCTGCAAGCTTCGTTAGCCAGAGGCCTTCTGCGTTAGCCTGTACTTCAGAGAAGTAGATACCAAACAGAAGAGGTCCCAGGACAGAACCCTGTGGTACTCCACTTGTCACTGCTTTGAGGTCAGATTTGGAGTCTGCAACTTTTACAGTGTGGGTTCTGTCAGTGAGCCAGTTGGCAACTCATCTTGTGATGTAGGGATTTATACCTAGTTTAGTGAGTTTAGCTATAATTCCAGAATGGGGTATGGTGTCGAAAGCCCTGGCGAAGTCAAGATAGGCTGTGTGAACGACCTTACCCTCATCTACGGCTTTGGTGACTGCCTCAAAGAAGTCGATCAGGTTCAGGAGGCATGATCTGTCTTTCACAAACCCGAACAGGGTGGGATCCAGAGTTTGGAGGTTACCAATATTTTTGTTTATGAGTTCCATGATGATACGTTCCATGGCCTTGCAGACCAGGTTCGTCAGGCTAATAGGTCGATAGTTCCCGGGATCAGTGTTGGCTCCCCCTTTGTGGAGTGGGATAACTGTTGCTGTGCGCCATTCAGTGGGCACAAAGCCTGATGCGAGGCTATTATTGAACATGGTGCTTAAGTGGGGAGCCAGTTCATTCTGAAGTTCGTGTAAAACACAGCCTGGGATATTGGCCGGTCCCATGGATGCTGTGTTTTTGGCTTTAGAGAGTGCAGCTTTTACCTGCATTGTTGTGATTACAGGGACTCTGCATTCTTCCTGTATAGACATGGGCCCTTTAGGGGGTAAGGGGATGTAAAGTTAGCACTGAACTTATCTGCCAGGATGTTGGCAAGATCAGTTGGTTCTGTAATTTTCGTGCCTTTGTGCTGTAACTCAGAGCAGATCTGGTTGTTGCCATCGAGATTCTTGACATAGCCATAGAATGCTTTGTGGTTGTCCTTAAAATTAGTGGTGATTTTGTTTTCGTAGCTAGCGTTGGAGGATCTTATAAGGGATCTCAGTTTCTTACTGAGGCTGACCAGGGAGCTCCTCCACTCATGGGATTTTACTCTCTTTTGCAACAGTTTCTTCCTTCTGTTGTACAGTTTGTTTATGGCAGGGGACCACCAGATCGGCTTCCTTTTTTGGAGGATAGCGTCTTTGTTCTGTTTGGGATAGCACGATCCATGCACTCATGTAAGTGCTTATAGAGTGCATTTGTGTAGGATACAGCAGTTGTAAACGTATTGTCCATCTGCATGGGTGTCATGAAGTTCACCAATTCTGTTTTAAGAAGCATGAAGTTGGCTTTGGAGACATTTTTTACTGTGGTTTCCTTAATGGGGGGTGGGGGTAGGATGTGGATATCAAGGCTGATTAGCTTATGGTCGGATCGGACTTACGAGGAGTTGACTTCAGGTGTGGAACACCAGTCACTCATGTTGGTAATGACTAGGTCTAGGATACTGTTGCCCCTGGTGGGGGTGTGGGTAAGTTGATCCAGGGCATTGGAGTTTAAAAATTCCAGAAATAGCTGAGCTAAGGAGTTGGTACACGAGTAGTTTTCCCAGTTAATGGTGGGGTAGTTGAAGTCGCCCATTATTAGGGTGTTTGGTTGAACCCTAATATTTTCCAGTAAATCAAGAAAAGAGGAGTGGGAATCCTGGGACATGGTGGGGGATCTGTAGCAAGCTACAATTTGGATTGCAGTTTTTCCCAGAGTTGCACTTGGATAACCTTGGATGCATTATGCTGAGCAACTAGCCTGGAGGTGTGGATATCCTTAATGAATATGGACACACCTCCGCCTTTGGTGTTTCGGTCCACGTTACATGGCCGAAAAGTGTGGTATGAGTTATAGCCTGGTAGTGCAAAGGTGCTCTCTGGAGCCTTGAACCAGGTCTCAGTCACTGCACAGATATTGATGTTCTCCATTTTAAGGAGTGCCTCAAGTGACTGCATTTTGAGATTTAGACTTCTAGCACTGAGTAGCATTACCCTCAGTTTTTGCTTGCCTGTTCCTGTTACGGTTGTGAATTTGTTATTTGAACCTTGCCTAAAAAAGGCACTATAGGGGCAGCAAGAGCCTTAGCCAGTATCCGGAATCCCAGGGGTGACAGGTGCGGGCCATCTGTGGCACAGCATCGTGGTCTGTCGACCATGTCATCCCAAGCAGACTGGATCCCCTTAGAATGACACCAGAAGCTTAGCCAATTGTTGAAGTCAGTCATTTTGTTCTTGTACTGCGGTATCATTCGGGGAGATGGCAGACTGCTACTCAGGGCTAGGGTCATACCTGCCTGGGCTACAAGATCGGAGAGCTCTTCCATGTCTCTTTTCATGTAGCCCAGGGGGATACGTCTCCGGTCATTCACACCAACATGGACAATGACAGAGTCATATTTGTACTTGTTGTGGAGTGGCCTGAGTGCGTGGGTTATGTGATGGATCCTGGCGGACAGGTTGTAGTGTTGGGTGGTAAGAGGAGAGGGCTGTCTGTGTACATGAGGCAATTTCTACATTGTAGGATGTTACAGTGTGTTTTTTTTTTTTTATTATACAAAACATACACACACCTATTTTATTTATTATTTTTCCTTTACCAACACAACTATTATTTTTATATATATATTTTTTTTTATGTGTATGTATTTGTGTGTGTGATTTATTTATATTGTATGTGTTATTATTTTATTTATATTTTATTTGTAGATAAAGAATATTATATGAAAGACATAAGAAAAGTTTTTCACATGAAATTTGTTTATGGATTGAGACATAATCTTACATTACATTATTTTGGTAATATTGCCTAAAATATAGAAAAGTACAATCCAGAACACATGAAGTAATATTATTTTTAATATATAACACATCTTGATATAAAAGATGAGTTATTAGTTAACCACACATAGATGAAACAAAACAAACAAAACAAAACAACAAAATGTGATGCATATAAAGCAGAGCACCACACAGAGCGGACAGGGATAAGCACAACAACAGGAAAAAAGGACAACAAACAGACACACAGAAGCAGAAGAGCAAAACCCAGAATTTTGAGAGACAAGAGAGCACACAGGAACAGACAGGAGAAAACCCACAGAAAACACAGAAACAAGAAGAGAAAAAAGAACAAGGCAGAAAAAACAAAAGAAAAAACAGAAAAAAGGCAGCAACAAACAAACAGAAACACACACCAATGCAACAGGAAGCAGCAACACAAAAAACAGAAAAAGCCCCACAGAACAAAAGCACAAGTCCTTATAAGGTGAAATGCAAACAGGCAGCCCACAAATAAAAAAAAACTACACAACTAACCAGAAAAACAGGACAACAAAAAAAACAAGAACAGGGCTATAAAAAACAAAGCAACTAAACCCCTAAATGGGACACAGGCTGTATTAAGGAAATAAAGACTTAACAAAAGTGCACAGAAAAATATAGCTGGTCACACACAGAACACAGAAAAAAATGCTAAAAAGGCTTTGGTTCACATGCAAAAATATTGTTCTTCAAACAGATAATAGAGAAATACAGTGTATAAGCTATGTATAAACAAAATATCAACTGATAACTGTCTATAGATCAAAAAATATAGGCAAATGACCCAACTAAAAAAAACAAAATAGACAACAATTTAATAAAACACCTTGATAATATAAAGTCAGAAAAGGAAATCACAAAGGAGCAAATATTATATGTAAAACTAAATGCACAAAAACAAAGAATAAAATAAAAATATGAAAAAAAGGAAACCTTACAAAGTTATTTGTAATTTAATAGATGCAGTTATTTTAAAGAACATTATAAAAAATTCAGTGTAAGTAAAAATAAGAAAAATAAGGTTCATTCACAGTATTTTAAGAAAAATTTAAAACTAAAAAAGAAAATAAAAGAATATAATAAATATATAAGCATCACAAAGATGTAAAGAAATCAGATTTTATTTAAACAACAGTAAAAATACAAATACAAAAAACATATCTCCTTATATTACTTCAAACATTAGTAAACATAGTGTATTTGGTCACATTTATTCTGTTCAACTGTGAACTCCTCTACAATAACATAAAAACTTGCTCTATAAAGATCATGATCCACTTTGTATAATCCACCCTTGTAAAATTACAGCATGCTTGTTAATTATGTATAGAATGTTTTTGAATCACATTTACAATTGTTGAAGCCTGATTTCCATTCTTTTGTAAACACATGAATGGCATAATAGCATAGTGGCAAAACTAGAGTAGTCTGTTTATGTAGAAATCTGTATAATCAACACACAAACAGAGTACTTTTTAAGTTTATCTGATGCTTTATGTATTTATATACAGTTTATGTTTTAAAACTGTTATACATAGATACTATAGGTTGTTGCAAAATAATAACATAAAATAAAAACCTAAAAATAATAAAAGATAAAAACAAAAAAAAAAAAAAAAAAAAAAAAAAAACAGAACAGAATGAGCCCATAACAGCAAGCAAGAACCAAACAGTGCACAGACAAGGGAGAGAACAGGGCAGCACAGGCAAGAGGTGCACAGAGCACAGGAAGCAGAGCCAGCCAGAAAAAGCAGGCAGCCAAAGAACAGCCCCCACAAAAGAGGACAGCAGAAGAACAGCAAACAAGCAACAGGAGGAAAAGGCAGCAAAAACAAGGAAAAAAAAACACAAAAAACACAAAAACACACAAAAAAGCCCTGAGAACAAACCAGCAGGAAAAAAAGCAGAAAAAGCAAAGCCAGCAGGAAAAGGCAACTGGGCAGACAACAGCCAAGACAACCAAACCCAGAGGCAAACACACCAAGAAAAACAAACTCTAGCAGCAAAGAACAAATCCCTGAGAAAATGGAACACACCGCACAAATAAAATATCTGAAGAATGCTAGCACACTTACACCAAGGAGGAAGAACATGGCCACAGCAAACACTACATAAGAAAAAACTATACAGAACCAAAGAGGAAAACACACTGAAAAAATAAAATAAAAAAATCTTAATAAAATAACAATGGTAGTAAACTTATATTTATAAATACATATAAACAAAATATAAGAAAGAAAACACAAAATAGTGAGTTGAAAACATATAATAGCTAAATAAAAAAGAATAATGACATAGAAACATTTTATATGGGAAAAGGAAATAGAATAAAAGGTAAGTAAAGATATAAATATGTCACATAAGCATTGAAACAGAATGAAAAAAATAGAACAAAAAAATAGATGGATTGTAATAGTTTGAGAGCCCCCAGGAACATGAAAAGAGATGCAGAGATTATGCAAACAATCTGATGAGCAGTATAACCAAGAATGATGACATAACAGACAAAATGATCAGTAATAATAACTTAATTACTGGTGCCACCTAAGGGGACCCATTGTTCATTCGCTCGATGGGATATGCTGATTAAGCCACGCTGTTTCTCGCGGCGGACGAAGCTTGCACCTCTGTCACCCTGGGCTTCCGGATATTGGCAGCTCTTGCCACCCCCATAGTGCCTTTTGCGCTCAAATGATAAACTCACCTACTCTTAGAAAACAAAATGGAGAAAAACTGCTAGTATTACTCGCTCAATGCCAGAAGTCTAAACTCTAAGATGCACGCTCTAAGCCCTCCTGCATGGAGAACACTGAAGGTCGTGCTGTAATTGAAACCTGGTTCAAGGCTCCGAGAGTACCCACCATCAGTTATACTCATATCATATGCTCCTGCCCCAAAACTGACCGAATTCACAAAAGCGAGGGAGAATCCATGGCTCATGAGGATACCTACACCGGTTAGTGGCAACGCATTTCCGGGCGCATCGGAGACCATCCAGGTGTAATTAACTATAGGTAAAACTTTCGTTCTACAGTTTAGCATCACTTATCAAACTCATGCCAGGAAACCCACACAGCCTTCTGAAGACACCAGAGTGAATGTTCTCCAAACACCATCATATTGGGTGACTTCAACTACTCCAAACATGGCATCAAATTACGGCCTAAGCCCCAAACACCCTAGCCTGTAAAGGTTCTGGAGTCTATAAACCTTAAATGCGGCGAACACTTAGTCACCATTCCCACAAGAGGAGAAATATACTAGACCACTATCACAAATATGGGGACGTCACCGGAAGTATATCCCTTATTGGTGAAATCAGACCATAAATTAACTGACCACGATCCCATCACCTCGCGCAAAAAGACCACAAATGGAAGAACTTCAAAAACTTCATACTTCTTAAACTGGAGTGGTATCCAAGGCCCCGAGCCAGTGAAACCGCCAACCCATCGCTGAAACCCTTACAAATGCCTTCTAATGAAAGTAATCTCCAGGAAATGTATGGATCAAGCACCCTAATAAAATCAGCATCCTTTTTCCCAACGCCAAAGTTGGTATGCCTCGGCCCAGACCGTTTACAAAACGTTCGGCACAGAGGAGAAAGCTACCATGACAGAGCAAATCCTCTCAAACGGAAGCACTTGATCATACTAGCAAAACTAATGGTCACCATAAAATCATCCAAGGCCAACTTCGAGAAAATCATGGATGACGCATAAATCACAAGGCCTCTTTGCTATGTTAGAAACCTGGGCAGAAACTCCCAGGATATGCTCAGAATTAGTCCAATAAATGATAAAAAAATCACTGAACCCACAGACATTGCCAACATACTGGCAGTAGCCAGGTTCAGTGCAAAATTCTCCCTCCCTCCCCCAAAGGAAGGAGAAATATCTATCCCAATTCACAGAGTCTGGGGCCTCCCAAACATCTCAGATGCCCCCAGGTGAGAGCTGCTTTCTAAAGCTAAAAACACAGCATCATCGGGACCGGGATTTGCAGTCCTCCGGCTGTGTGCTGGCTACCTAACTCAACAATGAGGAACTAAACCCACATATAGGCCGCTGTTTAATCTTAGCCTCCATACTACAGGATATCGCATTCTAAAGAATGATGATATAACTGTGGTCCCACTCCACAAAGGCGTGCGCTTTCTACGGACCTTCTGAAAATTACCACCTCCATAAGCTTGACGAGCCTTGTTCACCTAAAGCTATGGAGGAGGATCATAATGGAACCTCATAATAAAGACATTGGGGATTCCTACAGACACCGGATCTCTACCCATCTATTCTTTGTCGGCTAAGGGCAGTATCCTGCCTCTTGGAATCTTGGTTGATTTTTTTTGAAACAAAGTCACTAAGGCCATTGATGAGGGTGGGCAGTTCACACAGCCTACCTTGACTCCAGCAAAGGTGCATGCTCGACACAATAATTCCCCACTCGGCATCATAGAAAAGCTCACCAGCTTAGATGTAAACCCATATGTCACAAGATGAGTTGCAAACTGGCTCAAGGACAGAACACACAGGGTTAGAGTATTGCTTCGGTGCCATGTCAGACTTCCTAAGCCGGTCACGCTGACGGTCCTAACATGGGCTCAGTCCTGGGCCCCCTTGTCTCTCGGCGGGCATTTATTTTTCTGAAGTGCAGGCAAACATAGGGGATTGTATTGACAAAATTTGCAGATGACTGCAAACTGGGCACCATAATTGACACTCACATCAGACACAGACATCCTCCAGAGAGGGTCTCATAGAAATGGATAACTGGTGCCAGAGCCATGGCCTTAAGCTAAATGCCAAAAAAATGTATAGTCATACCCTTTGGGAAAAACAAGGTAACTCCCCTAATTACCACATAGGTGGTAATCCATTAAACACGGAAGAAGTTATCAGGACCTGGGGACCCAAGTTGACAGTAACCTCTCTCTTTGACACTCACATTGCCAAAGTGGTTAGGAAGACCTTCTACATTGCCCAATTGATCATGAAGGGATTCACATCCAGATCAGGAGAGGTCATTGTACCCCTGTACTCTTCACTTATCAGGACCAATGATTGAGTACAACGCCCATCTCGAATGTACCCAACCCGACACCTGCAGCAGTTGGAAAAGACCCCAAAAGTTCCTCATACCAAAAGGATAAAGGGGCTCAAACATATGCTGTCATATGATGCCCGGACTGAAGAAACTCCAGCTCTATTCAGTCGTGAGATACCGCCTGGCTCATATAGAGGTGATCTGTGCCTGACATACAAGGCCATGTCCAACCCGGAATTAATGGACATGCTCCACCTCAAAAAATCCAAATCCACCAGAGCCACGAGCAAGAGAGAGACTTAAACCTCAACACGGATATAAATAGGCGTAGGACGTGCTGAGGGACAGATTCATCACCCAGAGACTCTACACTATGGAACAGAATCCCAGTCCATGTGAGGCAGAGCTCCCTCACTGACTCTCTTATTTCAAGAGAAATCTTGACTTGAAAGTGGATGGGGAGATCATGAGGTTTACCCCGGAATCATCTCTTTGTGTGTCACTTTTCTGCTGGACAGAGGCACAGCAAACTAATGGGTATAGTATTCTCATCCCATGGGGTGGTGAAAGCCACACACACCTGGCTAGGCTTATAAATGCCCTGGGGCAGATAGCCCTGAGTATGAACTCCATGAACCCATATGTATATATATATATATATATATATATATGTATATGTACATGGGATATATATATATATATATATATATATATATATATATATATATATATATATGTATATGTATATATATATATGTATATATATATATATATATATGGGGAGAGAGAGCATGTATATATATATATATATATATATATATGTATATATATATAGAGAGAGAGAGAGGAGGAGGAGAGAGAGAAGAGAGGAGAGAGAGAAGAGAGAGGAGCGAGAGAGAGGAGAGACAGAGAGAGTATAGAGAGTATGTATAGAGAGAGATAGAGAGAGAGAGAGATAGAGAGATAGAGAGAGAGAGAGAGAGAGAGGGGAGAGAGATAAAGAGAGAGAGAGAGGGAGAGAGAGATAAAGAGAGAGAGAGGGAGAGAGAGAGAGAGACTGCGAAAGAGAGAGAGAGAGAGAGAGAGAGAGAGAGAGAGGGAGAGAGAGAGGAGAGGAGAGAGAGAGGGGAGTATATATATATATATGGTAGTGGAGGAGAGAGAGAGAGAGAGAGAGAGGAGAGATATATATATATATATATAGGGGAGAGGAGAGAGAGAGAGAGAGATATAGAGGAGAGGAGATATATATATAGAGAGAGAGGGAGAGAGAGAGAGAGGAGAGGAGAGAGAGAGAGACTGGGAGGGGAGAGAGAGGACAGAGAGACAGAGAGAGAGGAGAGGGAGATGCATGGTATATATATAAAGATGATGGTATGAGAGGCATGAGGAAGAGGAGAGAGAGGAGATATATATGGACACATATATGCAGAAGATGGCAGACATGAGGAGAGAGAGGCATGTATATATGTATATATGGCGCAAAGGACAAGAATGATGAGGGTGAAATGGGAACAGAGTAGGAGTCTGAGATGGCTGCTGTCTCCAACATGGACTCTGGGGGAGCAGCGTATCCTTTTATTAGATCCCGCTGCATCCGGATAACGTGTGCCATATAGTTCAGCGCCCTCGAGAAGGTTGCTGAACTGAAGGCCCGCTTCCCAAGGCGGTCCACCGCATGAGACTCCTTGCTCGGTGGATGGACCGCAGAGCTCTCCTGAGCCAACTCTCTCTTGGTGGACACCGCCACCAACATGGCATCCACGGGGGGGCCTCTGCTCTAATGGGTTCTCTCTGCAGGGGCACTCAAGATCATATCTGGGCGCTTGGGGACTGGCTCTACAGTGTCTGGGTCCTTCCAAGCCCTGGTGGAAATAAGGTCCACCAGGGGGTCGGGGGGAGGGGACACCCAAGAGGTAGATGGCCCTGCCTCGAACGCCTCTAGGAATACGGACTCATCGGAGGAAGCCTTGGGGGCAGACCAACCCCCCCCCCAATCCTAAGCATTTCCATGATGTCTCCAAAGGAGACATCCTCGGGGGGTGATCTTGGGGAGTCTTCCCCTTCATCTAAGTCCGTATCTTCCGTAAGGGGCTCAGGGGATTCCACATGCCTCCTCTTACACTCAGCCTTGTGAGGAACCTCCTCGGGGGGGCAGTCCGAGGAAGCCTCACCTGCAATGTCATGTTCCGAAGGAACACCCAGAGGCGTTGAGGCAGGCTGCCCCAAAGGCCGGGTGATGGGAGCCTGAACCAGCTGAGAGGGAGTGCAGGGGGGAGCCGAAGCCAGGACTGGAGGCCCAGATGCACTCAACAGTGACCTCTCCACCACAGCGAAAGCCGAGGGGGAACCGCTCTCGATCGAATCCGAGAGCCGACTCCTACTCGGATCCGAAGTGGGGATCGGACCCGGGGCCGAGACCATTGGATCCGAAGGACTCGTGTGCTCCGAAGGCACACCGAATCCCTCGGATCCAAAGCTCGGTCCTCGGCTACGAGAGGTCAGATCCGACAAGCTCGAGGGACCAGTCGGAGTCGAAGTGCCCAGCACTGTCAGCTCCGACCCTCCCACGGATCCAACGCGGCTTGGCTCCGAATGCTCCGAACCCAGAAAATGGGTCGGAGAAGGAGTGATTGGAGCAAAAAATGGGGTTGAGCCCCCCCCCGGAGGGGGGGGGGGAGGCAAGAGCACTCCCATCTGCAGCTGGGCCTGGATGAACCTCCTCATCATCCGGTCCATGTCTGCATCTGACATACTAAAAGTGGACCTCGAAGAGGCCACCGAGGCAGGCCTGGAGTGCTGCCTCGATGACCTCGACAGGGACCGGGTAAACTCCTCCTCGGGTACCGGTGAGAAGCAAGGGGACCGGAGCTGAGGAGGAGGCGACCCAGAAGCCCTGGAGGGAGAAGCCCGTTTGGCGGGCGGGGCCGAGGAGTCCTCGGCCCGCCGCTTATGGTGCTTCTCTCTCCGCTTGGCTTTTCTGGCCTCCCTATCCTCCGGAGCCGGGAGGTTGAGTCACGACCGGAGGAAGGGAGGCAGGAGTGGCCGCCACCGAAGGCTGGGTAGCGGCCACAGAAGCACTGGAGGTCGGAGCCAGATCTGGGGGCAAAAGGCCTGCCAGAATCAGCTTCGACCTCCGGTCCTTAAGTGCCCTGGCGTTGAGCGCGCCAGCAGATCAGATCCAGAGGAGAGGTGTTCAACCCCAAGCCATCTAGACGAGTGTGGCCATCCGCCGGTGAAAGCTTATGGCCACACTCGGTGCACTTCGAAAAAGTGGCTTTAGGGGCCTCCGACATTATAAAATAAAGGAAACACACTCACTAGGCCCCTACACACACCACACACACACATTACGACCAGCGAGGGCAGGGAGGAGAAGGACCACAAATTAAATTAAATTAAATTAAATTTAAGAGAGGTAAAAAAGGGCTAAAGGGAATGCCTAAACAATTGCTCACACTCACACAAAGAGAAAGGAAAAAAATTGAAAATTTTTTTCTCACGAAGTTAGACTATACCAGGAGCTCAGGAACCTAGCTTGTAGCTTGAAGCGCGGCAAACTAGATCTGAGGTCAGTCAGGGTTGGCAGGGGATTATGGGTAAAGGGAGGAGCTAGGAGCTCGGATCTATGCTGTGGTAGAAGTTGCCGGCTCGGATCCGAGATCAGATCCGTATCCCAAAGGTTGCTGACAAATGAAGTGCCTACTTCAGATTATACAGATTCTCAGTGGATGCACAGGGAGTAAATATCCCATAAAATGCAAAATATACAATAAGCAATGCTTCAATTATTATTCCTAGTAAAATACCTGCGACTAAAAAACAATATAAAGACTGTTTGAGATACAAACTTATCATCATAGTACTTCGATATAACAAATATGTATTAATGGTTAGACATAATGGTTTAATGAAAGAAATTTGAGTTGCTCAGTACATACATGACAGAAAAGTATGTATTTCGCCAAGGTTATACAAGAATAGAAGAAGCAGATCCAGGCTTTTGACAGATATTCTTTTAGTGCAAGTTTAAAGGATGAAAGATTTTGGTTGAAACTGACTGTTAAGAGAAGGAAATTTCAAACCTTAGCTACAGAGAAAAAGCACAGACACTGACCAGAGGATCTGTTTGGTCTATGCTCGATAAAAAGTTTTCTGATCTAAGAGATTGTTTTGGTAAATAGTGAGCTAAGGGCAGGGCAGGCCATAGGTTTGTAGATTTTTTATGAATCACTGTAAGATGAAGGAAGGTAAGGTATTGGGGGAGTTCCAGCCATTTGAGAGTGTAGAGGTATTCAATAATGAGTAGAATATTTTGCACTGGCAGTGAATTTAGCAATTTTGTTGAAACACATTACAAGCTTCGATTTTAGATCAGTTTATATATCATTAAGTACTGAGGCACCATATAGTGGGTAGAAGATAGGTGATAGCAAGAGTGTGTTTAATGGATGTGTTTAAGAAATGTTTGTGCTGAAAGAAAATCCCAAGTTTCTGACATGTTTTTTAATGTTATTTTTATTGTTACTCCTAGTAGTTTAGTATGAACTACTTCAATTGTATTACTTTTGTGAGAGTACTGTGAATTGAACTTTATTTAGAAGAGATATTTTAGGGGTGAATAGGAGAAGCTTAGCTTTTTGTGGGTTAAGTGGGTGACTGGTAAGCAAAGCCTCAATAGAGGTAAAGGCAACTTGAGTAATTTGTTGGAGGTGAGCTACTGCTGGAAGAACAAATAAGAATTGAATCATTTGCATAATGTATGAGTGAGCTCTGATGGGAGGAGACATGTAGATTATTTATAAAAACATTAAACAGGACAGGGCCGAGTATATAGCCTTGGGGGAACTCCAGCAGTACTGTGTAGGTATGGGGAGACAGAATCTTGCCATTTGACTGCCTGTTGTCTGTTTGATAACTAGCTAGAGAAACTTTTGAGAAAATCATAAGAAAGACCAAGATTAGTAGGTTGTTGTAGAAGTAACAGATGAGAAACTGTACAAAACACCTTAGATAAGTCAAGAAATAAAGAAAAAAGTTTACCAGAGTCTCTTGCTTTGTTGACTAAGTTGTTGTTTGTCTTTTGGCTTTTCCCGGTTAGGGGTCGCCACAGCGGAATTCCAGTCCGCTAATGATTGGCAGTAGATTTTCACAAACGCCAAGGTGCCAGCTCGACGTTCAACTAAGGCACGCCCATTTATGCACGTCTTTCGAAAACCCACCCAACCGCGGGGGGGACATGCAGACTCCACACAGAAGGCACTCCTCGCACTCCAGCAGAGAATCGAACGGGAGAACCTCTTGCTGTAAGGCAACAACACTACCGCTGCATCACCGTGGATAAGGATAGTAAGGCAGTAGTGGTGCCATGAGCTGGTCTGAAACCATGTTCATGTTAATCTCTAATTACTAAGAAGGTAGTCTTGAAATTGTATGTGGACACATTTTCCGCAAAGCTTTGAAACAGGAGACAGTATAACAATAGGATGGTAGTTGGAAATATCAGTAGAGTTGCCTCCTTTATGAAGGGGTATAAGGAAATATTTTTTCCAGGGTACTGGGACATAGGATTCTAGGATGGATCTGTTAATGAGTATGCTAATAGCACATGCAATGGTTTCAAGTCACTAGTTTTAAATATTCTGCCGGCAAATTGTCAGCACAGATGGAACACGGTTTAAGTTTGTGAAGTAGTCGTTTTACAGCCTTAGTTGAAACAGGCTGAAGTATGAAGGTCATAGAAGTAGTGGAAGATGCTTGAGGGGAGTTAAGAGAGAGAAGTAGAAGAAGAATGCTTGGGAGTAGACAGACAGAAGTATGCTGGGTTTGGGTTGGTATAAAAGTAGAGGGGGGAAGAAGGGGTGGGGCAAACTTGTAGTGACGTTCAATATACTTTCAATGAAGTGGGTGATTTGTGTGGGTGTTCCATCGGGATGTGGACTAGTATTACTAGATTATAACCTAACTAGTATCCTGCAAGGTAGACACCATGAACAAAAAGTTAATGCCTATATCTCCCCAATGATATATCCCACCATTCTGTCTGCTGTTGCAACAGCACTCTGACACTGCCTCTGATGATCCAACACTAACACGATCAGTGAACTCTGATCTTTTTCTGTTGTACTGTACTGCAATCAATTCCACTTCCTTTAGCTACTAGGGTTGCTATATACATTACATTTGTCAGCAAAGAACCATAAATCTCGCCTTTCTATCGACTTCAGCAGCTTTTCTAAAACATTCCATAGACTCTTCCCTCCATCCTTCACTGGTTCTCTCATCAGTGTGTCATCAGGCAAGGGATTAATCCAGTTCTCCAGCCTCTCATCTACTCTGTCAGCTAAGTCTGAAACTAACACTGAGAAGAGTACTGGACCTGAAACTGATCTGTTCTGTATACCAATAATCACTTTCCTTTTTCCTTCATACTTACCCTCATCTATGCCCCAGTCTAATTTTTCATTTTCTGTCTTACGCCTTGACCCTTCAGTGTTCCTTGCAGTAAATAGTGCAGGGCAAAGTCTTTCTCAACTGCAGGCAGACCGCGCATACTATGGCTTTCATGTTAAATTACCATGCAACAGTCACAAAACTGGATCAGGTTTGAATAACTGTTTATTCTGGCCATAATCCTGTGTTTGTTGTTAGCCTAGACAGATTTTTTTTGTTCCCCGACCTTGTACACTTTACTTTCACCTCCTGATCCATTCTCAGTGCACAACGGTGCAGGCCATATTCCTCACAGACCATTAAGTAATTCCAGACTCTCTCCTTTCAGTTCAGCATAATCCATCCCTGCAATCCAGCACCATCATCTTTGTCTTTCTATTGTATATTCTCCCTCAGGAGCTAAATCACATAAACGTACCACCACTGGCTAACAGAAGCATCTGCGGTTGTCAATTTTCATTCTAATCTCAACGGTTGGGTTCTGATCTGAACCACGGATCTGACTTGGCTGTTAATAAAGCTCATGGTAACCCAAAAAGCTCTCAAGTTTCTCCCTTACCTATAATATCCCAACCCCTAACATACATCTCGTTTGCCACTTTTCCTGAAAATACATGGTCAGCCATAGTTCTCGAGTTTCATTAAAGATAAGTGTGCTCTTACCTTTAATCTCTCTTTATATACATTTTATATATATATATATATATATATATATATCTACACACACACTCACACACACACACATATAGAGAGACAGAGAGACACACACACACACATTATTCCCTTGCCCTCTTTCATTATTGAAATTCTTATTTACAATTGCTGGTAATCAGTTTTACTCTTTTTCTCCCTGTCATACATGCTACTGTAGTTCTAATACCATTGTTGGTATTCTTTTTTTTCTTTCTGTACCCTTTATGGAAAAAAAAAAGATCTGATGTCAATTTTCATTCAATCCTCAACCACTGGGTTCTGAGCTGGTCCTTGGATTCGTCTTGGTCGATAGTATCGCTTGTGGCCAACTGAAACTTTCAAGCTCCTCCTTATCCATAATGCACCAACTCCTAACATACCTCCAGATCTCGTTTACGGCTTTTCGTGGATAGACGAGGTCAGCTGGCTCTTGAGTGTTTCTAGAGATAAGTGACATTTTCTTGTTTCTTAAGTTTTTTTTTTTCTCCCTAAATTCGTTATTAGATAGTTGTTTACTTGAGTATTCTTATTACCCTTTCTGGTATTCTCTTTCCTGTATCCGTAAACATTTTTTTTTAACTTTCTCACATACTCTTCTGTGTATTCTCCAATACCACTGTTGGCATTTTGTTCCCTTTTTATTTTCAACTCCTTACTCTATTGAAGGTTGTGCGTCAGGGCTGGCAACTTGGCACGTAAAAATCTACTGCCAATTATTAGCGGACCAGAGCTCCGCTGTGGCGACCCCTAACCGGGAAAAGCCGAAAGACGCAACAACTCTTTATATAAAACATACATAAAAATATATATATATTCTTTATATATCTATTTCTTCTTCTGTTAGCTGGATATTTTTTCACAAAATGTCTGAGAAAAGATTTAAAAATGTAAAATGTGCAGGCATAAGTTGCCTTATACGTGCGCCCATGACCTTTGTGTTTATTGTTTGGGCCCTCACCATCTTAATACTGACTGTGACATATGCAACAGCTTTAATCCGTGTGCTTTGGTGGACAGGTGAAACAAATGAATTTTTAGAGTTAGTGCTGACCTCCTTTTCAAAAGCCATATCTGGAATTCAACCCTCCAAATCATCATTGAAAGACACTAATAAAAAGTTCCTGAAGAAGTCAGGTTCTTCCACTTCATCAACAGAGCCTCCTCTCAAAAAGGCATGATCAAATCTGAAGCTATCTGGATCCAAGACGTCTACTATGGCTCCCAAGACTCCATCAGATCAGAGTTCTTCGCCTCCAAAGATTCTGCCTAGGGCCCGATATTCTCAGTCAACTGACCCCGTTTCTTCAAGACTTCCATTTCCCTTCCTCAAGAGACAGTGGTCCACGTTTTCATCTATTGCTTCATCTCATTCTTCCAGAAGTCTCATAGGAATCTGAAGAAGTGGATAGAATTATGAGGTGCAAATAAAGATGGGGTTCTTCTGGCTCCAATCCCTTCAGGTCAGGAAGCCTTAGTTAGATCTACCCCTCCTGTAAAGGCTCCTTCTCTGATATGACCCTGCATTCTGGAGTCCTTGGATCAGAGTCTGCCGAGACCATCTGGTTTGAATTCAAGAGTACTGGTGTTCTTGAATCTGAAAGTTTCTCTGAGTGCACCATCTCTGATGAGTTCAAAGCCTAGTGGTTCTCGGTGCCATAGCATCCTGGTCAGAGCCAAGGTGTTGGAGATGACTCTGAAGTTTCTGAAGCCATCCCTGCCCCTTGGAACTTCAGCCCTAGACAGCTCAGCTCTGCATCTGCCTTCAGTGGGTTGTCTTTTGGGCAGATGTAGCTTGTGGAAAAGAAGCATGGCTTCTCAGTTCCATTAGCTTCCTTCTCCCTGGGACGATCTGCCTTCAAGGTAGTGGAGAGAGTGTTCTGTGCTCTGGCAGGAGAGAGGGTCCCCCCCTCCTTGGATCTACCTTTTACTTCCATGTGTGTTTGTGCCAAGAGGGTCGACATTTAACTCCACAGGGAAAGCCAGTCCATACTCTCCAGATAACCGAGCAGGGCATTACCCTCTCTTCCAATACTTCCCTGGAGCACCTCCCTGAGGAAGTACCCTGGAAGTGCAAAAGGAGACACTTGGATTTCTCTCAGGAATCTATCATGTAAGACACAGATTTCGATGAAGGGGAAGGGTCCTCCAGGTCACCACCTGAAGTCATCTCATTTGGAGGCATTCTGAAGATCCTCAAGCAACAGGGTGGTTGGTCCTCCCAAAATCCTTCCCCAGAGGGATCAGTGCTACGGAAGGCATTGGGATCTGGCCCAACTACCTTCCCTCAGTGGGTGTGGCAGGAACATGATGCGTTTGAACCCATCCTCAAAGACCAGACTAAATTCTGTCATCCCCAACAAGAAGGGAACATTGGAGCAAGGAAGTGCCTGTAGATGCCATGGTCATGGCAGTGACCCTGAAGGAACTTGCTGAGCAAAGTTTCACTGTCCATCCCCCTATTAAAGAGTCCAGGGCACTGGACAGGTTTGAGAAGCAGGTCTATGCTTTGAACCAGCAGCTACATGCGATCTTAAGTTCGTGACCTGGAAAACTCTTTCTAGTGGCCATTACCACTGCCTTGTCATCGAAACCTCCCTACTTTCATAAGGACAGAGTTGCATTACATACCAATGCGTCTTTCCTTCCAAAGGTGGTGTCAGAACCCAGTATCAATCAATCTATTAATTTGCCAATATTCTTTCCTAAATTTGCAAAAGTACAGTTTTGTACCTACCATAAATGTAGATGTCCAATAGACATGCAACTGCAGTCATAACATGTGGGTTGTCCTGCCTCAGGCAGCCCTCGGTCGGCCGGATTCCAAAGTCTGGGTCCGACGTCGGCTGATATCGCATTTCTCTCCGACGTCACAGCGGCTGGAGTACATAAGCATCAGCCGACGCCATTTTCTTCAGTGTTTCTTGCCCCAGATGCCAGGTGCCCTCCAAGGAAGGCTGTAATCAAATTGGAAGACAAAAACAGGATTCCAAACAAATAAATGAGCAATAAAACAAATACACCATAACAGATATCCCCAGCTAAGAGTAACAGGGATAGGAGTGGACCCTAGGCATAGAGGGGTATGGAGGGAGGGAAAATCCGACTGCAGTTGCATGTCTATCGGACATCTACATTTATGGTAGGTACAAAACTGTACTATGTCTTTCAAGAATGCAACTGCAGTCATAACATGTGGGTAGAATACCATAGCTTAGCTGGGGAGGAGGAATGCTCTAGGAAAAGATGGTGTGGCAATCAAACCCTGCAGGACTGCCAAGCAAAGCCTGCTCTGGATCTGGAGTATAGAGGAGATTGTAGTGTTTGGAGAATGTATGCACGGAGCTCCATGTAGCAGCTTCTAGAATGTCCTTAGTAGGCACCCTCTTAAGAATGCTGTAGAGGTGGCTGTAGCTCTGGTGGAATGTGGTCTGACATTGGCTGGAACAGTCTTTCCATGAAAGGAATAACAGAATCTGATGCAATGTCCAATCCATTTTGAAATAGTCTGTTTTGAAATTGCTTTTCCTTGGACTGCAGGGCGTAAGCTACAAAAGTTGTTCAGACTTCCTACTGGCCTTGGTTCTGTCCAGGTAGTATCGAAGTTGTCTGTGAATGTCCAAGGTATGCAACAGTCTTTCCCCTTATTCTCAGGATTGGGGAAGAAAGCAGGCAGATGAATGGCTTGATTTAAAGAAACCCTAGATACCACCTTTGGCATAAAAGTAGGGTTGGTCCTTAATGAAACCCTGTCTCTGTGAAAAATAATAAAGGGTGGTATTGCCATTAGGGCCTGTAGCTCCGAAACCCTTCTTGCTGAGGTAATTGCCAACAGGAAAGCTGTCTTCCATGAGAGAAATTGCAAGTCAACTGAAGCTGCTGGCTCAAATGGAGGTAGAGTCAGTTTTTCTAGGACAAAATTGAGGTCCCAGGCTGGCACTGGGGCCTTTCTTGGTGGCTTAATGTTCTTGATTCCCCTGAGGAATTGCCTTAGTAAAGGGTGTGAGAAAACAGGAGGATCAGTGTTGTATCTAGCTGAAATAGCAGATGCATGTATCTTTATGGAAGAATATGAGAGGCCGTTCTTTAACATATCTGCCAAATATTCCAAGATGAGTGGGATGTTCAACAATGATGCATCATGTCCCTTGCTGGTATTCCAATTGCTGAATCTTTTCCACTTTGCTAAGTAAACCTTTCTGGTGGATGGTCTTCGAGCCTCTGTTAGTATCCGCTGAACTTCCTTGGAGAGAGATAGGCTGAAGTTATTTATGGGATCTCCCAGGCTGTTAGCTGCAGTGTCTGAAGATTTGGATGCACTGTTTCAAAATTGTGTTGAGTCAAAAGTAGAGGCCATTGGGGAAGGGCCCACCTCCTGGTGTGACATATGCTCCGTAGTAGTGGGTACCAGTGTTGTCTTGGCCAGTCCGGAGCTATTATGATTCCCTTGGGTCTCTGCTTTGATCTTTAGTAATACTGAAGTCATCAGTGGCAGAGGTGGGAATGCATAGATTGTTAGGGAGTTCCAGTTGAATGAGAGGGCATCTATTTTCCAAGCTTTTGGATGGTATGTCCTTGTGCAGAATTTTGGTAGAAGATGGTTGAGGTGAGAGGCAAATAGGTCCACTTCTGGCTTGCCCCATGTCGAAGTGAGTTGTCTGAAGGCCTTCGGATGTAACCTCCACTCGTGTGGATCTGTGAAATTCCTGCTTAGGTTGTCCGCCAACACATAGTCTTTTCCTGGAACAAACTGGGATTGTAACTGGATGTTTAGGCTCAGTGATTTCTCCCAAAGATGCATTGTCAGTCTGCAAAGGGGGTAAGAGTGGGTGCCCCCTTGCTTGTTTATGTACCACATCACAGTGGTGTTGTCTGTCCGTATCAGTAAATGACCTTGCTGGAGTTGGTGTTGAAAGGCCTCGATGGCATGCATTACTGCCAGCATTTCCTTTTGGTTTATATGCAGATGTGTTTCCTTTGGAGACCATTGTCCTTGTATACACCTGCCTTCCATGTGCGCCCCCCATCCAAGGTCTGAGGCATCTGTGGTCATGGTCTGTGTTATCTGTGGTTTTTGAATGACATACCTGTGTTTGCCTGGCTCACCGAGGCCCACCATAGGAATTCCTTTTGTAGGCATGGAATGAGCGGTATGATTGTCTCCAAGTTGATGCTGTGTTGAGACCAAATGCTTTTTAGGTACTATTGAAGCTTTCTCATGTGTAGTCTTGCTAATGGAACCAGGAGAATGCAGGATGCCATGTAACCCAGGGCCTGTAGGAATCTCCTTGCAGTCATCTGGGTGAGTTTTGCTAAACCTTTGAAATAATGAGTTAACTTCTCTTGCTTGTCTTCTGTCAGGTAAGCCATCTGAGAGGCTGTGTCTAGTTTGGCTCCTAAGATTATTTGCTGGGATGGCTGCAGTCTTGACTTTTGGAAGTTGACTGTGTATCCCAGAGCTTGAAGTAATCGTATGACATAATCCAGGTTTTTTGTCAACATCAATTTGTCGTCCGCTTGTATGAGGCAGTCGTCCAGGTATGGGTAAATTTGTATCCCCTGGAGCCTGCAATGAGCAATTACTGAAGCCAGGCATTTTGTGAATACTCTGGGCACAGTAGATAAGCCAAATGGCAATGCTGAGAATTGATAATGCTCTGGCCCTGCAAGAAATCTGAGGTATCTTCTGCAGCTGTGTCTGATAGGGACATGCAGGTATGCCTCCTTGAGGTCCAGAGTAATCAGCCAAGACCCCTTGCCCAGCATGGGAAGGAGTTGCTGTAGGGTCAGCATTTTGAACTTTGGTACTATGAGAAAGGTGTTTAATGCGACAAGTCCAGTATTGGTCTCCATTGAGATTCTTTTCTTGGAACAAGGAACAGTCGAGTAAAACCTCTGGTCTTGTTCTTGTTGTGGAACTCTTTCTATTGCTTTCATCCGAGTCAGCAGAGTGATTTGCTTGATAGCCTCTGCCCTCTGGTTTTGTGGTAGGTTTGGCATGCCTTGTTTTCTTGGTAAGGTATGAAAATGAAACCTGTACCCTCGGTCTATAATGTCCAAAATCCATTTGTCCTTTGTCAGTCTGTGCCAATTTTCTGCAAACAGAGATAATTTCCCGCCCAAGGGAGCTTCTATTTGTTCCCTGGTAGGCGGTAGTCATTGAGATTGTGGTTGTGGGGCAGGTGAAACCCCTGCGTCACTTCTTTGGTTTCCTGGCTGCCATTGTCGTCCCCTGTAAGGGCCTCTGTACTGGCCTCTTCCTCGGCCACGTCTGTTCTTACCCCTTTGAAACTTTTCTGGATTAGGAAAGGACCAGTTTTTAGAAGGCCAATTCCTACTGAATCTGGGGGGTTGAACCTGGAGGAAATCTTTCACCGTCTGAACTGATTTTGCTTTTTCTTCGATGGTTTTTAACACATCCTTAGCATTCGCACCAAAAAGCTTGTTCTTTTCCAAAGGTGCATCCAGAAGTTTTGCTTTTACATGATCTGGTAGAGGTTGATCTTTTAACCAAGCATGTCTACGAATGACTGCCCCTGTCATAGCTGCCCTACATGAAGCTTCCAGTGCATCATATCCACACTGCAGGAAGTGATTGCTTACTTGCTGAGTGTTATGTACAGCTTCTTGCAAAGTCTTCCTGTCTAAAGGATCAGGAGTGGCTAATGTTTTTTGTAAATCTTCTAACAGGTAATCCTGATATTGTAACATATGAAAAAGGCAATTTAAAGCTCTCATAGATAAGGTAGTGGATGTGTAAACCTTTTTGCCCCATCTCTAATGACCTAGCTTCCCTGTTGGAGGGCAATGGATTTTTAGCGGTGGAGGCTGAAACTCCTTTAGGCCCCTGTGAAATAGTTTCCAAATCAGCAGTATGATCCCTGAATAAATGGGAATGAGTTTCTGGGACCCTGTAATACCTGTCTGGCTTTGCTGGAGCAGGAGGAAGAGAATCAGGGGTAGCACTAGAGTCAGAATATAAATCATCCAGAACTTCAAGTACAGGAGGAATAGCTAAGGGCCTGTGCTGGGGCGTCTTAAGGAAAGTCCTAAGGCATTTCCTAGAATCAGAATATTCCTGACCTTGCCACTTGAAATGTTCCCTCATGGAGTGCAGAACTTCCCCAAAAGAAATATCCTCAGGAGGGGAGGCCGAGGGGATGGAATCTTCTGCATCAGAGTCCTCATAGGTCTGGAAGAGCTCTTCCTGGCTATCAGAGTGGACAGAGCCCTCAGAATCTTCATCTGAAGGAATAGGGTCAGAGGGTTCAACCCGGGGCCTTTTATCAGAAGGAGGCTGGGATCCTCTCTCAGGATGGGCCTGTGAACCTCTAATCATGGAAATTAAATCAGCAGCCATGGACATAATTTGTGTCTCTGGAGTAGGCTGAGGTAAGGATTTAGAAGTAATGTGCTTTGTTTTGCTGGCTGCCTTAGCCCTAGTGTAGGCCTTAATAGACATGGCCATAGGAGGCCTGGCAGCTCCATGTGCAGGAGTGACCTTGTGTACAGCAATGGTCTCGGGCATTTCCTCGGTTTTGGTATCCGGAGGAAAATCGATAACTGGCGTCGGAGTGATGTCCGGAATCGGAGTCGTCGGTAATGCGGTGTCTTCGGTTCGGAGCGGTGGAGAGACCGTCTCAGAGGGAACCGGAGCACTCGCGCTAAGTTTTGGCGTGGAGTCGGTGATAGACGCGGGCCGAGGATGTCGGTCCCGGTCTTTTCGCTTTTTGGGGGTTTGGGGGTTTGCGATGTCGGAAGATCCGACGGCATGGTGTAAGGAAATTTATCGGCGAAAAAATCTTCAGCGAACTCCGCCCAGCGCCTGAGAGTGCGCTTGTTGAAGCGAGCACAGGCTACACAGGCCGAGACGTCGTGGTCTGGGCCCAGGCAAGGAAGACAGTAAGAGTGGAAATCCTTATGAGGTATTTGTTTACCACAAGAAAGACAATTGTTAACTTTTTCAGTAATTTCTGACATCTGCTGAGGCAAGAAAAGGTCCCCAATGGAGTACTTAGCTTTTTTGATGACTTCGGAATCGAAGAATACAGGAGCTGACCGACTGGCACTTGCGAACTGCTTCTGCTTCGGGCACCGCGCGGCAAGAAAGACTGAAGAAAATGGCGTCGGCTGATGCTTATGTACTCCAGCCGCTGTGACGTTGGAGAGAAATGCGACATCAGCCGACGTCGGACCCAGACTTTGGAATCCGGACGACCGAGGGCTGCCTGAGGCAGGACAACCCACATGTTATGACTGCAGTTGCATTCTTGAACAACATCAAATGTTAACATATGTTGCACTTACTGGATGTTCACAGAAAATTACATTTTTACTTACATAAGACAAAAGAAATCAGGAAGACAGATCAACTGTTCATCTCCTTTGCAGATTTGAAATCAGGCAAACCAGTTACAAAAGTAATTCTAGGCTGATGGCTGATGGATTGTATTTCTTTTATTTATAACATGTTGGGTCTAAACTTACCTAAACCTGTAAGAGCCCATTCAGCTAGGTCCATGGCAACTTCTTCAGTGTTTCAATCCAGGGTTTGTATGGACAACAGATGCAGCTGAAACCTGGGGCAATCCTCATACCTTTATCACTCATTACAAACTGGATCTGCTCTTAAGGTGGTAGAGCAGCCTTTTGCTCAACTGTGCTCAAGAATATCCCTCCTTAGAGTCCACCCGGGATTTTAGGAAGCTGGGGACTATCCCAACAGTTGAGGATAGAATGAAAACTGACAACATCAGATAAAGAAGTTAATCACTATAACATTCCATCTCTGTTGTCCATTTTCATTCTTCAACGTCCCACCCACCTACCCTTTTCACAACAGACTTCTGGAAGAAACAGATATTGTAAGGACACCACTGTCTTATGTTGAGGCCCAGATATACTTCCTTCTGTAGGAGTTATACAGACTTGTGTGTATATGCATGTACATTGGCAGACATTACTTTATGTAAATCAGCAAACAAGATCTGAGGTATTTTAGGGGTTGGTGCATTATGGTTAAGGGAGAAGCTCGAGAGCAGAGTCGGATCAGAGGTTTGGATCCGAACCCAAAAGCTGAAGAAGAATGAAAATGGACAACACAGATGGAGCGTTATGGTGAGTACATAACTTCTTTTTTGGCTGGACATCTCTAACTCCCTTCATTCTGACAAGGACCATATGCAGATTTCTGTCCTCTTGGGTACAGTTTCACACAAGTTGACTGAACCCCTTATGGTCCAATACCTCAGTCAGTTCCAATATCTTGTCTACCCTTAACTCTGAATCTCCAAATCTACTCCTGGCATAATTGAATCATCCACGAGTACTACCCCTTTTCCTCCTGTCTCACTGCTTTAGTCTGTCCTTTACTGACCTACCTTACTGTGTCTGTGTAGCAATAAATAATATCCATCCACCAGCTCTCCCCCTTTCTTCCCCCTTAACAATCATGATGCTTACACCAGATTCTGATCTTACTCAGTCCTTTGCCTCTTCAAAAGACAGTGTTCCTCGTCCACTCTAATCTTGAATCAGATGCCCTCCCTTTTGAAGCTCACTACTTCATCTCCATTTCTCCTTCATTTGCTACTTGTCAAGAGTCTACTACCAAGACACCTCCATGCTTCACCTACTTGTCAGTGGCCCATGTTTTTGCAATACAAACTACGTCCACTCTCTCATTTCCCCTTACTATACCACTGTTTGCAGCTTTCCATCTTATTACCCAGACTTCTTGCTCTGCATAATAATACCACCCAGCCATGCTCCTAGTCATCTCTGTTTGGTACTCTAATGCGTTGTGCACCTCTTTTTCTTGCGGTCTATGGCTAGCACACCTACCCTCATCTGTTTGTTTTACACTCACTTCCATCTTAGCGCACAGGAATTCTTCTTTAGATGTGCCTTCCCCATTTCATCTTTTAACACCACTGTCCCTTACATGTCAAGTTGGAGCCTGTCTTTTGTACAAAGATGGTCTCTGTCAGCTCATTCTTGAATCTTTTTTCCAAGTCCCAAGCCTCTCGTCTGTCTATTGTTGCAGTCAGTGATTATCCTATACAATACTTCTTCCTTCTCCCTCTTCTTGGCAACTAGAAGGGCACATACGACTCCTTCTCATTCTTAACCTGTCAATGCTAACTATACCCTTCTTCTTCTTTCAGCTTTTTCCTGGTTAGGGGTCACCACAGCAGATCATCTGTCCTGTCATGCTTGGCAGTGGAGTTTTACAGTGTCTAGTTGCCAGCCTGGCACCCAACCTTCCACGGAAGACACACAGACACACAGACACACACACACACACACACACAGACACACAGACACCCACACAAACATACAGACACACACACTTAGGGCCAATTTAGAATATCCAATCCACCTACAGCATGTGTTTGGGATGTGGGAGGAAACCGAAGCACCCAGAGGAAACCTATGTGGCCACAGGGAGGACATGCAATCTCCGCACAGAAGGCACCCCAGCCAAGGATCGAACCAGAGAACCTCTTGCTGTGAGGCAGCAACGCTAACCGCTGCACCACCATGGCCGCCCTGTCAATGCTAAATACGCCCATTTTTCCATTTTGGCATCCTTCTTCCCATGGCTTCTTTGATGACTATTGTCTTCCATTTTCTCCCCTCTAATTAGTCTGTACTATTTCACTTGCTTGTATTCCCCTAATAACCTCCGATCTTACCCCCTGCCTACTCATGTTTTCCCACCTAGTCCATTTTAATGGTATTCTCTTGTCTGGTCTCCAGTTTCACTCTGCCCTTTCTTATCTGACTAGCCATTACCATCTCTAGCTCTCACATTTTATCTTGAAGATCCCTTGTTCTTCTCAAGACTGGAAGCTTTAAATATTTCTAAACAGTTGTCTTAATGGTTAGGAAAACAGTGTGTAGTGTAGAGTCTCAAATTGCTCTTGATGGGGAAATGCAAAGTATTTAGCAGACACAGAGTACTTGGACTACTGATAAAAAACTATACTGGATTAAAATCTATTACGGGGCCTTCAAAATGTTATTTTTCAGTGGCAGTAATATTGCATGCACTGATCCTGCAGTTATATGTGCAGGAGGTGCAAATGTTCATTAATCAATACATTTGACATGAAAATTTAATGTCACCATTACATAACGAGTTTTGTTCAGGAAAGTAAAATTATCTGAGAATTACACAAAGGCAAGCATAACTGCTAAGATTCTTAGGTTCATAGATAAGTACCTGGCAATCAGTATGCATAATAATATTTCAAGTCTAGCCACAAAACATTTTCAAAAATTCCATCTAGCCTCAAGGAGTGCAAGACAGGATACAGTGGGGGAAAATTTGAGGCTGCCCATCCAATTCTTTAGGTTTACATTAAAGGTGGCATGGGTGCTATTGACATGTAATGAAAGTTTGCTCCAGAGGTGAGGGATAGCTTGGGATATGAATCTATCACGCATTGTTTTGTTTACCTACTGATGAACGTTTACTTACTTTAACAAAATATTTAAGATACCATTAGTTCTATGAAGGAAAAGGAGGTCAAACAGGGTTGGATCTTTCATGAGTCAAAAGGCTAGACACAGATCTCCATGGAGGAGTCTGTAAAAAAACAAGTACCGCAATTATTATTCTCCCCTAATAACTAATATTTCTGAGGCCACTGATCTTTTTAGTTATGAATCTCATGGATTCCTCAAGTTATATGACATGTTCACAAAAATACATGCCAAAAGGTGCATTATATTCAATAATGGATCCGATAAGATATAAGTAAAGGTGATTAAGACTTTCTTAGATCTAGTGGAGATGCCTTTGTAAATCAGATGGACCAGATAAGAGATTTTTCTAAGTACTGTGGATGCATAATGGTCAAATAAGGAATGATCAACAAGAGTGTCTACATCCCTTACAACACTGTGTGATTGGGGGAGTGCCCTTCCTAAATGGCAAGTGATACTGTTTTATTTACCAACATGAGCTATGCTACATTTTTACATTCAATTTGAGACCATTGTCCTTGCACCAATTGTTAGCATGGCCTGAACCATGTTGGTGCAATTATAAATCAGTTGAAGATCAAAGGTCACCACCCAATTTACAGTCATCTGCAAAACTTAGTTAACCGTAAGCTAAGAGTACTTCCCATGGTCACTTAGAATTTAGATTATTACTGCAGTGAGTGAATAGGCATGTAGATATAAAAAGCTGTTACAACAGTATGGCCAAAACAAGACAAAAACAAATCTGTAAATTGAGTAATAACATGGCAAAGTATCATAAAGCATCGTTCAGCAAAATTACAAAATATGTACATTAAGATAGACTTTTCTGGAAGCTGCATGCAAGAAGACAAGAAAGGAACTGAAGGGATAAGTCTGGAATACTGGTCATGGGGTACTGATGGTACTAATGAATACACTGCAGTATGTTTTACTGAATGTGACTGCAGATGTGACAATACATAGCAGGAATAGGTGTCAAGGAGAATTACACTGGCAAAGACAGAGGAGGTTATTAAAGAGCTGGATAATGTAAGGTTCATCAATGTGGATGGTTTGCTTCATGATGTCCTTTACTTGTGGACGAGCTGGTGAAAGTCATTTAGTGTACTTTACACCATGGACTTGACTTTTTTTTTGTGGTGGGTATTTCTTTTTTCAAATAAAATACAGGGCTTTTAAGTAAAAAGGGGAACACTACTATATTCACACAACTGAAGTCCTATTTTAGCTAAATGTGTATCTAAAATTGATTATGAGGGTTCATAAGAATACACTGGCAGGTGGTAACCTAACACAGTAAGCGTCAGATGCTGAGTGATGGGATTTTGATTCATTGAGAACATTTAAAAAAAATTTTGACAAATGAGGGAAGAGACAGTAAGATGACCAAGGCATACTGTTGTGTAAGCTATAATGCCTTATAGAGTTGAGCATTATAGGGGTATATAATCATAGGTTCATAGGTTCATAATAGACCATCTAGGGGTGTTTTTTATGTTCAGTGCCTCAGATAAGTTTTCTGTCTTGAAAGTTACTGAAAATAAGTCTTTGAAGATTTGATCTGCAACATTAATTTGTTTTTCCCCCCGCTCGAAGTTTTAGTACAGACAGAATTAACTTTCAGACACAGAAATCTATCTGGAGAATGATGCTTTTAACAATCCCAACATACAATACTAACTGCACTGTATTAAAGGTTTCTGAATGGAACTTTTTACATTTTCCCTTTTAACTGCTATAAAATACCAAAAAATGTTTCTCAATCTGAACAGTGGTGGCACTGGTCAGCTGAGACTATAATTCATACAAAGGGCCCTGCCTTAGAGGAACAATTTCTCTGATAATTTGGAAAAGACGAGAGGAAAATTTGTTCACTGTCTTGCATGACCCTCCCTTTGTCTTGCAAAGCTTGAAATAGCTCTGCAGCAGCACAGCCAAAGAGATTTTGGGCATCTAAAGGAGAATCTAATAATTTTGCATCCTTTGAAAGGGACTGAAGCTGAAGCCAGGAATGCCTCCTAATACTGACTCTGATGCAGCTGCTCTAAATGAAGCATTAACAGCATCATAGCTGCATTTAATGAAATGATGAACTACTTGTGTTTGTTATTCTGGCTGGTGTTCTCTCGCCTGATTTGAAGGACCCTAGGTCTGCTACCATCCCAATCAAAACCAGTTGCACCTAAAATGAAACTGCAAAATAAAAATATGCCTCAGCCTACTGTTAGTGATTCTGTCAGGGCCACTGCTCAGTCCACAGACCACTTCTGTCCAGTTACATCTAGTGCAGCTTTGCCAGCCACTGTGAAATGGACTTTACATACATCTTCAGTTTTTTTTTTTGTTCCAGTAGCTGGTATAGGCACGGGGAAAGCAAAAAATAGAAGTTATGTTCTTACCATAACGTTCCATGTTAGTTGTCTTCTTCTTGCTGGATGGGTTCGAGCCGACCTCGGCCACTCTAAAAGCTCGAGTTGGTTCCACCGCTCGAGGCTCCCCTATATCCCACAATGCTAGGCGTGAGTTACCTCAGATCTCGTTTGTAAGCTAGGCCCAGCTTATAATAGCAATAGAATAACTATAAACAAAGTCCACCTCTATAAACCAGGGAGAAGAGAAGGGTGACCTACATCCTGATCCAGGAAAATATGCACAGCAGAGCATATAGCTAAAGTATAGAGGTGGTAGAAAGAGAGGTCACAATCAAAACTCCTCTAGGTCTGTCCAGGCCAGGGGGAAGGAGGGTGGGACGCAAGAAGAAGGCGAGAAGAAGACAACTAACATGGAACGTTATGGTAAGAACATAACTTCTATATGTTAAGTTGTCTATCTCGCCTTCATTCTTGCTGGATGGGACCGCATCCCTAGCACCTTGTCCCCGGTGGCCTAACGGAACAGACTCTTGAGAACAGTGGAACCAAAGTTAGCTCTATGCCTAGAAGCTAAATCCAACTTATAATGAGAAATGAAAGTGTGAGGAGTAGCCCAAGTAGCCGCTGCACAAATGGTGTCAATAGGCAGTCTGTCTTGGAAGGCTATAGAAGTAGCCAAAGCTCTGGTGGAATGGGCTTTAGGTTTGTTAGGCAGCTTTTGTTGTCTAATTTCATAAACAAGGGAAATCAGGGATGTTAGCCATCTAGATAATGATACCTTTGAAACTGAAAGTCCCTTTCTGCCTTCTGCATAAGAGACAAACAGCTGGTCAGATTTTCTGAATTGTTTGGTTCTATCCAAATAGTACCTTAACTGACGATGAACATCTAGCCAATGCATTTTTGTTCAGACCTGTTAGAATATTCTGGAAAAACACAGGAGGTCAATGCTTTGATTCAGGTTAGACGCCGAGGCTATCTTAGGTAAGAAGGACGGGTTGGTTCAGAAGATACCCTGTCCTTATGGAACAATAGATAAGGAGGTCGACAGCTGAGTGCATGAAGTTCTGAAACTCTTCTAGCTGAAGTAATAGCTACCAGAAAAAGTGTCTTCCATGATAGCAATTTTAAAGAACAGGAGGCTGCAGGTTCGAAAGGGGAAAGAATCAAAGAACTAAGAACTAAATTTAGGTCCCAAGGAGGAGGAGGATTTCTTATAGGAGGTCTAAGTAGAAAAACTCCCTTCAAAAAGGCTTTGCAAAGCTTGTGGGACATTATGGCAGACTCTGAAATGCCCACATGAAAGTTAGAAATAGCTGCCAATTGAACTTTAAGAGTAGAAGGAGATGAACCTGCATGGAAGAGTTCAGCTAGAAATTCAAGGACCATTTGGATGGAAGCAGTGAAAGGATCTATGTCTCTTCCTTGAGCCCAATAGGCGAACGCTTCCACTTACTCAAATAAATCTTCGAGTGGAAGATTTATGGGAAGCTATCAAAATATCTCGAACAGAGTGAGATATTTGAGGAAGCCTGGCTAAGGTTGGAATAGGAGGAACCAAGCGGTGAGGTTCAGAGAGGAAGGAGCGATGAAACTGACCCGACTGATGGATCAAAAGATCTGGAACTAGGTCCAGATGCCAAGGTTGCTCCAACAGAAATTGATGTAGAAAGGGGAACCAAACCTGTCGAGGCCAGTAAGGAGCAATGAGGATCAAGGAGGCCTTCTGAGCGATAGCTTTCTGTATCACTTGAGAGATTAGTGGGAAGGAGGAAATGCATACAGAAGTCCCCGGGCCAAACTTGGACTAGAGCGCCTCTGCTGGGTTGGCCTGGTAGGGAATAGGGTGAAATAATTTCTGCACTTGCTGTTTTGGGGAGTAGCAAAAGATCGCAGCAAGGCTGACCCCACTTGAGAAAATTTCTCTCACCACAGAGTCTTTCAGAGACCACTCGTGAGGCATGAGGATAGCTCTGCTCAACTTGTCCGCAATTTGATTGGACTTCCGGGATGTCGCTGCTATCAGAAACCGCTGAGAAGAAATCGCCCATTGCCACAGTTTGAGTGCTTCTCGACACAGGGGTAGGACCTGGTTCCGCCTTGTTTGTTGATATACCACACTACAGACATATTGTCCGTCTGGATTGCTATCGTTCCCAAGGGAAGAGAGTCTTGAAGGGCTTGCAACGCTAAAAGCACTGCTCTCATCTCTAGAACATTTATGTGCAAGTGGCATTCTGGTTGCCATGTGCCCTGGACAGTTCTGCCCTGAAAATGCCCCCACCCGATCAGGGAGGCGTCCGCTGTCAAAGTAGCAACCGGAGGAAGGTACAAAAGGTCTTCCCAATAAGAGCTGAGGGGAAGACATCCACCACAGAAGATGATTTTTGCATGTTTGCGTGATCACAATGGTGTGGGACATCGGAAGTTGCTGGTATGACCATTGTGTGAAGAGCATCCATTGAAGGATTCTCATGTGGAACCTGGCTAATGGAAGCAGAGGCATGGCAGCCGCCATAATCCCAACACTTTCAGAACTAACCTGGCTTTGACTCTGCTGCTGCTGAAGAGGAGTGAGACCAGTTTGTGTATGTCTGCTATTCTCTGATGTATTAGTCTCGCAGACATGTTGACTGTGTCTAGATTTGCGCCTATGAAGGTAATAGTACAAGGCGACAAAACAGACTTTTCGCAATTTACTGAAATGCCTAACTTTTGACAAATGCGAAAGGTGTAGTCCCTGGCCATTAGGAGAAGATGCTTGGTGGGAGCTGTGAGGAGCCAGTCGTCCAAATATGGAAACACCTGGAATCCTTGACGTCTCAGGTGAGAAGCTACCACTGCCATGCATTTGGTAAACACCCGGGGGGCAGTGGTGAGACCAAAGCGCAGGGCCCTGAACTGAAAATGACTGGTTCCCAGCCTGAAGCGGAGAAATCTTCTGGAGCGTCTGTTCATTTTTATGTGATAGTACGCATCCTGAAGGTCTATAGAGCACATCCAGTTTCCCTTTCCCAAAAGGGGAAGGATGGACTGCAGCGTGACCATCCGAAATCTTGTTTTCTTGACTGACTTGTTCAAGATACTGAGATCCAAAATTGGTCTCCAGTCCCCTGTTTTCTTTGGAACTAAAAAGAACCTGGAGTAGATTCCGGATCCTTGCTGGTCTGCTGGAACTGGCTGAATTGCTCTTTTGCAAGCAGCTTTGAAATTTAAACTGCAAGATCCCTTTCAGCGGTGGAACATCTGGAAGGGATTTTTTGATTGGTTTGGAATGCGAGACGAGGGAATGGAATAGCTCGAAATGATGGACTGTACCCATTTGTCTTGAGTCAGGGATAGCCAGGCTTCTGGGTACAGTGACAATCTTCCCGACTGCCTCCGAAGGTGGGCAGTCGGGCAACACCTCAGGGATGCTGAAAGGCTTATCAGAGAAGGCTTCCGATTGCCCTGGTTCTCGGACCCCCTGCCTCTAGGGCTTACGCCTACCATTGTTGTTCCCCTCTGCCTCTGGCGGGAACCGACTTTGTCGCCAGGCAAAGTCCCTTGAGATTGTTTATGGAACCACATTTTCCCACTTTTCTGGCCTTTGGGGTAAGGCCTAGAAGGAGTAGAAAACGGACTCCGGCGCAGAAAGAGTCTTGCCATCTGTCTCGCACCTAGTCAAGGTTTCTTTCACTTGAGGACCAAAGAGATGATCCATCAAACGGGAATTAGTGAAAGACGCTTTAAAGGGTCCGCAGTTGCATAGCCGCATCCAGGCATGCCTGCGTAAGGCCACACCTGTCCCTGCCTTGCTCGCTCCATCAGCCGCATAAGAAAGGAGGCATGGAGGAGTTAGCTATGGAGTTCAGGGTAGCCATCTGGGTGTTCATCTTGTCTTGAAAACCTGCAGCCGTAGGATCCTTCAACATGTCACTCGCTTCTTTGATCAAGTCTCTTTGAAGACGAGTAAAATGGCATAGGTAGTTCAGCATAGCAAAGGCCGCTGACGAGAACATCCGCTTCACCTGTCCATAGACCTAGATTCTTTGTTAGGGGGATGAACAGGCACTGAAGGATCAGCTAGTTCCTTCTTGGTGGCAGCAGCTACCACCATAGCATCCACAGAAACACCTTCTGTGAGAAATTGTTTGTCAGTTGGTGCTGTTATAAATTTGAGGGTCTCCTGGGGTAGGGCCCACTGAATCAGGGGCCGCCCAAGCCTTCTTTGCAACCACCTGCATGAGGGGAGCAAAGGGGGGGGGGAACACCCAGGAGGTGGAAGGGCGAGAGCCAAACGCCTCAAGATACACAGATTCATCCTCCGAAGGGTTAAGGGCTGGCCAATTTCCCTCTGTTTCGGGATCTCTAGAATGTCTAGAGACATCTTCAGAAGGGGAACGGGGAACCCTCGAATCCTCTAAATCTGTGTCAGAGGTGACAGACTCAGGTGAATCTATGTGCTTCCTCTTACACTTCTCTTCCTAGGGGCTCCCCTGCCAATTCAGGAGAGGCCTCGAAGAGGATGAGATCCCACAGGGGCTTCTTGAGGAGCTTGCTCACGGTCTGGGATGAGGGAGTGAGTCGACATAACCAAAGGCACCGAGCCGACTGTGGAGTCGAACAAGGTTCCAACACACTCCGCATGACCTCGAATGCACCCCTGTCAGGCAGAGCCAGAGGTCCCCGCCCGAGAAGCTGAGACCCTCCCTCGGCACCGACACGGATGGCTCCGAGCCCGATGTCGGAGCCGAACTCACCACTGCCGCAGCACCGAGGGAGAGGGGGTCGGACAAGGGTCCGATGCCACTCACCCCCTCGGAGCCGACGAGGGAAGTCCGGCGCCGAGATTCTTCAAAGGAAGAAATCGGAGCCGACGACGGAGCCGAAGACAAATGTATCGGCTCCGACGCTACCACAGTCCCGGTCCCGAGACGCCCCGGCTCCGAGCTCAAAGGAGCCGGAGGAGGAATATTTATTGGAACAAGTTGAGGCATCGACTGATGAGTCGGACTCTAGAGCATCTGGGCCAGTGCCTCGGACTTCAAAAGTCTACTCACTACCCTCTGGAGATCGTGATCCGAGAGCCTCGATGACCTGGAGGAGTGAGATCTATGGTCTGCTCAGACAGCAGGGAGACGCTGGAGCCGAATGAACGGAGCCAAGGGACGGTGACCTCGATCTCTTTCTAGATGCTGGCTCCGATGGTCTGATCGGAGCCGACCCAGGAATCTCTAATGCCTCGGCTCCAGCCAGAGCCGAGGAAACCACGGATACTGCAGTCAAAGACTCATCGGCTCCAGCCGGAGCCGATGAAGCATTAGGCTTCGAAGTCTTAGGCCTCGACTCTGAAGCTGGAGCCGAGTCTTAGAAGCCTTAGAAGGTTTCCCCGATGACACAGAAAGGGAACCTTTAGGCTTAATTAAACCCCTCAAAATGAGTTTATTTTTTCTCTCCTGCAGGACTCTAGGGCTGAAGCCATGGCATACAGCACAAGAGTCCTGTCCCAGGCAATACACACAAGAAGTGTGACCGTCTGTCAGAGACATTTTCTGACAGCACAAGTCACACTTCTTGAAGCCTGAGACCTTTGTATCCTTGGACATACTCAAGGAACCGAAGTGTAATCACACACAGAAAACACACACACCCAGATTACACTAATAGGGTTCAAAGGGAATTATTTAAACTAAAAGTAAGTTAAAAAGAACTCCCTAAATAAAACACATACACACCCTAAGGATAGGGAAGGAAGGCCTTTGGGGAAAGAACTATAAGTTCTTTAGAAAAAAAGGGGGCTGGATAAAGGTAGAAGGGATAATAAGTCCACTACACTAAGGGGAAAGAAAAATACACAGAGCTAGCCTAAGTTTAAGAATTTAAACTAGTCTAACTTTCACTAACCTGGAGCCGGTAGAAAACACACCTCGAACGCTGTAGCGGCAAACGAGATCTGAGGTAACTCACGCCTAGCATTGTGGGATACAGGGGGAGCCTCGAGCCGGTGGAACCAACTCTCGAGCTTTTAGAGTCGGAGCCGAGGTCGGCTCCAAACCCATCCAGCAAGAATGAAGGCGAGATAGACAACTTAACATGTACAGTTTTGTACCTACCATAAATGTAGATGTCCGATAGGTATGCATCTGCAGTCCTAACAAATGGGTTGTCCTGCCTCAGGCAGCCCTTCAGTCGGCTGGATTCCAAAGTCTGGGTCTGGCCTCGGCTGATGTCGCACTTCACCCAACGTCATCGCTGCTGGGGTATAAAGGCATCAGCCGACGCCATTTTCCTCAGTGCTTCTTGCCCCAGATGCCAGGTGCCCTCTAGGAAGGCTAAATTTGGATAAATGCAGATAATTCCAAACAATAGAGAGCAAAATATATATACACATATATATATATATATATATATATATATATATATACAAACAAATACACCATAATAGATTCCCCCAGCTAGCTAAAAGTGGGGTTAAGTACCCTAGAAATACCACAGAGGGGAAGGAGGGTGGGTAATCCTGACTGCAGATGCATACCTATCAGACATCTACATTTATGGTAGGTACAAAACTGTACTATGTCCTTCAAGGATGCACCTGCAGTCTTAACAAATGGGTAGAATACCATAGCCAAACTGGGGGAGGAGGCACTAAGATAAAGATGGTGTAGTTAAGATCCCTTGCAAAACAGCAGTTGCAAAACCTGCTCGGGATCTGGAGTATAAAGAAAGATTATAATGCTTGGCAAATGTATGCACGGAGCTCCAAGTAGCAGCTTCTAAAATGTCTTTGGTAGCCACTCCTCATAGGAAAGCTGTAGTGGTGGCTGTAGCTCTTGTGGAATGAGGCCTGATATTTTCAGGAGTTGTCTTTCCATGAAAAGAGTAGCAGAATCTAATGCAATTTCCTATCCATTTTGAGATTGTCTGTTTTGAAATTGCTTTTCCTTGCACTCCTGTTGCATATGCTACCAGAAGTTGGTCAGTTTTTCTGCTGGTTTTAGTTCTGTCCAGGTAGTAGCGTAGTTGTCTGTGCACATCCAAGGTGTGTAGTAGTCTTTCCCCCCTGTTCTGTGGGTTGGGGAAGAAGGTAGGTAAATGTATAGCTTGGTTCAAGGATACCCTGGATACCACCTTTGGCATAAAAGTAGGATTGGTTCTCAGAGACACTCTATCCTGATGGAAGATAAGGAAAGGCTGTACTGCCATTAATGCCTGTAACTCAGATACTCTTCTTGCTGAAGTGATTGCTAGCAGGAATGCAGTTTTCCACGATAAGAACTGTAAGTCTGCTGTTGCTGCTGGTTCAAAAGGAGGAAGTGTTAATTTTTCCAGCACAAAGTTGAGATCCCATGCAGGTAGAGGTGGCTTCCTTGGAGGCTTTACGTTTTTGATTCCCTCAAAACTGCCTGAGTAGAGGGTGAGAGAAGACAGGAGGATCCATGTTGTACTCTGCTGAAATTGCTGATGCATGAATCTTAATGGAGGAGTAGGACAGGCCATTGTGGAACAGTTCTGCTAAGTATTCCAGGATGTGTGCTATGTTTGCCATTGAGACATTTTCTCCTTTGCTGCACTCCAAATGAGGAATCTTTTCCATTTGGCTGAGTATGTTTTCCTTGTGGAGGGTCTGAGCCTCCAGGATAATGTCCTTAACCCTCTGAGATAAATCTGGTTGATTTTGTTTCATGGGATATTCCAAGCAGTTAGCTGCAGTGTCTTCAAGTTTGGATGCAGGGTCTTGTAGTTGTTCTGTGTTAGAAGTAAGGGCATAGAGGTAGAGGCCATGAGTGTGCCGAGACATGCTTCTCAGAAGCGGTACCAATGTTGTCTTGGCCAGTCCGGAGCTATCAGAATTACCTTTGGCTGTTCCTCTGATCTTCAGTAGGACTTTGTACATCAAAGGAAGAGGTGGAAATGCATATGCTGTCAGGTTTTTCCAGCTGAAGGATAGAGAGTCCACCCCTCCAGGCAAGTGGGTGGTATACTCTTGAGCAGAATTTCTTCAATTGGTGGTTGTGCGGGGAGGCGAACAGGTCTATCTCTGGCACTCCCCATTTCTTTGTTATGGTTCTGAAGATATCTGGATGCAGCATCCATTCGTGAGCATCCGTGGTAGTTCTGCTTAAGGTGTCTGCTAGTGAATTTTCTTTCCCTGGTACAAATCTGGCCTGCAGATGAATGTTGAGATTCAAGGCCAAATGCCACAGGTCCATTGCCATCCGGCATAGAGGGTATGAGTGAGTACCTCCCTGTTTGTTGATGTACCACATAACTGTGGTGTTGTCTGTCCTTATCAGCAGGTGTCCTTGTTGGAGGAATGGTCTGAATGCCTCGATTGCATGTTTCACTGCCAGCATCTCCTTTAAATTTATGTGAAGATTCAACTGGTCTTGGGACCATAGGCCTTGTATACACTTGTCTTCCATGTGTGCCCCCCAGCCTAGGTCTGAGGCGTCCGTGGTGATTGTCTGGCTTGGATGTGGTTTGTGGAAAGGCAATCCTCTGTTTATCTGACAGGCCTGAGCCCACCACAGGAATTCTTTCTTCAGGCATGGAATAATTGGTATCTGGGCTTCTAGACTGTGCTTGTGTTGAGACCATACATTCCTTAGGTACCATTGTAACTTTCTCATATGCAGCCTGGCATGCGGAATCAATATTATGCAGGATGCCATGTAACCCAGGGCTTGCAGGATTTTCCTTGCCGTAAGCTGAGTTTGTGTTGTTAGTGCCATGAAATAGACTGGTAGTTGCTTTTGTTTTTCTTCTGTGAGAAAAGCCATCTGAGTTGTTGCATCCAGTTCTGCACTCAGAAATGTTATCCTTTGGGATGGTACTAGCCTTGACTTTTGAATGTTGACTGTGTATCCCAAGGCTTGTAACAGGTGTATGACATTGTCCAAATCCTTTATTAATTTTGTCTTGCTGTCCGCTTGCATTAGGCAGTCGTCCAGGTATGGGTAAATTTGAATTCCCTGAAGCCTGCAATGAGCAATTACTGATGCCAGGCATTTAGTGAATACTCTGGGCGCAGTAGATAAGCCAAAGGGTAATGCTGAGAATTGATAATGCTCTGATCCTGCAAGAAATCTGAGGTGTCTTCTGCAATCTGGTCGTATAGGGACGTGCAGGTATGCCTCCTTGAGATCTAGAGTCACCAGCCAAGACTCCTTGCCCAACATGGGAAGAAGTTGCTGGAGGGTCAGCATTTTGAATTTTGGAACAATGAGGTATGTCTTCAGTGCCCACAAGTTGAGAATAGGCCTCCATTGATTTTCTTTTCTTGGTACAAGAAATAGTCTGGAGTAAAATCCTTGGCCTTGCTCCATAGGTGGTACCTTTTCTATTGCTCTCATCTTTAGTAAACTGATGATTTGTTTTAGAGCTTCTGTTTTTTGGCCTGGTGGAAGGTTTGGCATTCCTCTCCTTTTTGGTAGAGTGTGGAAGTGAAACCTGTAGCCCTTGTCTATTGTTTGTAAAGTCCATTTGTCTCCTGTAATGCAATGCCAGTTTTCTGAAAATAAAGCTAGCTTTCCGCCCAAGGGTGCTTCTAGTTGTTCCCTGGTAGGCGGGATGAGAGTCAAGTCATTGTGTCTGTCCTGTGGAAGTGGTTGTAGTGGCAGCTGTGGCAGCACTTCTCTGGTTGGCAGGATGCCATTGACCCTGTAGGCACCTCTTGATTGGTTTCTGCCTCTTGGACGTCTATTTCTGCCTCTCTGTGCTTTGGATGTGTCTGGAAAGGACCAATTTTTCGAGGGCCAATTCCTGCTAAACCTCGGAGGTTGGACCTGTAAAAACTCCTTGACTGTTTGGACAGATTTTGCTTTTTCTTCCACTTTCTTTAGAACCTCCTGTGCTGGGGAGCCAAACAAACTGTGCTTCTCCATAGGCGCATCTAGGAGTTTTGACTTAACATGGTCTGGTAAGGATTGCTCTTTTAACCAGGCATGCCTTCGATTCACTGCTCCAGTCATAGCTGATCTAAAAGAAGCCTCCAGTGCATCAAAGCCACATTTTAAAAAATGATTACTGACCTGCTGAGAGTTATGTACCAATTCCTGAAGGGACTTACGGTCTATAGGTTCAGGAGAGGACAGTTTTTTATTTAGCTGGTCTAATAAAAATTCCTGGTACTGTATCATGTGAAATTGACAGTTTAAGGCCCTGGCAGAAAGAGTAGCAGATGTATAAACTTTTTTACCCCATCTCTCCAATGCTCTAGATTCCCTTTCAGAGGGAAGAGGGTTTTGGCAGAGGCAGCTGCAACACCTTTAGGGCCCTGAGAAATGGTTTCTGGGTCTGCAACATGAGCCTTATACAAGTGGTGGTGAGAGTCCGGGACCCTGTAATATCTGTCAGGCTTTGCAGGGGCCGGAGGAAGAGAATCAGGGGCAGTACTGGCATCATTATATGCATTATCAACAACAGATAGTACAGGAGGTATGGCTAAAGGCCTATGCTGTGGTAAATGTAAAAAAGTCCTTAGCCTATTCCTTGAATCTGAAAAATCCTGGCCCTGCCATTGGAAGTGTTCCCTCATTGAGTGTAGGGTTTTCCCAAAAGAAAATTCTTCAGGAGGAGAAGCAGAAGGTATGGAGTCTTCTGCATCAGAATCCTCATAAGGTGAATATGGGCCTTCCTGATGGTCAGATAAATCTGAGCCATCCGAGGAATAGTCTGAAGAGAGAGGTTCAGGTGGTTCAGTCCTAGGCCTCTTATCTGCAGGGGGTTGAGAGGCCCTGTCTGGGTGAGGTTGGGACCCCCTGATCAAAGAAATAAGGTCCTCAGCAAGGCTGAGTATCTGGGAACTACGGCCTGTGAGAGGGAGCCTTAGTAGGTAAGTCCTTGGAAATTTTGGCTGCTTTAGCCCTGGAAAAGGCCTTGATAGACATAGAAGCAGGGGGTCTAGCAGCCCCACATGCAGGAGTAGAGATGTCTAAAGGGATAGTGTCTGACAAATCCTGGGTGACTGCTTCTGCAGCAGTAATATATGAAGCTGATTCAGCTATCGGAGGCATGCTTTCAGCCGAAGGAAGAACCGAGGACTCGGTTTCAACTGGAACCGAGACACTCGCGGTAGGCCTAACCGTGGTTTCAGCCGAAACCGCGGGCCGTGAGTGTCGGTCCTTTTCCTTGCGTTTTTTAGCTAATTGTGTAGTCGGAGTCTCCGACGGCATTTTATATGCAAAAGCGGGACCAAAAAACTCTTCTACAAACTCCGATCGACGTCTAAGCGTCCGTCGGTTGAAGGAAGCACAGGCTAAACAAGCTGATACGTCGTGGTCTGGGCCTAAGCAAGGAAGGCAGTAAGAGTGGAAATCCTTATGAGGTATTTGTTTCCCACAAGTTAAACAATTATTTACTTTTTCTGACATCGGCTGAGGCAAGAAAGAGTCCCTAACGGGGTACTTAGCTTTTTTAGAAGTCTTCGGTAGTAGAAATCTCTGGATTTGACTGACCTGCACTTGCGAACAGCTTCTGCTTGGGCAAGAAAGACTGAGGAAAATGGCGTCGGCTGATGCCTTTATACCCCAGCAGCGATGACGTCGGGTGAAGTGCGACATCAGCCGAGGCCAGACCCAGACTTTGGAATCCGGCCGACCGAAGGGCTGCCTGAGGCAGGACAACCCATTTGTTAGGACTGCAGATGCATCCTTGAAGGACATTGTTTAGGTGTAGTAGTCCGGGTTAAGAGACTCTTTGCCAGACATAATACTCTGTGTCTCCAAAAATTTTATCTAATAGTGAAGAAAAAGAAACAGAAGCTTTACCATACAGCTGATAATTAGATTATAGCTGTAGCCATTATAAGGCTGATGTGGTTTCCTTGGCTAAGAGTGTTCTGCAGACATCTAATTCTGGTGACTGTGTTCCCATACATGGCTCCAGTGCTAGTTTGGCTACAGTCCTTTCTGTTGTTTCAGGGAATGACGACAAATCTGATTAGGACAATGGCGATTTCCTATATGACACTGAATCCAGTCAATCTGATTCTTCAGAAGGTAAACCTGAACTTAAGCCCAAACAAGTGGTTACTTTTCCTCAAATGACTGCTAACTTTAATGATTTTTCAGTTAGAAGCAGTTGTGTACAATCCCACAGCTAGACAGGGTATATGACCTTATAGAGGACAAAATGCCCAATTCTGTGGCTATCCCCCCTCTCTTGTTGGCCTTGGAAGATATTTATAGAGCTGCCTGCAGGATACCAGAATCTATTCCAGCAGTCTCTAAAAAGGCTCAAAGAAAATATAGGGTCTCCTCACATATGACAGCTCTCTTTTTTCAGCTGACTGCTGACACAGCTGCGTTCTCCTCAGCTGCTTGCTCAAAAGTCCTTAGCTTCATCTGATGGAATGCCCACTGATAAACAGGGAAAATGGTTAGTTCTTCAGGACAAAAAATTGTCTCTTTCTAGTAACCAAGCATTTAGAATGTTAAATTACCAAAGCTCTACATGGAAATTAATTTTGCAGCATTCGTACAGTTTGAATGATTTTGCTGCATCCTTAACTGCACAGCAAATGTCTTACATGAATGAAACTGTTCCTAATTTGACTCACGTTTGGAAACTTCTCTGATGACTTAAAAGTCAAAATTCTGAATGCACCTTTAAGTAATACATTGGTGTTGTGGCCCTCTGTTACACAAATTCTCAAATAGTGGGATGATAAAGGCAAATTAATGCATAGAGTATTCTAAGGTGTTTCATGTACTCAAGTTCTTCCCAAACAAGGTGCCTTCCTTCAAGGGCAAAACAAAACCATGGATGAAAAAGGAAATGGCAGGAGGATAATTCTTCGTAACTATACAAGAGGGGTGCCTTTCCAAAAAAACAATCAGCCCCCTGCAAAGGAATGACTATGCTGAGTAACGGAGCACACCCACCCCCTGCCTTTCTCTTCTCCTAGGCTCTCTCTTAACCCCACAGCCTGACCACAAATGGTCTCAAATAAGTTCCAAGAATAATTCAGAGAGGCTACACTTGGCAGTGGATAGACCCCCCCCCCCTTTCAGGGGAATTTCCCCACACCCACCAGACCAGACAGAGCTGTTTCCCCCCAGTGGTCCATCACACAGTAGAAGCAGGGGTCATAGAACCAGTGCCTGTGATATACAAAAGCAAAGGTATTTTACTCCAGAATCTTTTAGTTACCAAAAAAGCACCACTCCTGGAGACCCATCCCAGATCTGTTCTTTCTAAATACCTTTGTAAACATTTCACAATTCAAAATGGTCACCTTACAGTCAAGTCCTAATGTTAATTCCAGATCACAGTTTTACAGTGACCATAGATCTCAAGGAAGCTTATCATCATATTCCTAACTGTTTCCAAATTCAGGAAATTTTTGATATTTGTTATGCCTGCCTTACAATATCTGTTTTCTGTATTCCACTTTGGGGTATCTATTGCAACTTGTCCCCAGTGGTTGCCTACTGCAGAACCATAGGCATCCATATTTTACTTATCTAGATGGCTTGCTGATTTGTGTAGAATGTGTATACAGTTGCTTGGAGTCCTTAAACAAGATCACATCCTTCCTTTCCCACCTGGACTTCAAATTGAATCTTCAAAAGTCCTTTCTCACACCCTCTCAAACTGTTTTCCCTGGGGTGTTTGACAGACACAGTAAAAAGGATGGGGTTCCTGTCGAAGACAAACTTCTGATTTATGATACTTTCATGTATTTCTCTCTTCTAGACATGGCCCCAGCAAGAGAGTTCCTCAGAATTCTAGACCTCATGACATCAATGATCCTCATAAAACAACTAGCCAGACTACAAATGAGAAAAATTCAATGGTAACTGAAAAATAGTTGATCCACTACCTTCAGTCCTTGGATTTCCAGTTACTTGTACTGGGATTTATGAACAAGAACTGCAGTTGTGGAGGGATCAACCGTCTCCGAATCCAAGATGACCTTTTTCTCTCTTCAAACCCCAGTCCAATATGCAAAGATGGACTCTCCAGATCCTGTGTGGGGGAGCACGGTCTGTGGGAATTCAAGTGCAAGGTTTGTGGGGTCCTCTGGACACACCAAAGCACATAAATATAAGAGAGACGTTGGCAGTGATTCATGCCTTAAAATTTCTTCACCACTTACGGATTCTAGGTCCTCTTCTAGTGATTACAGACAGCAGAATAGTGATGTGGTACCTGAACAAGCAAGGGTGGTACAAAAGCTCATACCATCTTTGCCGGTTGGCAATGATGTCCTAGAATCTGGCTCTACAGTTCTCTCTGACTTTTCAGGCCTCTTATATTCTGTCAGAGCAAATCACAGTGACAGACAGACTAAGAGGATTCTGGACAGACCCTCACAAGTGGAAGCTCCATGAACAGGTATTCCATGGCTTGATCCAGATGAGGGAGCACCTCAAGCAGACAACTGGAAAAAACTCTGCTCAAAGCATCTTTGCAGCCATGCTTGGAACACAGATGCTCTATCACTCCCATAGTGATGAATGCTCCTGTATGCATTTCCACCCTTTCCAGTGATTTTCAAGGTAATTCTAAAGATTCAGTAAGAATTACCAAAGATCACTGTGGTACTCCTTACCCTTTTGGCCCAGGTAAAATTGGTTGTCTCTTTTAGTGAAATTAGCCAAGGGAAATTACCACACATTTTCTTACAGACTGGATCTGGTCACAAAGCATCAAGGGCTGATGGTACACCTCAGCTTAGAGCAACTGCAACAGATAGCCTGGAAGACTATTTTGATACCTTTTAGACACTTGCTGCATGAGGATGTGCAGCTGGTATTTAAGAAGGAAAGAAAATCTGCAACTATAATATTTGCCTGAGCTACTTAGAGATGTTTTTTCACATGCTTCTATCACAGTGCATCTTGCACTCATCTCGTTTGTCCATTTATTTCCTTTTTTCATCAACTAATGTTTTCATGTGGACAAACTGTTTATGAAAGAGTGTTGCATGTGAGACCCCCCTCCCACCCCAAAATTAAATTCTTCCTCCCTGGCATCCCAGCTTTATTTATGAAAGATTGACCCTACCTCCTTTTAAACCTGCCTCTCGGGCTGACCTGTGGTTCATTACAAGGAAAACTGTTTTAATCATTGCTCTTTCATCTGCAAGACGAGTCTGAGCTGCAAGCTGTCATGGTAGGCCAACTTTATCTGGATTTTTTTATAAGGACTGAGTCGTATTACCCACTAGCTTAAAAGTTTTTCTGAATTTACCTTTAATCAAGCCATCAATCTCTCAAATGTTCTACTCTGATCCAAAGCAAAAGGGAGAAAAAATTCTACATACCTTGGATGTGCAAAGGCAGTTCAGATAGTACCTTGACAGAACAAAGTCCTTTGGGAATGCCAAATAGCGTTTTTTTTCTCCTATACAGAGGATTAGAAAGGTCAGCCTTTCTGTAAGCAAACTATTGCATGATGCTTGTCCTCTCCTGCTATTTGCTATTAACTCCCACCATTGTAAATCTGTTCCATGTAAAGTTAAGGCTCACTCTACTACGGCCTTATCCTCTTCAATTGCATATTGGAAATGGGTGAACTCCAGAGGCATTCTACAGGCAGCAAGCTGGTCCTCTATTCAAACCTTCACAAAGCACTACAAACTGGATTCCTTTCCCAGGTCCAAAGCAGGCTTTGCTAGGACCATTCTCCAGGGGCTCCTAGATCATTATCCTTCTAGCTTAACTTAACTGTAATAGAAAATGTTCGAATTCTTCACTGTCTCAGTGGCAGCACCCACCCATCATCCCCCAGATTGTGTATATTTGAGGTGGGTTTCAACCTCTAATTTGGCTGTTGTTGGACTTGATTTTTGGACAGTATTGTGACTGGCTGCAAATTTATGCTTGCTACAGGATTCTGGTTTCAGTTGCTTTACTCTCCTTCTTTGTGGAACTGAAAAAGCTCGAACAGTCAACTTACTGTGACAGATGAAGGCTTTCCTCTAAGGTTATGCTCAGCCAATCAGCTGTCACAAAAGAGAGAGAGACAGGAGTCTTTTGAAAGTACTTGGTTGCCTTGGCCCAAAATGCCACTGAGGGAGTAAGGAATTTGAACATCTATTGTCACAGGTAAGTAGGACTTAATGGAAACTGTATTTTCTTTTGTCTCTTCATCTGACCCTGCAGAGACATCTGGTAGGGGCTGGACAGCAGAAGTCTCAGGTTGTAACTTCTTGATTTATTTTTCAAAGGTGGCTAGAAGTCCAGGTGAGTGGATTCAGAAGTTGTGGTCCTTTGAGCTAGTAATTTTAACTGCTTGTTCTCTAAATACACAGAAAAGGAAGAAAAGCATCTGCACAAGGTCTTAGGAACAAATGTTTGGCAAATATTATACCATGTATGGGTCATGATCAGCACCTAAACAAAAAAGGTATTTCTCGTGTTTATCCTTATGGAGAGTCTGCCTCCCACACTCACATTTCCCCTTTCAGGATGACATGTACCTTCAATAAAACAATCAAGGAAAAAAGGGAAGAGTACCCAGTGGGGTACTTATCTACCCTAGGCTCAGGGAACTGTACAAGGTGTACAAACTTCAGATCAAATATAAAACTCTGCATTCAGACAGGCAGCAAAGAAGCTCTGAAGATTTGGTGCTCATAGATCACTTGTGAAACTTTTACCTTGGATGTAGGACATATGGCTTATGTAAGGTGCTTGGAAGGGCCCAGGCTTTGGTATGCTGGCTGAATGTACAGCTATCCTAGGCAGGATATCCCTGTTGTACTTCCTTTATTACTGCTGCAGTATTCCTTACCTCTGGTGAGTGGCCTACAGAACCTGATATGGCCACAGCAAGGTCATTCACAGGCAGTTGAGGCAAAGAAGAAAACAGTTGAGACTGAAACCTCCAGTACAACTTTTCTCCCCTTGCAGACTGGGGCAGGGAGCATCCAAGGAGCTGACACCCAAGTTTATATAGCTACCAAAAAAAAGTGTCTGACAAGTAGGTAGTGGAGCTGAGATATTGCCATCTTCCATGCTGACTAAAAGGGCAAAATCTGAGGTAAATTTGTTTTGTGACAACCACTAAAATCCTAACCAACAACAAATTTCGACAGAAAAAAAACTTTCCCTTTCAAAAATGAGAAAACTGTAAAGTAGTCCTTCAATCAATTAACAGTTTAGTAATTAGGAGAACTTATGGATAGTGTACTGCGTGTTCTATTATGGTTTCTGAAAACATTAAAATAAATGTAAATAAGGTTATTTTGTGTTATACAAATTTTGTACAAGACAGAACATTATTTATTTGATACATTATAAATGTGGGTTTAGTTACCTTTGTTTCTCCACTGGACTGAAAGAACATTGTTGGAATACTTAAAACAGGGCTAAAGAAGCCCTATGATTCCAAATTTATTTTTTAGAATGTCAAAGTGATAGATTTGATAATTTGAAAGCAGGAATTGTGTACTGTTAGACAAATGTTAAAAAAAATAGACATAGATGTTAAAAATATTTTGAGGCATAAGGAAATGTGTTTTACATTAAAAAATAACACTATTAGCACATTTGGGCCAAATAAAATGTTAAACTGACAAGCAGTATAAGATAAGATTAACTAGTTTAAAATAGTTTATTTAAAGTATTTGGTAGGAGTTTAATAAGTGTGAGTGTTACTTACATTTATGTTCTGATTTTTTCTGTAACTTCCAATAAAGGCTATTCAGCTGAGGACCTTAAAAATTAAAATTTTTATGGGCAATTTATTGCTATACTATATTTTGAGTTATATGCATGTATAATACAATACAAAACAGTTACGAAAACAGACCAGCACACCATCCCAATGGCTAATACAAGTCTGGGATGTTGTCAACATATTTTATAATCACACATTGATAAGAAAACTCACATACAAGTAAACTCAAGAAAAGAAAGAAAACAAGAGAGACAGAGAGAGACAAAGACACTTTGGTGGAACATAGAATTAATAAAACATACCCCAGTCATGAAAACAGATCCAAGATTTTTATTTTCATATGAAACTTTCCAACTCTAGCTATGAATTCCATTTGAGTCAAAGTGTAAAAGCAATAGTAAGCAATTGTTTAATTATACCAAAAAACAGAAAGGAAAAACTGTGAATGGAAAACATTTTTAATATACAAAGGTGTGATTACCCCGTCGTAGGAGACAGTGAACACACTTGCTGAAAAGCAGAGGCAGCAGACAAGCTCAGATGAAGCCACAACAGATATAATCAAGATGTTGGGTGCCTTATGGGAGAAACAGTTCCTGAGGGGACACACTGTGGTACACAGGGGGAGACTATACCAGATGACAAGAGAAAATAAGTATTCCAGTGCCTCTGTACAACAGAAGGGATATTTCCAACTGCAGAATTAGACTCCTGTCACAGTGCATGAATGTGTTGGAGAGAGTGATTTATAAACAATTATGCAGAGCAGTCCAGAGAAATACTGGAGATAAGCAGTTCAGATTCAGATCAGGATGCAGTACAATCGGCTTGACTTCACAGTGAGATATAGATTGAAGTAGAAGATGAAGATGTAGAAAGGGGCCATCTAGGCATTTCTAGGTATAGAGAAGGCCCATAACAAGGTCCCAAGAAAGCGCATTTGCAATGCTCTGATAGTTGTAATCCCGCAAACACCGACAGAAATATTGCAGGCTACATAAAAGAGCCCAGTAACACAAATATCAACAGCATTCAGACTCGCAGAGGAAGTGGATGTGCATCAGGGCTCAGCTTTGAGCCTACTCCTGTTCATGCTAGTGATGGACTGCATTAGCAAATAGTGTGGTGGGGATAATCATTAAAGCTGCTGTATGCAGATGATGTAGCAACAGAAGCAAACTGAACAGGAACTTCACAAAATTATTAGGAACTGGAATGCAAAACTGAAGGCAAATAGAATTAGAGTACAGACAAGACAGTGACATAGCAGCAAACAAGGTAAATCAGAAGACAATGACAATCAAAATGGAAGAGAAACAGTGGAACAATTTAAACAGCATAAAGTATCTGGGAGGTGTGACTGACAATGAGGAAAATCTGAAACAGGACGTCAAAACAAGAATAAGAGGTGCTGCAGTCAGTCTGTGACAAAAGAATGCCAAAGAAGCTAAGTAGTTGTACAAAACAGTGGGTTGATCACTGTTTCTATATGGTGTAGAAACATGGGCAATGAGGGCAGTACAGCTGAGAAATCTTAAGGTGATGGAGGTAACGTGCCTGATATAGGTAGCAGACGCACACTGTGACACAGATGAAGAAATGAGGACTTCAGAGCAGAAGCCAAAGTAGGCCTCAACGGCAGAAAATGTAAAGGAGAACTGATTAAGGTGGTTTGGTCACATATGCAAGAAAGGAGAAGATGATTCAGTAAAGCAGATATGGGAGAGATAGAAAGAAGGCAGTGGGAGATTTGGATGTCCAGCCACAAGACATGCATGGATGGACTGCATGACAAAAAAGTACAGTTGTGTACACTTACCATAAATGTAGATGTTCAAGTATATTCACTGTTGCAGTCATTACACTTGGGTTATACTGCTGGCAGGCTACCCTAAGTCGGCCCAAATTCCAAAGTCTAGGTCCGGTGTCGGTTGCTATCGCGTCTTCCCTGATGTCAGTGCACCAGGGGTATAAAAGATGCAGCCAACGCCATTTTCTTCAGTTTTTCTTGCCCCAGATGTCAGGTGCCCCCAAAAGGGTAGGCTAAAAAATGTCAATAAAACATGCATGCACCAAAATATATTATACCTTCATCTACAAGCAAATACACCACATAGGTTGTATAGATTAGAGAAATGCAGATAAGTTCCAGCAAAGAAATGGGGGATGGTGGGTGGGTAACCTGGACTGCAACAGTGAATACACACAAACATCTACATTTATGGTAAGTGTACACAAATGTACTATGTTCTTCATGTTTCACTGTTGCAGTCATTACACTTGGGTTGAATCCCAAAGCTATGGTTGGGAGGCTGCAGCTAATATAGCATTAGGAGCGGCTATGAGGCCCTGCAGAACTGCAGTGGCAAAGCCTGCCCTGGATTTAGAGTAGAGTGGTAAATGATAGTGCTTTGTAAAGATGTGTACTGAACTCCAGGTAGCAGCCTCTAAAATGTCTTTGGTTGGTACTCCCCTGAGGAAGGCTGCTGAAGTGGCTGCTGCTCTGGTTGAATGTGGCCTAATGCCCTTAGGCACTGGCTTGCCATGTTGTGAATAGCAGAAATGAATGCAGTGGCCTATCCACTTAGAAATAGTCTGTTTTGAGATAGCCTTTCCTTGTGATCCTGCAGCATATGCCACTAGTAGTTGCTCTGTCTTTCTGAAAGCTTTGGTTCTGTTCAAGTAGAAGCGTAGTTGTCTGTGTATGTCCAAAGAATGCAGAATTCTCTCCCCCTTATTCTGTGGGTTTGGATAAAAAGTAGGCAGATGAATAGCTTGGTTAAGGGCCACACTGGACACTACCTTAGGCATAAATGTCGGGTTTCTCCCCAGAGAAACCCTATCTGGATAAAAAATGATAAAAGGTTCCACAGCCATGAGTGCTTGTAGCTCTGAGACTCGTCTTGCAGAAGTTATTGCTAGGAGCAGAGCTGTTTTCCAAGATAAAAACTTTATATCAGCTGTAGTGGCTGGCTCTAAAGGAGGCAGGGTGAGTTTTTCCAAGACATAATTGAGGTCCCATGCAGGTATTGGTGATCTCCTCGGAGGCCTTAAGATTTTGGCTCCTCTGAGGTACTGCCTTAACAAAGGATGAGAAAAAATTGGTGGCTCTGTATTGTAATGAGCCGAAATGGCAGAGGCATGAATTTTAATTGATGAAAATGATAGGCCTTTGTCCAGCATCTCAGTTAAGTATTGCAAAATCTGAGGAACATTTGGTACAGCTGTGTCAATTCCTTGTGCCTGGTTCCAAGCACAGAATCTCTTCCATTTCCCAGCATAAGATTTTCTGGTACTAGGCCTTCTGGCCTCCAAAATGACATCCATCACAGCTTTAGTGAGAGGCGCGTTTTGTATGACTACATTATCCACCATGCTGCCAGATTTAAGGTCTTTAGCTGGCTGTGCAGGATCTGATAGTTTTGCTGGGATAGTAGATGAGGTATATGAGGGATTGTCCAAGCCGGGCATTGAGACAAGTTCCTTAGAATTGGATACCAGTACTGGCGGGGCCAGTCTGGGGCAATCAGTATCATCTTTGGCTTCTCTTGTCTGACCTTTAGGAGTACCTTGGGGAGGAGAGGCAGTGGAGGAAAGGCATATACTGCTAAGCTTTTCCAGCTGAAAGATAGGGCGTCCACTTTCCATGCTTGTCTGTGATAAGTCCTTGTGCAGAATCTTTTTAGTTGGTAGTTGTGAGGAGAGGCAAATAGATCTATCTCCGGGCATCCCCATTTCCTTGTTATCATGCTGAAGACTTGCGGATCCAATTTCCACTCGTGGGGATCCATGAGGTTTCTGCTTAGTATGTCTGCCAGAGTATTTATCTTTCCTGGCAGGAATTGTGCCTGCAGATGTACTTGGTAAGTCAATGCTGTGTCCCACAAAGTCATGGCTAGTCTGCAAAGGGGGTAAGAATGAGTGCGTCCCTGCTTGTTTATATACCACATGACCGTGGTGTTGTCTGTCTTTATCAGTAGTTATCCCAGATGAAGTAGGTCCTTGAAGGCTGTCAGGGCATTCTGAACAGCTAGCATCTCTTTTTGATTGATATGTAGATGCATTTGGTTTGCGGACCATGTGCCTTGAATACACCTTCCTGCCATGTGGGCCCCCCAGGCATAATCTGATGCATCCGTTGTTAATGTTTGCCTGGCTGGGGGTAAAGTGAATGGTTGCCCCTTGTTCTGGTGACAAGCCTTCGCCCACCATCAAAACTCCTGCTGCAGGCAGGGAATGAGGATAATTATTGTTTCCAGACTGTGGCAATGTTGAGTCCAAACACTTTTTAGGTACCACTGAAGTTTCCTCATATGCAGTCTCGCATATGGAATTAGTAGAATGCAAGATGCCATGAAGCCCAAAGCCTGCAGAATTTTTCTTGCAGATAACTGGACCTTTGTTGCCAACAGGTAGAAATAGGTAGTCAGTAGTCTTTGTTTGTCTGGCATGAGATAAGCCATCTGGGCAGTTGTATTTAAGCTTACACCCAGGAATATTATCTCTTGAAAGGGTACTAGTTGTGATTTCTTTTCTGACATCGGTCTCGAGCAAGAAAAAAGTTTCCCCAACGGGGTACTTAGCTTTTAATGAAGACTTCGGATCTGAAATTTGAACATGAAAATCTCAGGAGTCGGCCGACCGGCACTTGTGAACTGCTTATGCTTTGGGCACCGCGCAGCAAGAAAGACTAAAGAAAATGGCGTCAGCTGCATCTTTTATACCCCTGGCGCACTGACGTCAGGGAAGACGTGACAGAAACCGACGTCGGACCTAGACTTTGGAATTCGGGCCGACTGAGGGTAGCCTGCCAGCAGGATAACCCAAGTGTAATGACTGCAACAGTGAAACACGAAGAACATCTTGCAACATTCGAGTATGACTGCTGAAGAAGGTAGGATCACTTCTCTAAATCAAGAAAGTTGGCAAGAGTTGCTGTGACTCTCCAACCCTCAAGTAAAAAAATGCGAAAGGACAATGACAACTTACTGAAAATTTTAGTCAAATATTACAGTAAGCAAAACCATGTCATAATGCTAAATAAACAAGAGGACACGTCCCTTTTGTAATCTACAAGTATAACTGCTTCCTCAAGTAAAACTAAATACCCAGGGTCCACACATACAGCACACTTGGTGGTTTCCTAAACAGGAGCAAAGAAACCTAAATAAAACCCTATCAATTCAGTTAAACAAAACATTAGTATGTAGACACATCCCTGATCTATGGTGACAAGCTGCAGTGACATAGTTCATAACTGGGTGAAGTCACATCAGACTCGACTAATCTGACACCCATTGGCTTGACCAGTGTTCTTTATAGTTTAACTTATCCAAAGTGACAATAAGATCTAAGTTTGCTAGATATGGAACAGTATGCATTTGTTGATGGGAAACATTGCCTTCTGTATTTTTCTGAAGAGGTAAGAACGGCACTTTAGGAAGGGCTGATTATGCATGCTGCAAATCTGAACCTTGTAAAGGTATTCAGTACAGTTCCATATAAGGGAATAGTTGACAAATTAAAGCATTAAATGTTAATGCTTAAAAAAAATCAGCGAGCAACACGCTGTTAAGCAACAAGGAACACCAAATCAGGGTGGGGGTGTTATCTCTGTGTCCTGAGAGAGTTACTTCTGTTTAGACTAATCTCAGATATGAATGATAGGGAATTCTGCAAAGAATAACCATATATGCAGAGGACTGTAAAATGAGTAGCCCAATTAAGACAAATGTAATAACGTGTATGATAAATTTCACAGATATTCCAAGGCCATTTAGTCTTACATCTACACTTTTCCAGTTACATCCTTCAGTCCGCACCTCGTTTTTCAGGAAAGCAGTACCAGTCATTCCAGGAGTAAATCTGAAAATACCCATTTAGTCATCTAGGTTATGTTTAAAGGAAGACTGTCAGTCACACTGCTTAATATACAAGTCTACTCCAGAAGTTTGCAAGGTACCGAGTTATAAACCTGTCCCTCTGAAATGTTTATCTATCCGACGATTTTAGGCCTTGGTTCTAGTATCAGTGGAGCCATTAGCCTGGCAGAGATATAAGAGGCCCAAGACAACTGGGTCTCATATGGTGGAGTAAATGAGGCAGAGATCTCTCCTCCAAAACCTATAAAACACTGAATAACTGGAGAGCTTCCAGCCATTCTTATTTATTAATTTATTGACATTTGATTACTGGCAAAGTTTGACTGCGTAGGAGCCATTTTCACTGTCAGCCTGTGGAGTAAAGTTCCAAAGTATTAAAAATAATACAATCTTCAAAAATAGTACAAAAACACCTACAATTTAAATAATTATACCAAATTAGACATAATATGCAAACATTGGTTAAGAACAGATGCAAGTTATTTGACAATAATTTAATATTTAGAGAAATTTTAGCTAGTTTATAGAGAAATTAAAGGTAAGTTACTAGAATACAAACAGGAATTGTAATATGAAGTGAGAGAAAAAGCAGGATAAAAATAAACTAAACTAACAAAAAAGGAAAATAAAAGTTTTCTTTGCATAATCAGTAAATGAAAAACAAAGAAAAAAATCCCCAAAATCTTACAGTACAAAATTAGAGGCAATGGCAGAGTGAGGGTTAGGATTAGCACAAGAGAAAGGATGCATGGGACAGTTGTGTATTAGTAATACCCAAGACTGGGGTATATAAACAGACTAATAAATTAATGAAGCAAAGTTAAGCAGCCATTCAATTTGTTAAACTAAAAAGAACTAAGCAAGACACAAAGCACTTCCATTTACTCTGGACTCCCTTTTTCTGCCATGGCATAAAACTGCATCCATGTACTTTTACGGATGTTTGGCTGTTGACTGAGTTCACACTAGGGGACTGATAATATCTGGCTAATTCCTATTCACATAATGTATTCATGCTGCTGCTATGATTATGCTGAACATTTCTTGAAATATATATAGAGAATTCCACATGCCAGCAAATAAAATTTTGAAGTGGAATTCAAAAGATGCCTTTCTTTGTCAGGCAAAGCTCCCTGCACTTCTTTTTCTAATGCAGTCAAGCCCCCAAGGTCAGTGTTCCTCATGAAATGGGGAATTTTCCCTGTAGTTAATTTTGAAGACAATGCTCAGCCACACTGAAAAAAACAGTCGCAAAAATATCTGCACACAATGGTTATTATCCAAGGCTACAGGGCAGATAATAGCATCACCTTCGCTCATGTCATTTTAATGTTTTCACTGCTGAGACTCACCAGCAACAGTTGCACAAATGCCATTCGGATGTGCTGCAATCAATGACAGTACCAAAATAGTACACACTTTGTAATCATAATCAAGAAATATTTACTAAACAACTGTATTAGTAAAACAATGTCGCCTTGTTCCTTCACTTGTTTAATGGGATTTTCTTGATCCTACCAGGAAGAAAGTCTAACACATCTGTTAACTAAAAAAATGACATAATTGATTCCGAATGTCAAACTACTTGAAAGCCATTTGACTGAAAGATGGAGTTACTGAAAATGCAATAGAATTATTCATAGCATTTTTTGAGGCAAAGTCCCTCAAAGACTCCATAATCTTAACTATAAATCTAACCCAAACTAAACCTATTGCTAAACCAAACCCTAAAGGTAACAAAAACTAAGCTTAATCTCACAACAACCTCCAACTGTAACCCTAACGTCACCAAGTTGTTTAGGTACTGCAGCACCCATACTCAATGAAACAGCATTTGATTCAAAATAATTTTGATCAAATTGCACTTCATTCAAATACACCATCTGCACAAATCAGATTCATCCAAAAGAAATCATCCAACCTATCTACAAATAACCTGGTCTTGAGATCAAAAGTACACTAGGATCCTTAGATTAGAATTTTATCCAACAAACTCTAACATTAGCAGAGTCTTTGTATTTAAGCAGATTCAGTTGCAAAGGTATTAGTTAATTAGCAGCTTTCAATTGGCACATTCCAATATTTTAGACAGGAATTGTGATATGGTTACTTTTACACCAGAAGAGCCATCTGTCAGCTCCTTGCCAAACTCACCAGTGCACTTACAACACTGCTCCCACAGTGGTCCCAGGCATAGCATGCACTCTCTGCAGCAGGAGCAGCCTGCCTCAGTTACTTGACACTGACACAGCTCCTGCATCAAAAGAAAACAAAAAGTATATTAGCATAAACCAGTGAATCTGAATTCCCACCAATACAAAGCTGTAATCCTGGCAAACAGAGGACTGTGTCACAGCTGTCTCTGCTTAAACCCCCACCCCCCTTCCTATGGGTTTTGTGGAGAAACTTGACAAAAAACAGCAACTGTGCTTAACCTGCAGTTAAATCACTCACCATTTAAGTACAGAACTGTGGAGATCTGCTGTAAGACTGATCAGAGCAGTGTCAGAGAAAAATGTCATAGTGCAGACCTTTAGCACAAACTTGGATATTTGATTCCCAACACACTGATACCTGATTTTGCAAACTTGTGCTGATGACATTATGTTCTTCCCTGTTCTCATTCTGCTAAGTATACTCCTAAAGGTTTCTCTCACATTCAAATAAATGTATCTCACTTAGCATTAATATCCATCAATGATGATGACAACGCTTCTAACCGCAAAGATATTAAGGGGAGAGAATTTGATGCTCACACTACATACAATCCGGCAACCAAAATGAGATGAGCGACAACACTAAATGACTATAACATGGAAGAACAAATATGCAAATAAGCTGGTCACCACCCTACTGTTTCCTGCACTGGTTAAATCAAATCTAAATCGTAATAGAAAAAAATGTGAAATTGGGGGGGTCAATAATATTCAAATAAACTGACTGAAATTCTGCCTCCACACTTAAAGCACTGTCCAATGTACGAAACCTGAGAGAAGAGAAACCGTGATATACCCCAATGGTAACAATTTTCATCTCTTTTTCTTGAGGCATGTCCTCTGCTCTGCACATCTTAGTACATATGCAGAAAAGACCATAAATCATGCCAGTTTTAGTAATATACCAATACAGCAGAGGATTTATGTGCATACACATGTGCATGTGTGTGGCTTAGGAATACAATTCAAAGATGAAAGAACTGTAGTTATCTAAAAGATCGGTTTATAGTAAGCTCACTGTGATAATGCATTATACCTGCAGCAAAGTACTTGAGACTTTTCAACATGTGGCTCCAGGCCAAGAGACACAAGATGGTTAAATAGTATTATGGTTTAAACAATACTATTTCCATAAAAAATACAATATCCAGATATTCAAGCTGTGATCACTAGTGTCTAACTTTCATCTCATGATATGGTTAAAAAGTCTTGCATAAAGGAAAATAAAATGAAAAAAATATTCAATATTTGTGTGTTGAAGAAAGTAATTTTAAGTGTGCAGATGCAGTCTGTCATTAAGGATTATTAAGGACATACAGAAGATAACACTGTTTGTCCTGCTGTTTTGTCTTACCTTTCTTAAATAAAATAATTAGATTATTTAAGAAAATGGAAAAAACTGTATCTTGACACAACTAGGAATCTATATCCTTTCCTAACAAAAGTAAACTTATGCACAAGGAGGCAATAGGTTACCACCAAATGGACACATACCTAAAAAAAGTACAGTTTTGTACCTACCATAAATGTAGATGTTCGAAGATCCACATTGCTGCAGTCCTTACACTTGGGGTATCAGGCGCATTTGACTGACATCAGGAGGTCAGGGTACAAATGCGCATGACCGACGCCATATCCTCATCTTTTTTCCCCCCAGATGTCAGAAGAAGACTAAAAAAAAGTCAAAACCCAAAGACAACAACCAAACAACCAACCATCCTAACACTAAAAATATGTACAATATATATAATGAAGCAGGAGCTAAGGTGATTATGCACTGAACTCCAAGCAGCTGCCTCCAAAATCCTTTGGCAGTAGCCCTAGTGGAATGAGGCCTAATCCCAGCTGGAATCTCTCCCATGTGATGGGAATACAAGAAAGCAAAAATGCACCCAATCCAAATAGTTTGTTTTTGTTTTGAGGCTTGCTGAGAATCAAAGAAAAAAAAAAAAAAAAAAATAACTGCTGAGACTGCCTGAACCCTTTCTTTAGTTTCAAATAATAAATGAATAGTTTGGTTTAAAGCCACACTAGAAACCACTTTAGGCATAAAGGAAGGAATCCTTATGGAAACCCTTCTTGCAGAGTAGCCAACAAAAAGCAGTCTTCCATGATTAATTCAGCAGTAGCTGGAGTGAGTTTCTCCAACACAAAATTGAGATCCCAAGCAGGAGTAGGAGCCCTCTAAGAAATTGCTTGAACAAAGGATGAGAAAACAATGGTGGGTCACAATCATAACCTTGTCCAATAACTCAGTAAGATATTGAAGAGCCACACTTAAATTCTTTGCTGCACTCCAAAATAAAATCTCTTCCATTTATCTAGGCCTTCTAGCTTCCAAAATAACATTCAAGCCCACTATGGTTCAAAACAGAATATGCCAGGCTGTTAGGTGCAGAGAGTGAAGCTTGACATTGAGCAAATGTCTGTCCTCCTGAGACAACAGGTGTGGAATCAAGGCAAAGGCCATGGAGGCTTGAGCTATCAAAATCATCCTTGGCTTGTCTTGTCTGGCCTTTAGTAGTACCTTTGGGAGGAAAGAGCATCAAGCTGTGGGATGAAACCTTTTGTGCAAAACTTTGGCAGCTGATGGTTTAGTACAGATCTATGTCTGATCCAATTTCCACTGTGGGGATCCATAATTTGTCTGCTCAACACATCTGCTAAGGAGTTCTGTAGAAACCTTGCCTGAAGATTTGAGAGCAGTCTCCACAAAATCATTGCTTGCCTGCAGAATCAACACCTGCCCTGGAAGAAGTAAATCCTTGAAAGCTATTAATGCAAACTGGTCTGCTAACATCTCTTTCAAGTTGATATGTAGATGTTGTAGTCCGACAGGTCACTTGTCTTGTTTCTACTTTCCATTCAGATGAGGAGGCATCTGTCGTTAGAATTTAGGTGACATTCCTGAGCCCACCACAACAATTCCTTTTGAATGCAAGGTATTATTTGAATGACAGTGTCCAAATGCAGTTTGGCATTCCATGAACCCGGCTTGAAGGACTGTCACTGATCTGGGATGCTGTATTCAGTCTCACACCCAGAAAGCACATCCCAGGCATCTTAGCACTGCTATCACATAATCCAAATGATGATCCTTGAGCCAGAATCAGGCAGTCTGAGATCCAAGGTTACCATCCAACATTTTGAACTTGGGAATGTCCCAAAAGTGTTGAGGATAGATAAGTCCAAAATTGGTCTCGAATAAAATCCTAGGCCCACTTCTGGCATGGGAACCGATATCCAATACCCATCTGTCTTGACTGTGCAGGAGAACTCCCTGTTCTAGGCCTGAAAGAGCCCAAACTTTGGAGGCTGAACGTCTTCCATTTCTTTAAAACTGTCTCAACAGGAGAACCAAACAACACATCAGATTGTAAAAAGGAGCAAAAAAACCTTTGTTTAACATTGTCAGAGATAATTCTCTCTCAGCCAGGCATGCCTGCTGAGAACTGACCCCTAGCCCAGCAGCAGCAGGCCGAGGCAGCATCAGCATCAAACCACATTGAAAAGAATGCTACCCTGTTCAGACAGAAACATGTACTAAATCTTGTAACTCTTACAATCAATACCTTCCGCCAGAGCATCAACCTTAGACTTCAATTGAGAAAGGAGATAGTTTTGGCATTCCAACATGTGAAACTGGCAATTCAAAGCCCTCATAGCTAGAGTGGAGGAAGTATAAACTTTCTTTCCCCATCTATCCAAGGCCCTTTATCTGAAGGAACTTGACAACAGAAGCCTTAACACCTTTAGGCCCCTGACTAACAGTTTCTGGGTCTGCCCTAGGACTCTTAAAAGATACTAACAGGAGCAGGAGGCATAAAACATCTTCCACCACATCCAAAACAGGAGGTATAGCCAAAGGCCTATGCTGAAAATTCCCTAAGCCTTTTCCTTGAATCAGAGAAGTCCTGACTCATGGAATGAAGAGTTTCTGAAAAGAAAAATCCTCAGGAGGAAGCAGAAGGAGTAGAATCATCCACATCAGAATCAGAATAAGGAATACTCCTGCAAGTCTTCAGCCAAGACTCTGAAACATCCAAGCCTGCTCAGCTCAGGTTCCACCCTAGGTCTCTTATCAGGAGGGAAGAACCCTAATTAAAGTAATCAAATCTTCTGCCATTTTAAGCATATGCTTCTTGGGCACAGTTCCTGAAGAACTAGGGGTGACACCAACTGAAGCTAAACCTGGCCTGCCTCTAGGAGAAGCCTTGGAAACAGAAGGAGAGGGCCTAACCAGGAGTATAGTAACCTGAGAAGACCCATCAGCCTGACTTGCCTCCTGAGCGGACACATCCGCAATAACAAAGTCTCTCCCTGGGATCCCAAAGAAACCTCTAGCCTAGGCTTAACTGCTCTGACGGCATTTTATAATCAAGACTAACCTGGCACAATCTAACCTTCTCTTTATAGTGCTTATTGAATCTAGCACAAGAGTATGGTAGTCTCTATCACGGTTATCTGTTTCCACAATAAATACAATTATTCACTTTTTCTGACATCGTACCAACCACTGAAGAAAAAAAAAAAAAAATTCCCCCAACGGGTACTTAATAACTTTGACTCCGGGGAAACCAACAACACAATTTCAGAACGCCAACAAACACGAGACCAAATGCGCTGCCATGCACCATGCATCAAAAAGATCCTGATGATACGTCAATATGATTTGTACCTGAATTTCTGATGTCCTGATGTCCCTCGACGTCAACGACGCCAGCCTTTATACTTTGATATTCTTATTGAATACAGGTCGAGGGATTACCTATGTATGAGTGTAAGGACTGGATGCGGTATCTGTTTCCACAAGAAATATACAATTTTTACTTTTTTCTGCATCCCGTAACCACTGAGGCAAAAAAAAAAAACTATATTATTCAACGGGTACTTTTTAACTTTGACTGATGTCTGAAAAACCGAAACCCGACAATTTCAACGCCGCTTCATGCAACACGAAGTTTCTGCATCGATCATGCGGCAAAAAGAAAAAGGATATGACCATGACGCCGGTCATGCGACGGTACCTCCCCTGATGTCAGATGTCAGCGCAATGCGCTTCCTTTGACGCCAGCCTTATACTTTGATATTATTCGGGCCGATCGGATTGAGCTGGGATTACCTGCAATGAGAACATCAAACAAACCGCTTCAGGGTGCCAAGGGGATAAATTCTCAGTTTTCCAGTGAGCACTAATTTTTTTTATTTCCTCTTTCCAGTACTCTCACATGAGTCGACACTTTGTTTGAAGTCCATTTAACCTTCTGTGGTGTCCGCCTTTCAACTCACAGTAATCTGGTTACAGTGTTATCTTTCTTTGAACCAATAAAAGAGCTTTCTGTCATTAGTTCTCAGATTCAAAAACTATGAATTTTGTACTGTGGAATACGTTTTAAAGTATGTATTCATTCATTCTCAGAAGTACACTATACAAATTTCAGATTGCAGGTGAACAGGAGGCTATACCAGCATTCCTGTGAACGAAAGGCATAGAAATACCTCTTGGACAGGATGACAAGCTATTACAGAGAAACAAACACTTGGACAATATGCAGAGCTACAGACAATTTGCAGGATCACTAGCTGGTCTACAACATGTCTTTGCAATGTGGAAGGAAACTGGATCCAAATGAGTACAGGAAAACAGAGTGTGCACAAAAGGCACCTCAGCTGGGAACCAAACTGGAGAAAGTACAGCTGTGTAAGTACACTTACCATAACAGTATATGTTTGAATGATCACTGCTGCAGTAGCTTAAGCTATGTGGACTATATACTGCATAGAACATTACAGCCAGCCACCTCCCAAACTTTCAGGACACTTTCCACACCCCCAAACAGCTCGTGCCGAGCTGACTAAAAAGACAAGTGTGGGTACCAAGCCCCTCAGAGCTTTCATGTCAACTGAGAGAGGGAGGCTGAGCCCTGAGAAGGTATTGCTAGAAACAAAAATTAAATGTTCACACCTTGGCATAAAAAACACGCCAAAATAAAGAGGATGGAGAGAAGGAGCAGCTAGTCTAGCACTGATCATTCAAACATCTACTGTTAATGGTAAGTTTACTTACACTGCTGTACTATACATTCCCATAGCTTAGAATAACTGAAAGGTGGAAGTAGAAAGGTCCAGGAACCCCTTAAGAATGGTCCTAGTAAAGTATGACATAGACCTGGAGAAAGAATCTAGCTTGTAGCGCTTTGTAAATGTATGTACTGAGGACCAAGGTGCTGCTTCTAGAACACTTCTAGAGTCCAACCCTTTCCAAAAAGCCATAGAAGAAGCCAAGGCCCTGATACTGTCTGCCTTGACCCTGGCTAGAACAATTTTGTTATGGTGGGAATAACAAAAGGTAATAGCTTGAGACACCCATTTGGAGATTGTCTGCTTTGTCACAACTTGTCCCTGTTTACCAACACAAACACTGAACAACTGATAGGAAGTTCTGAAAGATTTTGTTCTATAAAAATAATACCGGAGTTGTCTGTGGACATCCAAGGTATGACGTATCCCTTCTCCCTCATTTTGGTGTTCAGGAAAAAACACAGAAATATGGATAGTTGGGCTTAAAGTAAACCTGGATACCACTTTAGGCATAAAAGAAGGATTAGCCCTCAAGGAAACCCGGTCTCTGTAGAAAATGACAGGTTGACTTATCATAAGAGCTTGCAACTCAAATACTCTTTTTACAGAGGTCAGAGCAATCAGTGAAAAGTACAGTTGTGTACACTTACCATAAATGTAGTTGTTCGAGTGTATTCATTGTTGCAATCATTACATTTCGGGTTCCATAGTTGAAGCATCTCGCGGCATACTCCGAATGGGTCTTAGTAGAGGCCTGCGAATCAGAAGTACTGGGTATCAGGGGCTGCGAAAGCGGCTCACTGAGTACCGGCGAACTGGCGACTGGCTTAGGAGAAGCGTTGTCAGCAGTGTTGGACCTCAGCAGCCTGTCTCTGTCTTTATCTTTGCGTTTTTTCAGAATCCTGGCAGTCAGATGGCTAACTGACGACATCTCTGGATAATTAAACCGAGAACCAAAATATTTACAGGCAAAAATATACCAACGACGGGTAGTGCACTGATTAAATAAAGCACAAAACCAACAGCAAGGTATGTCGTGGTCAGGGCCTAAGCAAGGAATACAGTACGAATGAAAATCTTTATGAGGTATTTGCTTTCAACAAGTAATGCAATTATTAACTTTTACCGACATCGGTAAGGAGCAAGAAAAAGTTTCCCCAACGGGGTACTTAGCTTTAGTTGAAGACTTTGGTTCTAAAACTCGAAAACGAAAATTTCAGGAGTCGGCCGGCCAGCACTTGCGAACTGCTTTGGGCACCGCATGGCATGAAAGATGGATGTAATGGCATCGGCTGCATGTTTTACACCCCTGATGACCTGATGTCATGGAAGAAGGGACAGCAACCGATGCAGGACTCAAGACTTTGTTAATCAGGCCGACTGAGGGCTACTGCAAGCAGATAACCCAAATGTAATGACTGCAACAGTGAAACACAAAGAACATCTGTCTTCTACATTAAGAACCTGAAGTCAGCCAGATGAGTTGGTTCAAATGGAGCAAGTGTTAGATTCTCTAACACAAAATTATGATTCCAAGGTGGAGCCACCAGTTTTCTTGGAGGTCTTTAATGCAACATCTCTTTCAAAATCATTTTGACATGGGAGTTCCTTGAAAGAGGGGGATCAGTGGGCAGACATGCTGAAATGGCTAACAAATGAACCTTGATAATGGAGTGAGAGGCCATAGGAAAGTAATTTTCCCAAATATTGCAAAACCAGTGAAACACTAGCCTTGAATGGGTATTGGTTATGTTGTTGGCACCAACTAAGAAACGTTTTCCATTTGCTGATATATATGATTATCTAGTAGCAGGCTTTCTTGCCTCCAATAGTGCCCACTGCATGTCCTCAGTAAAAATGTGCCTAAAATGTATTAAGACCCTATCAACCAGGCAGTCAGTTAAAGTTCTCTGGAGTCGGGATGCAACAAGCAGACCGGTTCTTTTATGAACAGATCCAGGCTTTGAGGAAGCTTGTGGTAATTGCTACTGGCCATTTCCAAAAGAGAAAGCCACAGTTGCCTGGGCCAGAAGGGAATCACCACAATGATCTTGGGGGATTCCTTCTGAATCTTCTAAAGTACACTGCACATCAGTGAAAATGGTGGAAAAGCATGCAGAAACAATCCTGTCCAAGAAAAAGAAAAGGCATCCGTCTTCCGTGCCCTCCTGCATGAAGTCCTGTAGCAGAATTTTGCCAGCTGATTGTTCACAGACAAGGCAAAAAGGACTACTTGAGGGAAGTCCTCACATATGTATCAAATCTTAGTAGATGACCAATCTAGTTTCCACTCATGTGTGTCTGCCTTTGCTCAGCATGTCAACCACTCAGTTTTAGTCTGAAGAAATGTAGAAAGCCTGTACAATGAGACTGTGCTGTAAAGCTATATCCCATGCTAACATGGCTAGTCTGCATGGGGGGGGGGGATAAGACCTGGATCTCCCTTACATGTTTATATACTGCATCACTGTGGCATTGTCTGTACCAGACTGAAGTGGTCCTGGGGACCAAAGGTGATTCAGACAGTTGATTATCTTGATGAGGGCAAGCATTTCTTTTATATTTGTTTGCTTGTGTCTGTTTTTCTTGTCCTAGTTACCCTGAACTTTTGCCCCCTTAACAGTATTCCCCAAGCAAAGTCTGAGGCATCTGTGGTGACCAACTGCTTTGGAACAGGAGGGGGGGGCCTGGATTCAGAGATATTTGATATTGCCACCAAGTAATTTCTCTTCTCATAAATCCAAGAAGTGGAATCTGAAAAGATTGTGGGTATTGGTGCTGGGACCAAGGAGACTTCAGATACCACGATACCACAATATCTTTCTAATGTAGATTCATGCCACAAGTATCATAAGAATCACAGAAGCCAAGAGACCCACAATCTGAGATATTCTGTCTCAGTGATGGAAGTTAGAGTGGAAAACCCTTGAAATAGATATAAAAATAAATCTTATTTTTTTTTTCCTGTGGAAGAAAAGCTCTTTGTACTGAGGTGTCTAGCAGACATCCCAGGAACACAAACCTGTGTGATGGGGGTCAAAAAAGCTTTTGAATATTCTCTTGGAATCCCAGCTTGCATAGATCTCTCACCCAAGTGAGAGATTCCTAGCACTTTGCAGAGACTCTGCAAAGATAAGCAAGTTGTCTAAATATGGAAAAATGTTGAAACAATGCAACCTACAATATGCTACAACTGCAGCTAAGCACTTTTTGGACACTGTTGGAACAGTGGATAGCTCAAAGAATAAGACAGGGAACTGATAATGTAATCCAGACACACAAAACCTTAAGAAACATCTGAAGTCTGGATGGATAGGAATGGGATGATGCATCTCTTAAATCTGAAGTTACCAAAAGCTGAAATGTGGATGAAGGGCCAACAGTTTGCGAGGAGAAAGCGTTTGAACTTGGGCAATATCACAAAATGGTTTAGGAAAGAAAGGCCCAGAACTGGTCTCCAAGCATTTTCTTTCTTTGGCACCAGAAACATTCTTAAATGAAAACCTCTTCCCAACTGGAAAGGAGGAACTCTTTCTCTTATCTCCTTTGAAAGCATGTGCTTGCTATAGGATATGAGGGAACAGAGACATTTGGTCTGGTGGACATGGAATAATTCTGTGGAAAGGAGGGATTTATTCTCACTGTTATCTGACAACCTGCTGGCAGGGTAGGCCTTAGATGAAAAGGCGTCCTAGGCAAAGTAGTGTTTTGGTGCCCCTTAAGCTCTACCCACACCAAAACTCCAGAAACATTCCTATTTGAGCCACACCCCCAGGTAGGTCAATCCTCATGAAAGCCACTCCAAATTATTTCCTTCAATCATTTTAATGTATGAAAATAAGTAAACAGTTTATCATGTTATAGGAAGAATAAAAACATTGTTATGTAGTTAAATTGGAAGTGAAGGTGGAATTTTCAGTGCCAAGATGCAGGTAATGGCACAAACTACCCCCATCAATATTTAAATGATGGCTCCATTGGTTGGCTTTTGCCTCTGTGCTGGGGATATCCAGCAGAGGAAGAACAAACACGCGTAAGAGCAATAGGGGAAAGTTTGAATGTTAACAGACACAAAGTTAAACACTAAGAAAAAAAATGTACTTGTAAAATTTCAACATAATACTAAGATGGTAGGCTGGACCGGCACTGGGCTGAAACAGTGTTGGTATGGGGGCTGGCATTGGTTGGCACATGACCAGCAGGCATAAAATGACCATATCAGCCAAGACACCAAACTTCCTTACCACAGTTCTACCTAAGCAGATTTATTTGGTCTGTATTCATGCATGCATCAATGACTGGATTGAAATTTCCACTGGTAAACAAGGTACAGAAAACTAAAGTTCCCCTGAAATGGAATTTTCTATAATTTTATGTTTGATATGGAATCCCTAAAGCTAGCCAAAGTATATGCATACATAAACATATGTAGATGTATGCATGTTTACTAACATATCTACAAAGAGGTTAACAGATAACATACAGTCCTCCATACCCTTATAGGTTCATAGGTATATACTATGCTAACAATCAACAGGGCCTTTATATGCCTAGCCCACGTGACCCAAGCCAATTGTATCTTCTGGTAACCTGGTAACATGCATGCCTTAATTGAAGGGGGTATGTTTGTTAGGAGGGTTATGTTAGGAGGTGCTAAAAAGTTATATGGGGGATAGTTTAAGGGCATGTTTATTACTGCCTATGTACATACATACATACACACACACACACATATATATATATATATATATATATATATTATATATATATATTTTTTTTATATTAGCATGGGAGAATGTTAGACAGTCCTAACCGCTTTGCCAGGGACAGTCTGCACCTATGCCCCAAGGCTTTCATACACTGACTAAAATGTTGTCCACCTCATAGTGTTTTTTAAGGCAATGTCAGTCCTCAAAAGCCTCAAACATAACAAAACAGAATCCAGATATAACTGTACTGCTGCTCAATGCTAGGAGCCTTTAAAGAAAACTCCAGTCCCTGCAAGCACTCCTTACCCTGGACAACACTGATATACACATCTTTACAGAGCCCTGGTTTAAGACCATTGAGAGAACTACACCATTGCAGAGTTTCAATGCCAACCTAACTAGAGGATTCACTCTATGTCCCCCCCCCCAGCACACAGCGGCTACCTAAAAAGTATGAAGTCCCTAAGCATCAAGCCAAACACCATTCTCCTAGGGGGACTTCCAACTACCCCTCCATTAACTGGGAGACATATACATCCTCTAAAATGTACTCCCAAAAACAGGTGGACTTCAGTACAAACTCTTTGGACCAGTAAGTCCACACCTCAACCAGAAACGATATAATCTTGAACTTGGTCCTCACTAAAATGGAATAGCTCTGCTCTCTGTCAAACCAAAAACTGAAGAAATGTGTCCAAAGGCAGCAACACCAAAGGCTAGTAGTAGCAAACAGCTCACAATAAGGTAAATCCAAGGTAGAAAACAGTGTTTATTTTAAAACGCCACAAGACTGATTACACGCTTTTCGTCAAATTATGACTTCATCAGAAAACAGTCACATACAACAATGAACACTCTTATATACTGTTGCTTAAAGTGAATAATTGCTTAAAGTGAATAATTAACAAACATCAAATAACTTAATTAAAAATTACCCACATTTAAAGCACCAAACAACTAGAAGCTAATACGCTCAATTGTTTAATACCATCACCAGAATACTTCTAATGTCAAATAAAAGACTTTGTAAATACTGTTTCCTAAGAATAAATATGTATATATTAAACTTGTATATAAATGCACTAAAAATCATGAATATATTGTGGTTAAAAAGTCTCTAATATTTTTATACAAAAATATAATAAATAGTATATAAAAAAAAAAATATATATATATATATATATATATATATATATATAAATAAGATATAAATAAGACATAAATATATATATTATATGTAAAGAGTGTATATATATGTACACCAATAAAACAAATGAAATTTCTACTGTTGTTTCTTTTCATACACATATTAATAAATACCTAGATCTTTTGTGCTCTAAGTTTCAGATAAGGAACAATAGATATAGAGTCATTCAACCCTGGGAAATGATTGGATTCTAAAAGAATCTGCCAGTATGTTTCTTGATGACACAATCTAACTTCCAAGGGTCCACCCCTAGAATCTTTGGATACTGAATCTAAAACAAAGAATAAAAACACTGCCCCCTCACATGTATTGGTGTGCTTGTAAAGTGCATTATTAGAATTCCCCTTCCTTATATCATAATAATGCTCATACACGCGTCTACGAAGGGGTCTTTCGGTCTTTCCAACATAAAATGATTGGCAGGACTGACACACTGCCAAATATACAACCCCGAAGGAAAGACAGTTGTAAAATTTTTTAGATGAAATCCTCCTATTTCTACTTTCCAAATAAACCTTATCTTGATTTAAAATATACTTACATTGTGAGCATCGCCCACATTTGTAGGTCCCTTTCTTTTGGTCCCTCACATACTGGGATGGGATTTCCTGCTCCAAAATTCTTTTGATATTAAATCCTTTCCTGTAAACTGTTTTTACCTTCCTGTCCTTAAAACCACTTAGATCTGTAATATCCTGAAAGATGTTGAACTCTTTCTCAATAATACTAGTAAGTTTGGCAACATTGGCACTGTATTCAGTAACAAAAAGAAAAGGATCATTCTCAAGGGTCTGAATGCTATTCCTCTGTTTAGCCCCTAATTCGAGGTAACCCTGCCCCAAAATAGGCTTAAATCTATCTGATCTTCCTTGTGTTACCTCTTCTTTAACTGAATCAATAAGATGTTTGGGATAACCTCTTTCGGAAAACATAGAAGAAAGTATGTCACACTCAAGAGCAAATTGTGAATCCTGTGATGTAATTCGTGACACCCTAACAAACTGCCCTTTGATAATACCCCTCTTTTGAAATCCTGGGTGGGAACTAAAGAAATGTAAGTAACTGTTTGAAAAGGTGGGCTTCCTGTATATTTTGGAACTAAACCCAAATGAATTTTTACTTATGGTTACATCCAAATAGTTTACCGTCCCTTCAGAAACCTGGTGGGTAAACTTTAAAAAGGAGGTGGTAGAATTAATGTATGAAAGAAATAGTTCAATAGTCTCCATAGGGCCAGTCCAAAAGATGCAAATATCATCCAGGAATCTCGAGTAATGGATCCAGTTTACTGCAAACTCACTATTGTGAATAATTTTTTTCTCCCAAACAGCCATAATGATATCAGCATAGGTAGGTGCACAATTTGCCCCCATGGATACCCCACTGGTCTGTTGGAAATATTCACCACCATAAAATACAAAATTGTTTTTCAAAACCAAATCCAAAAGACCAATAATCATGTGAACGTCATTGTTAGAAATTCCTGGACATTCCCAAAGTGCCTCCTCAATCCATTCTAACCCTATTTCAGTAGGGATGACCATAAATAAATCTACAACATCTATGGTCAAAAATATAAGATTGGATCTATATAATTCTGGGGGAATCTTACTTAAGAATTCCCAAGAGTCCTTTAGCAGATGTGTTTCCTTCCCCCAAACCTGTTTAAGTTTCCAATCCAAAAATTTTGAAATAGAATGGGTCTTGGAACCTTGAGCTGCCACAATAGGTCTTAAGGGAGGGTCCTCAACACATTTGTGGACTTTAGGTATCCCAAATATGGTAGGCACCCTGGGAAAAGGGGTTTCCAAAAAGGAGTAAGTATCAAATTCAATTACCTCCTGGTCAAGCATATCCTTGATGGCCAAATCAATCTTTTGATAAGATAGAAAAACCTCATTTATGGATGTCAATGTATATCTGTTGGAATCATATAGAATGTCATTCATTTTACTTTCATAAATACAGTACCCCCACCTTTGTCTGGTTGCATAACTCTCAGATGGTGGTTATGTGCCAAATCATACAGTAATTGATTTTCCTGATAACTTAAATTATTGTCAAAATTTACTTCGGACAACTCTTGGCGAATTAATTTCTCAATCCTAGCTTCTAAATTGCTAAGTTGGGGATGCAGTGGGGGGTAAAATGCACTGGATTTTTTAAGTAATAAACTTGGGGCCACTGGGGTATGCCCAAATAAATGTTCCAAATTCAATTTACGGGTAAACATTTTTAAATCTAAAATAGTATTGACTAATTGACTACCTCTGGTTGGAACAAATTTAAACCCCTTGGTGAATAAATCAACACAGATACTGGTGACCGGAATGTCACTGTAATTGTAGATGTGATACCCATTCCTACTGTAACACTTGTATAAACCAATACTGACAATAGAGATATCATCATTTATTGCCAGTCCAGGTTCCTGTTCCTCTTCCACCCCTGCATTCGTTTCTCCTTTCCTTGTGCAGAAATCGGATATAGTGGGTATGGTGGCCCCCCCTTGTTGGTTCCGAATGCGCTCCGATCTCCTTGGTAAAAAAACACCCTCATCATGTGGTTGGTTGTGTGTGTCAGTGTGTTCAATACTCTCCTCTTCAACCAAAATAGGGGAGGTGGGTTGGTCCCTGTACATAGTTTCTTCCCTTGTCCAAGAATTGTTAAAATAGTTAGAATGTATATTTCTAGTTTGGGGTGGATTGGGATATTGTCTTCCTTCCCTATATTCCCTAAGGTCCCTACTAAGTTTATTATATTTTCTTTTAATCACAAGGTCACAATGCTTGTCAATACGTTTACGAACCTCCTGATATTTAATATTGTAGGATTCAACTGTAAACAGTAAATCATCAGTAATACGTTCAATACATTTGTAAATCTGTTCGGTTAAAGTCTGAATTTCATTCTCATTCCTTTTTATAATTGCCCGAACTATGTCAAGGCCACATTTGTCAAAAGCTTTAACCAAGTCAGTATGAAATTCACTTCCATGTATGACATGATTAGGGTACTTATATACCCTTAACCCCTTGGGTACTATACTTTTGTTAACATTTTGAAACATTCCTATTTGAGCCACACCCCCAGGTAGGTCAATCCTCATGAAAGCCACTCCAAATTATTTCCTTCAATTATTTTAATGTATGAAAATAAGTAAACAGTTTATCATGTTATAGGAAGAATAAAAACATTGTTATGTAGTTAAATTGGAAGTGAAGGTGGAATTTTCAGTGCCAAGATGGAGGTAATGGCACAAACTACACCCATCAATATTTAAATGATGGCTCCATTGGTTGGCTTTTGCCTCTGTGCTGGGGATATCCGGCAGAGGAAGAACAAACACGCGTAAGAGCAATAGGGGAAAGTTTGAATGTTAACAGACACAAAGTTAAACACTAAGAAAAAAAAAATGTACTTGTAAAATTTCAACATAATACTAAGATGGTAGGCTGGACCGGCACTGGGCTGAAACAGTGTTGGTATGGGGGCTGGCATTGGTTGGCACATGACCAGCAGGCATAAAATGACCATATCAGCCAAGACACCAAACTTCCTTACCACAGTTCTACCTAAGCAGATTTATTTTGTCTGTATTCATGCATGCATCAATGACTGGATTGAAATTTCCACTGGTAAACAAGGTACAGAAAACTAAAGTTCCCCTGAAATGGAATTTTCTATAATTTTATGTTTGATATGGAATCCCTAAAGCTAGCCAAAGTATATGCATACATAAACATATGTAGATGTATGCATGTTTACTAACATATCTACAAAGAGGTTAACAGATAACATACAGTCCTCCATACCCTTATAGGTTCATAGGTATATACTATGCTAACAACCAACAGGGCCTTTATATGCCTAGCCCACGTGACCCAAGCCAACTGTATCTTCTGGTAACCTGGTAACATGCATGCCTTAATTGAAGGGGGTATGTTTGTTAGGAGGTGCTAAAAAGTTATATGGGGGGATAGTTTAAGGGAATGTTTATTACTGCCTATGTACATACATACATATACACACACACACACACACACATATATATATATATATATATATATATATATATATATATATAAATTATATATATATATTTTTTGATATTAGCATGGGAGAATGTTAGACAGTCCTAACCGCTTTGCCAGGGACAGTCTGCACCTATGCCCCAAGGCTTTCATACACTGACTAAAATGTTGTCCACCTCATAGTGTTTTTTAAGGCAATGTCAGTCCTCAAAAGCCTCAAACATAACAAAACAGAATCCAGATATAACTGTACTGCTGCTCAATGCTAGGAGCCTTTAAAGAAAACTCCAGTCCCTGCAAGCACTCCTTACCCTGGACAACACTGATATACACATCTTTACAGAGCCCTGGTTTAAGACCACTGAGAGAAATACACCATTGCAGAGTTTCAATGCCAACCTAACTAGAGGATTCACTCTATGTCCCCCCCCCAGCACACAGCGGCTACCTAAAAAGTATGAAGTCCCTAAGCATCAAGCCAAACACCATTCTCCTAGGGGGACTTCCAACTACCCCAACATTAACTGGGAGACATATACATCCTCTAAAATGTACTCCCAAAAACAGGTGGACTTCAGTACAAACTCTTTGGACCAGTAAGTCCACACCTCAACCAGGGACGATATAATCTTGAACTTGGTCCTCACTAAAATGGAATGGCTCTGCTCTCTGTCAATTGTAACACCCTCCATGGTCAAATCAGACCCCACACCAATCACATTCACCTTAATATTGCAGCCAGAATAATCCTCCAATACCTTGGTATTCAGAGGTTATGCCAAGACTAATCTGATGAAAGTGGGTGATCACTGGCTAAACTCAACGTCACTTTCCAACTCAATCACCCCAATACTTATGAAGAATCCTGTCTGCCAAATTCTATACACGTGAATAACTGCACAGATGCATCTGTCCTCCTCTAAAGTAAATAAAATAAATTCAAAATCAAACCAAATCAAATCTGGTGGAACCCAAATGTAAACAGGCTCTGTAATAAAAGAAAAAGAAAAAAAAACTCATTGCAAGTAAAAATAAAATGCAACTCTCAAGATGCAAAAAACAATCTTGCTAAACTTAACAGGGGACTCCAGACCCTGCTCAAATTATCCAAATCCAGATACAAGATAAAACTGCCACCCAAACTAAGGACAACCAGAAAAGGCTTCTTTATGTTAGAAACCTTACAAACAGTGCCCAGCACTGTGCAGAACAAATCGATAATCACACATCTGGACTCGGAGGACATAACCGCTCTACTAGAGGATAAATAAAGCTTCAACACTTGAAAGCCAATCTCACTCAAACTCTTCACCAAAACCTCGACACATAATCTCTGAGGGGTATCTCTCAATCTCAATCCACCGTACTAACTCTAAAAACTAAACTCGTTTAACATAGCGAGACAGCTGTAAAAAAAAGTTATACTAATGGAAAAAGTCTGGGCAACCTTTTTCCATTACTATAACTCTGATTTACAACGTGCACGCTGACCAATCAGCCTGCACATTTTGGAATATTAATGGGGAGTCGTTGTATAATAAAAAATTTCTAATGACTGTTACAGCTTATCAGCACTGTTACTGGAGACAGTATTCGGATATTGTTGACATCTGTAAATTATAAAGCATTCTTAACTAAGCTACAGCATGTACTGAATTCATTTTGAAAAGTACAAAGAAACTTGGTCCATGTAAAAAAGAATAGCACCTGTTCAGCACAGCTCTGGGTAATTAACAGATAAAACCATTCACTCCAGTCTCGTTCCAGTATCCTACAGTCATATCAATTATTTCACTGGGGATGAAGTTTATGGTTAAGGATGGAGTGCTGATACAGTGCAATTAAACAATTTTGGATAGTTACTGTAAGCAAGTGGACCCCTTGTTCATATTGCAAGAGTAAAATGCACAAAACAAGTTACTCCTGCATGTTACAAGTAAATATCGTTGTGAATTTGGTCTTTTTTGGACTCTTTAACCAAGACTCATGCCAAAAGGGCAAGGGAAAATGCACTTCAGTGAGGACATGCAAATTCCCCACTGTCCACCAATAGAGGACATTAAGGAACTCTGGACAATGAAGCTGTGAGGCAGATACTTTTAAATACTAAGCATGATACTCCTACATACAATCTACCAGAGACAAAAAAGTTATTTTCTTTAGCTGTGAAGAAATTATAAAACACATTCTCCAGAATGTACTTATTTTCACTATGTGGCTTCCTAAACACCTTGACAGACAACCAATACAAACAGAGCTCACATCCAGCAAAACTAGCATCCTAGATTTTGCCTCAAAATGTTGTTACCCCTAATAAAATGTTTTAATTTATAACAAAATACTGAGACACTAAGTAAATAAAATACAGCACTAAGCATAATTGGAAACTTTACATTTTTCAGAAAATGCATGTTAATACACACTCATTTACTCTACTAGCTTTCTAAATGAATGATACCTATAAAAAAGGTGTCCCACTTTTTCTGTCTTTGTACCTCATACAGTGTCGCTCTCTGTCCCTGATCCGAGTGAACAGGTTGAGATATAACCAAGTAATGTGAAATAAAGGATGTTCTGATTTGCCACCGGACACAATCTACCTATATGCATCTCATATGTCATCCCCAAAATGCTAGTATACTGAGGCATGCTCTTCTGCAGTCCAAACATGCACGGTGTTGGGTTACTACAAAAACTAAATAGGAAAGCAATAGTCACATCAGGTTGTCCATCTAAATGCATGCAAAGGGTCTCGCTGCAGAAATTATGCCAGTAATCTTTGCCTGTTCCCTGCCTGTCACAGCAGTGAATATTCAACAGGGAATGCCATTACACTCCTACTATAAAACACAGAAAAAGGGAATGAAACAGAAGTTAATGCAAACGAGCAAACATAAGCTGCTCAGTAGTAAAACTTTTTTTATTATAAACTGTGTAGCTGAAATACTTGATGTCCTTAAGGGATCATTTGCATATGCTCCATGTGCCTCCATCACAGGAGGTTTAAGATATAAACAATGAAAACTGTAACCTGCCTGAGTTGTTCTTCGGTTTACACACACACACCCCTCCTAGGTTCAAAGAAGCTATTTAAATGATCCAGGAAATACCTACTGCAATCTGTACATGTGTACATCGTGGAGGACTATGTGTATGAGCAGCACAAATTTCTGGGGCTGGCAGCACAAACTTATTTAAATCAGCCACGTAGCAACCACTGCCATCTCTTAAATACATATACTCTCACACGCACACACACGCTTTAAAAAGACTTTTAAAAAAACGGCGGAACCGGCAATAACCGCGGAACTGACATTCTGCAATAAAGTAACAAGTGCATACTACAGAAAGCAAAATCAGGATCCAAAGAACTTTTTTTAACAAGATATCATTTGCAATTTATGACTGCAGCATTTGTGCATAATAACTTGTAGAAAACTGGATCATGAAATGGGCATTTCGTGATCATATAGCAAGTATACATATATGTTCTCATTTATGAATGCAGTTGCACTGGCATTTATAATGCGAACTATTTAAAAAAAACTAAAAAAAAGGATTCCTAAACTGATATCTCCATGTATACTTGACAAGTGATCATGAAATGCCCATCTTGCGAAGCAGTTTTCTACAAATTGTCACTGACAAATACTGCAGTTATAAATTGCAAATGACATCTTTGGAAGATGGCGGAATAAAATTAAAAATCTTCCGTGTTCTTCAGGGGAATACAAACTTGTGTGTTGCACAAAACTTACACTTGTTCACATTAAGCTGATAGGAGGTGGAGGGGCTGGATAATGATGGAACTCAGTGGGTGTTGCGGATACATACTATGTGACTACCCCTTATAAAACTCATCTCTGTTCGAATTTAGCAGTATGGGATTGTCCCTTTAAGAATCAACGTACAGCTTTTTAGCAAGATTCAAATTCTTTACAATGCTGTTGCTACCGATTGGGGAGGGGCCCAATCCAGAAGTCACAGTACTGTCAAGACAGACTTAGAGACGGGGAGCCAAGTAGAGTGCAAATTTTGTCTCTCTAGTTCTGGTGTGGTGCTACAGATCGAATGAAAAATAATAAAATTTAAATAAATGAATAAATAAAATTGCGCCCTTTATGAGGCCTGCTGGTACGGCGCCCTAGGCGGTCGCCTAGTTCGCCTATGCCTAAGGCCGGCCATGCCTGCTGGATCAGTCAAAGAACACATTTGCCAGAAACAGTGTCATCAAAGAGAGAAATGGAGATTCAGACATTCTGGAAGGGATAAAGGACTGTGAGGGTAGGGTGGGTGACATTCGGTTTTACACAGTCATACTGACTTACTTGACTGTCTTTTGTTCTGGGGGGGGGGTTCCTGCTTTCGTATTTGAACCTCCCTGCCACTGGTTTTTAAGCATCTGCACTTTGTTGAGATGGGTTTGTCTCTTACAAATTTGGATGAGGGAGCAGAAATGCCCTTGAAAAATTTAGAGAAGGGGGGCTAAAAAATTGGAGAGATGCCCTGTATCAATATCTCATCACAATTTTTTGATAACTTCTGCAGCACAGGGACCCAAAAATAGATCTCGATCCAAAGGTGAAGTTAAAATCTCATTTTTTTGAATTCTCTGGGAGGTTCTGAGAACACAGCAGGGCAAACCTCCTCAACACAGTACCAGTGGCAACAGCCCTGGATTTATTACCTGCAGAATCTCTCACACACACACACACACACACACACACACACACACACACACACACACACACACACACACACACACACACACACAACGAGTAGTGACCTGAGAAACAGAAGAAACTAATCCACACAAATCAGATTTTTCCTCACAAGAAGGAAATGCAGATAAAATATTCCTCATACTTTCACAATTAGAATTAAATTCTAAAAATTAGTTACAGAAGCATACACTTAAACTTGTTTTCCCATCCTTGTCAGAAGAGAAAAGATTAAGACTGACAAAATACTTGGAAACAGCTGGATTGACTAAAGCTGTAGCTGCTGCTGGGTCAGGTCTGGGATAAATGCACAGTAATTCAAAGGAATGAGGAACTTGTATGTTGGGTGCAGAAGGCTGGCTATCAGGGGAAACCACAGGCTGTGACACACACATGCCCCAAATGTTTGGCAGCACTGGGGTTGGGAGAAGGTTTCTGGGAATTCCAGTTGTAACATTTCATGGTATTTTCTTAGAGATTTAAAACCTCAGTGTTGTCCAGCTGTAAACATCTGAGTCTGAACCAGAATTCTGAGGAGAAAAAAAACTGCAACCATCCCATCACAGTCATCCCTGTGTTCTATTTCTTGAAGTTCTTGAGGAAATGAAGAATCTTTTTTTTTCTCTTACACGAAACCACCCGAAAAGAAATGTCAATAACCTGTAAAAAAAACCTTGAGCCAGACTTAATATACTACACTCCTGTACAGTGAAAATGTAGCAGGAAAGGATATAGGTTTAGTTTTCCCTTTCTTTTTGACAGTGTGTCTTCTTGACCACAAGGAGACTCCAACAGCTGTAGAGGACATGGCTAATCCCTGGTCCATAGTGGCTCTAAGACAAAACTAGAGGAGTCCATCCAAAAAAAGAGGATTGGCCTAAGGAACCGACTTTAGCCACAGCAGAGTCACCCACCTGCAGCAAACTGGTAGCCTGCTGTGGTGGCAAAGGCTGTTTAGTTATTTTCTTTTTGTGGCTGGATAAAGGACTGACCATGGGACTGGTAGTGTGTTCCATGGTCAAACCAAAAACAGTACTTCATTTCCTGAGGAAACTAAGCAGCACGAGCCGGTAAAATTCAAAAGTAGCACAAAATTCACTTTTCCTAATAAACATACAATAAAAAGCACTCCAAAACACTTTAAACATACCCCCGGATTCTCAATAGCTTGCACTAAGATTGTAAGAGCATGTGAGCAGGAGCTCAAGTAGGCAATATGTCTGCCGTGCGATCCAGGAACAGCCTGCAGGGGCATGCACGAGCGCTCATGCACTAATCCTGCACGGACGAAGCCCTTGTAAGCAAATCACCCCATTTGCAGGAGGAATCTATACAAATAAGGTGATTTTGCAATCCAGGAAGCTTGCAACTGTCTGTGCAGGACTAGTGCTATCTGCAGAAATGTACTCGGTTAGTAACAGAGTACATTTTTGCAAAATCCAAAATGGAGCTGTGACAGCTCCAAATAAATGCTGCATAGCATGTAGTAAACATGTCAATGGCCAAGTATAAGGCCATTGGCATTGCAAACATAAAAACAATTACAAAAATCAACCTTTATATTTTTTTAGCCGATCTCAGCTGTTTAAGCACAGGGCAGCGGCGCGCAAACGGGATCGGGGGGGGAATAACAAAATGAACCTAAATTAAGCATTCTAACTAAAATCAGTATTCTGCCATTCAAGTCAATGGCAGGCAGAAAACAACATGGCCAGTGAGTAGTGGTTGCTAAGGGGGGAGGCTCAGTGTGGATGTAACTATGCATTAGAAGGCAATCCTATGCAGATGAGGGGAAGGATAGTGAATCCCAGTTTTCCCCAGCATGTGAGCCAGGTCCCAACAGTGTAAGAGTAAGAAAAGCTTGGTGCAACCCTAGGAGTTAGGTGGATTGGAGCCCTGTGGCTTGGGTTTGCTCCTAGCTTAGCACAGCTAAGCTAGGGGGTGTGTCTAAACCTGCCTAGCACCCTTTACAAAGCCTAGAGTGTGTGCATGCCACGCACCGGGTTTTACAGGAAGAAAAAAGAAGTTAAACCAGGAAATAGTAGCACTGTGCGCATTTGAGCACTGTGTTTGCGCAGTGCGCCCCAGGCTTAAACATGAAGGCAATGGGAAGGGAAAACAGCAGTAGGAAGGTAATCAAGGAGAACTAGCTTAGCTGGAAGATGAAATGTATCAGAATCAGCCAATTACACAGGTAGCAGACCAGCCCAGCCCAGAACAGTACTATAAACTATGCAAACACCTTCCCCTCTGGTTTTTCCCACACTCTACACCACCGGTGTAAACAAGCAGGGAACTTTTAACACTCACAACAGCAAAATGATAGGGGCTGCAATAGCTATCATACAACAACTTGTGGAAGAGGCTGGGGGTGGTGAGGATGTGAATGCTGTCCAACAACCCACAGAGAGGAGACAGAGAAGAGTGTACAGACCCAGGTGACCTACCAGGGGATACATGAGCTGGAGATAGTGGAGCGTTACAGGGTGGGTAGACCCAGGTGACCTACCAGGGGCTACATGAGCTGGAGATAGTGGAGCGCTACAGGGTGGACAGGGACCTCCTACAGCAAACTGTTGAGCTGTGCCGGCCACACCTCACACACACAGAACTAACAGAGGGGAACCTATCCCAGTGGATACCAAGGTATGTGTAGGCCTACAAATACTAGCTACAAGTACCTTCCAAAGACCAACTAAGGATATGATGGGGATTTCACAGGCATCAGCATCTAGTGTACTCCACCAGTTCCTGGATGTCATGTCAGCACATCAGTGAGCACATATATTTCCCTAACACCCATGTGGCATTGGCCAGCAATATGCAACTGTTTCACCAAATAGCAGAATAACCTGAGGTAGTGGGTGCTATAGACTGCACGCACATATGCATCAAAGCACCACATGGTGAGCGGGGTAGGGTCTACATCAACTGCAAGGGCTTCCCCTCCATCAACTGCCAGGTTGTGTGCGATGCCCAGGGCATAATAATGAATGCGTGTGCTGGCTGCCCTGGAAGCTATCACGATTCCCACATCTGGCATCTGACGCAGCTGTACCAGAGATTTGCCAATGGGGACATCCCTGATGGTCACCTAGTGGGGGATTCCAGATACGCACTGGAGCCGTGGCTGATGACACACATCAGAAATGCACACACACCTGACCAAGAACTCCATAATGATGCACACGCACACACCAGAATTATAGTAGAGCGTGTGTTTGAGATCCTCAAGTCACGGTTCCGGTGCCTGGACACATCTGGTGGAGCCTTGCAGTACTCACCAGCTACATGTACCCAAATTGTCCTTGTATGTGCCATGCTACACAATATGATCCTGCGGAAACCGCTGCAGCAGGAACAGCACAGGGCAGGGCCACACAGCCCCCCCCCCACCATTGCCAAGGCCTGCACAGGCACAGAGTGACTTGGAGGAGGAACAACCTGCGCCTGCCCTAGTAGGCAGAAGGAGGCGTGCCCAGTATGCCCCACCTTGGCAAAGAGGCAACACATAGCATGCACACTGACACAGGAGGGACCCAGGGTATAACACCTCTCTCTGACTCTCACATACAGTAAAAGAGATGCCAAACATTACACTATCTGTGCTTAACCATGTGTAGGGAGTGTACTATGTGCATCCGACATAGGACGCCCTGCAGCACCACCCTCAATACTGGGACACCCACAAGGTAAGTGACTCTCACATGCCAGTCAGGGTGGCTCACATAGCCAACAACAGTCACAACCAGCAGGACAGGTGTAGACAAAACACAAACAAAGGCTGTGCTATGGTCTCTGAATGAGGCCTCTGGGTAACCTCCCCCCCAGGTCTACACAGACAGACTACAGCAGGTCAGGCTGTGGGATGTCAGTTCTGAAAGGTAGGAAGTCAGAAACTAATATGTAGGTAATTAAAAGCTAAGATCTGTAGTACACTGGTATGCCTCTAGTCAGCATGATAGGTAAGACTACAGAATGAAATGGAGTACACGACATACCAGTACAGTCCTAGCAAATGTGTACAAGTGTCAGGTGTGCCCCCCCATCCTACTTAGAAATGTAGTCACAGGCAGGTGTCCTTCCCCCCTCAAATCCTCTGTAGAAATGTAAAAATAGTCAGGTGTGCCCCCCCATCCTATGCAGAAATGTAGTAACAGTCGGGTGTGCCCCCCAATCCCGTGTAGAAATGTAAAAATAGTCAAGTGTGCCCCACCATCCTATGCAGAAATGTAGTAACAGCCAATGCCAAATGATCGACGGATACCCTGCAGAGACAGCATGCTACCTGTAGGTGTATAACACAAAGGTCAGCACTGCAGTACAAACTACCTGGACTCAAGATCCACACATTCAATACAGACGGCCATACTGGGCATGCCCACACACAAACACATGAAGGCCATGTCTGCAAACACCAGTGAACCAGACATATCTGTCAGTCGCACATGTTAGTGCAGACACTCCTCAGTATGCACCACTCATGCTTTGCACAAACAGTGGATAGGAATACATGCATATATTTAAGGATAACACACTATAATAAGCCAAAAGGTAGACATACACAGATGTGTGGAAGATGGTGACTGTGACAAGGAGCCATCCAGGCCTGTCCCACCCAGCACACAGCCAAAGGGCCACAACCACATGAGGATCAGATGTCACTCACTGCAGATACTAGCCACCGGTATCTGTCAGCATTACAGAGTATGTGGTGCACGCTCCAGTTGTGCAACATGACTGTACAAGGAAGTAGTCATCTAGCAGCTGTATACACGTATCTGTAAAATATGACCCAGGTTGTGCCCGCATGTGGCATGTTATCCACTAGATGAATGGGTTATGGCCCATGCACACACACTGCCCTCCCCATAGCCCCACTATAACAAGCATGCTGAGGTCATCCACTGTGAAATGCACCTTTGGGAGAGTTTTAGCCCAGTAATCTCCGTGGCGCGTCCCATAACTACGTACTGCTGCAGTGTGATAAAATAGTTAGGTAGGAGTTCTAACCCCAGTCATGGCAACTGTGTGTGTGTGTGTGTGTGTGTGTGTGTGTGTGTGTGTGTGTGTGTGTGTGTGTGTGTGTGTGTGTGTGTCTGTCTGTCTGACTCTGTGTAGAAAGCAATGCTTTTTAGGGTAGTCACACCCCCTACAATTTAAAGGCTCTACTTTGGTAAGGCTGCTGATGTCATCCACCTAGAAATATACCTCTGGGAAGGTTGTATCCCAGTAATCTCTGTGGCTCGTCCCATAACTGTATACTGCTGTAGTGTGATAAAATAGTTAGGTAGGAGTTCTAACCCCAGCTTTGGCAACTGTGTGTGTGTGTTTGCGTGTGTCTGTCTGACTCTGTGTAGACAGCAATGCTTTTTAGGGTAGTCACACTCCCTACAACTGAAATGCTCTACTTTGGTAAGGCCACTGATGTCAGCCACCTAAAAATACACCTCTAGGGAGGTTTTAGCCCAGTAATCTCCATAGCACGTCCTATAACTGTGTACTGCTGTAGTATGATAAATTAGTTAGGTAGGTGTTCTAATCCCAGACTTGACAAGTGTGTGTGGTGTGTGTGTCTGTCTGACCCTGTCTGTGTAGAGGGCAATGCTTTTTAGGGTAGTCACACTCCATACAATTCGTATGCTCTACTTTAGCAAGGTTGCTAATGTCATCCACCTAGAAATACACCTCTGGAAAGGATGTAGCCCAGTAATCTCCATAGCTTGTGACATAACTGCATACTGCTGTAGTGTGATATAGACCTCTGTTAGGGGTTCTATACCCACACATTTCGGTTGTGGATGTTTTGTGTGTGTCACTGTCTGTGTAGGGAGCAATGCATTTTAGCCTAGCCACACTTACTACAATTCGAATGTCCAACTTTGGCAATCCTGCTGATGTCATCCAATGTGATATACACCTTTGGGGAAGAAGTACACCAGTAATCTCTGTGGCGCATAATATAACTGCGTAGTGCTGTAGTGTAATAAACTAAACTAGTTAGGTTGGGGTTCTACTCCCAGATATGACAGGTGCATGTATGTGTTTGTTTGTAACTCGTATCTTGTGTGGAGGTGGGTGTGAGTGTGTGACATCTGGGCCCAATGTGGAGCGAGTTTTGGAAATTTCTTATATGGTGGCCCTAGTATATATCACAATGTCCACTGTACAGGGATAATAGATGTGAAATAGCCAAGACGCTAGGGTGCAAAACCATACCCATGCATGTGACATCAAGGCCAGGCAATCACAGTTAGCAACCCCAGTATTACCCAGAGAACACTCTCAACCCATCTCTCACACACACGCCGTGGCAACAGCTAATATATGTGTGCAGTGCACTGCATATTCGCCACTGATAGTAACTATGGAGTGATTGCAGTGGCCTACAGAGGGCATGGCACTCTGTCCATCTGTCCAATAGGCACATACATGCAGACAGTGCACCTTCCCCATCTTCCCCACTTGACACCTGCAACACCTGTGGTGCCATCACATGTGACCCACAAAGGACATACCATGCCTGAAAACATGCCCTGTATGGACAGATGCCACTGACACCAGGGAATCCCATTAGCATGCTATCAATGTAGGTGCAGGGTTAACCTGCTGTCCATTACCAGTTCCTGCCACAGGTGGCTATGACGACACATCTGATGATAATCTGTGTATACAACATGGGCCCAACACCCCAGGTACAGTACCACATGTCACTGTACATACATGTGGGAGGTGTGCACATCCCAGACACCGTCCATGTCATGGACTAAGGAACACATACATGGCAAGCGACGCATAGCATTGGTCACACGCAATAATCACCCAGGTGACTGGACAGTGGATACAATACCCACCTATGTGGGCAAATGCAGAAACCACAGCCCTGAGCCACAATGCAGACCACTGTCATGTGGCCTGATGCCAAGGTATATCCATCACCTAGCCTTGTATAGCTGTCTGGCACAGTTGACCACCACATACCTGTGCAGAAATGCACCCATGCATGTCAGTACTGGCACCCTGTGTGCTTGTGTGTGTGTTGCATGATGCGTATGATCACATTCACACTCACTACAACCCCCAGTGTCATACTTGAAGCATGCTGTCTGATGTCAGAAACCTCCCCATACCCTTTGCCCATATAACCTCCGTGTGACCCATGTGGTGCATGAGATACCTGCAGAGTAATGTGTTGTGGCAATCTCACTAGTGATGAGTTGTATCCCTGGCCCTGCCAAGTGTGACAATGTGTGTGTGTCCCTGAGGGTGTGTGGCTGTGCTGACGCTGGCACCTGTTCATGTGGACAGGCACGTGTACTCCACCTACCGTATAGCTACCATATCCCTGTTGCAGATGTCACTCACCATCACATATATGTTCTGAGGACTCCGCAACAGGTAACCTATATGGCACATCCAATAACTGCATAAAACTGTGATAGCACTACATAGTCATCAGGGGTTTGATACCCTGTGCTGGTAGGTGTGTGACACAAGCATGCTTAAGTTTTATTCTCCCACCCCTCCCTGACTTGTCTTTGCGTCTGTCTGCCTCTCTCACTCCCTCACTGGTGGATGTGGAGACCTACACCTGCTTTGCTTAGGCAACAGCATGTGCATTTTAAGTGATGCTCATGATCAGCTGATGGCCTCTGCACAAATCGCAGCCCTCCCCTAGCTGATTGCATGTGGAACAGCTGTGGTAACATTCCCATAGCCAATTGCAAGGAAACATACTCCAGTATCCAGGAACATCATGTTGGTGTTGGGCCTTTCCATTCACTGCGAGCAGGAACTTGATCTGTTGTTTGGCAAACAGCATCTCAGATGGATTGGGGATTTACCTCTGACAACACAGACAGTGGAAACAGGCCAACACACAGGAGGGGGATGTGCCTGACCTGACTACAGACCAAGTGTTGCTATACTGCAGTCGGAGTAATGTTAGTTTAACAGGTTGTGTGTGGATATGGCTGTCCTACATGTATTAATACCTGTCACGTCAGTTCTATGTTTATGAGGACTCCCCATCAGTAGGATCATCTGCAGACTGGGCAGTGTGTGGTGCCTTTGGTTTCATGTATTACCCACACAGCATACATCTGTGAACTGCAGAAGGTAGTGTGAGGATTGCAGTCTGTAGATGGTGAAAGCCGTGACAGTTACTGACTTCATATCCTTCATAGGTCATATGTTGCGACAAACCCTGTTACAACAGTAAATGTATGATGTTATCACAGCAACATGTCAATACTGGCCCTGTCTATGTGCTTCCAGCCACAACTCTGTCAACCTTTATACATATATCATGCAATAAGAGGAGCATATGTGCTGTACACCATAATTAGTGTCATCATATCTGATAACAAGCCAGTGAGATATCAGACTGCTACACGTTATGTACAGTAGGGGTATTTGATGACATAACCTGGACATTCTTTGGTTGTTTGTACAATACTGAGGTCTGTGTACTTATGGTGAATGTTGACAGTGTGTGTATTGTTAATATGTACCTTGGCCTGTGTACAGACTGTGGTAGATGTCATCGTTCTAGGTCCTGTCCTATCTGATGTTACATGATGGAATGTTGACAGTGTGTGTATTGTTAATATGTACCTTGGCCTGTGTACAGACTGTGGTAGATGTCATCGTTCTAGGTTCTATCCTATCTGATGTTACATGATGCTCCACTGTATGTTACCGTATTGGCTTACATGTTTGTAGGGCCATACACACATGTCCCATACCACAGACAGGCATCAGACCACACTGTGTAGCGGCCCAGTATATGTAGGGTTAGTGTGTGAGTGGCACATATGAGGATGGTGTTGAACAGATAGTCCATATACTGAAATATTATGCTAGCTTACCATATGTGGCTGTGTTCACATTGGTTGTGGTTATGTACTTCCACACAGGTGTATCTTACCCTGTGCTGTGACATATGCCTGTAGAGCCTGCTATATAAGCAGGTACATGTGCATTCCCCCATAAAAGATGTAGGCCAGTGTTGAGTCAGTCTGCCTGTAGCCTGCACAGTGCTTTGTTACATGCCTAGCGGCTTAGTGTACTTACCCAGTGAGATGTCATGTGCAGATACTTGCCAGATGTACTGCTGCTGGGCCTCCCTTAACAGTCATGTACGTCAGACGAAGCGGTGGGATGCTGTATAGATGTATGTCAATATCTAGTGGGTAGTATGTGGCCATGGCACCTCTGTACTAGCAGTTGTGTGTCAGGTCAAACAGGGGTGTGTGAATGCATAACCTATGGGGGCGAATGTATACCAGTCGTTATAAGTTATACCCATCTACATGGCCGTTAACATCCATATTGTCAGGCTTGGTCCACATGTTCTGCACTAAGGGGTTCTGTGCATACCTCTGGACTGTACACAGTGTGTCAGAATGTCCACATCTATTGGCCAATATCTCTGCTGTAGTCCACAGGAGCATTGCGTGCTTGCAGCGGTACTGTACTATGATGTTCTTAGGGTGTCTGTCAATAGCCAATGGCACACATGTGAAAAGCAGATGTGACTTCCCACACACACCATGTCTGTGAAGACAATCCCTATTACAGTAGCAATAGCCTACTAATATACCTGCTATACATACCTGACATCCCCTTGCACTATGGAGTTGGGACTATAGGGACTGAGGTAGGGCTACACCCCATGTTCAGGGCATATGGTGAATATATATCTACATATGATTATCCAGATATCTATATAGATAACTACACATGTACATATCGACATATATAAATGGGTGTGTATATGTACATAGATATGCATATACACACCCAGATATATACATATACAGAGCATTACATGTCTTCACGTATACAGATAGTGATACATATGCACATATACGTATACCACGCTGCAGTCCACTACTCTTGTATCCCCAACACATACGGTAAGGCTGGGGCCATATATGTCTGAGCTTCACTTACGCAATACATGTGTACCCATATGCACTTCAGAGGCCAGTGTATGTAACAGTGGTATATGGCCCTGTATTATTGAGTCTAAGGGGGGGATGCACCATACATAACATAGGCTGTTACAAAATGTGGTGGTATCAGGGGTGAGCTGCTATCTGGATGTACAGTACCATACATTTCACCTATCTTGACATTACTTACATAAAGTGGGTTACTGCAGGCCTACTGTCTCCAGCCATACAGACTGTTCTGTTTGCCAGTGTGCCTGTGATGGTGTCAGTTATGCCTTGCTATTTAATAGTTACATCCCATTTGGCCAACTGAAGTCTGTACCACCTAGTGATTGTGTACACAGTGTAGATAGAGGCTGCTGGATTATACACCTGCATCACTTACTGCTGATTGTGTGGTATCCTGTGGCCCAGCCTGTCTTAACTACTGTGCGATTTGAAGGGCTTGGCCTGGACAGCAAAAGTTGTGGTCGTTTCCAGACTACTGTATTAGTACAACTGTTTCACAGTTGCATTACTCTGTTTATATGGATGTCTGTGTCTGAACAGCTATATGACATGGCATATACATCTGTAACAGTACACAATTAAGTGTATTCCATTTCTACAAACCTGTGTGTTGTATTTTATCCTATGACCTCTCTGTGGGTATATGTTGCAGGCAACGGATGTCATTTGTATGGGTGGCTCACCAGTGTCCAGTTGTTAGGATGTTAACTGTAGGCATAGTGGCTGTCCCATATTGTGTGCGCCTACTACATGTGTATCTTAATGTACATATCTCTGCGTGTGTATGTGTAGTCACATGTATATCAATAAATATATATATATATATATATATATATATATGTGTGTGTGTGTGTATATATATCTGTATCTGCATATATGCGTCTGTATATATGTATCTTGGGGGATATTGATAGCTTTCACGTTATACATTTCCTATGGGTGCCAGACTGTACTGCATGATAAGTTACCAACACCAGCCTGACATGATACACGTGGGATGTAGTACTGTTAACATCTTGTGCCCATGTCGTGTCAGGACCTGGTTATGGGATCTGCAGTACATGGGACGTGTTTGGCTGTGAGGGGGTGGGTATACCAAATCGTACATGACGTATTTTGTTTGGGGCCTTTCAACCCCACTAATGGTGCATGTGGCCATTTATGATTTAGTTAATCTCCCATTGACGCCTACACATGTATGTCCATATATACCTATATGGATATATATATATATATATATATATATATATACATATATATATATATATATATATATATATATATATCTGCTTACACATATATAACTATGTCCGTATATACCTACATAGATATATATCTGCTTACATATATGTAACTTGTTGTGTATATGTACACATATAGGTGTAGACATATATATGTGTTGATGTATGCATTCGCATGAATATATGTTTTTATATATATATATATATATATATATATATATATATATACATACACATATAAACACATATATATAGTTATGTTGTATCTGTTTAGATATTAATATAGTTAGACACACACATACATCTAAATGTTGGACTACATTCTCTGTACTGTTTAATGACTGGGCTGGATATGTTTCTGAAATCATCAGGGTTATGTATATCTGGCATGGCTTAGTGGTAAATCACTTTGTCTATGGTGTGCAGGATCCTGGGTTCGAGCCTTGCAGAGGCTGTTTATTTTATTGCTGGGCAAAACAAGGGCTGTTGGATACAGAGTGATTAAGGCACTTTAAAACAGTTGTAAGCGGGTTTGCACGGAGATAAGCACCTCTAACCTCTGGTTACAGTTTCTTGTACTCAGTTAGCTTCTAGATTGCTTAGCCAGTGTAAGTATTGCTTACCCCCCACTCAAACAGGCTTAGACCCACTTACTGCTGCTTAAAAGTGCCTACTCCTGCTTACTCTGCATTCATTTCTTTAAAACAAAAGAAAAAAGGGTTGATAGGAAAGTGATGAAAAATGGGCACAAAGAGGGAAAGACAGTAGGGAAAAATAGCGAAGGGATGTACAGGAAGGGTGTAGGGAAGGTCCATAGCTGCCCATTTTTTCTACAGCAGCAGCTGTGCATATACACTGAATTTGAAGGTAGATTTGGACACACAAACCCCTGGGAGAGGGGTGAGGACAACAATAATAAGTTGTGATACCAATTAGACCAGATTACATGTGTCCAGTGGACAGGTGTGAAATGGACAGCTACGTATGGGGCGAGATTTTTTTGTGGGAACAGATTGCCCTTTTTTTCTTTTTTTTCAGGTGAGAGTGGGATGTTGGGGAGGGGTAGTAGGTATATTTGGGGAGGTAGATTGGGTAGGTTAACAGACAAGACACACAAGACGTATACAGGGATGGTATATGACACATGTGAGGGGTAAACACCTTGATGGGGAGGGGTGTTGGGATATCAGAAGCCCACAAGCCCCCAAGTGGCAACAGTGGGACTGAGGTCCCCACCCACGGGCAGTCACCACTGCACCTTCACAGCCCCAAAGGTGGCTGTGCTGGGGGCTGAGCCACAGAGCCAGGCTGACTCTCTAATCGTGACACATGGCCCTCGAGCTGGCATAGAAGATCACAAACCTGCTCACTGATTGCTCTATGCATCATGACCCTGACCTGGCGACGGGTGACAGATGCCTGTCCGTGCCCACTCCTGGGGGGGGGTGAACCCCATCCCCCCGAGGCGGTTCCACCCGAAGGTGGTGCAGGACCAACCGACAGGGAGGTATGGGGTTGGGCCCCTGACATGTTGGTGCCACGGCCAGCTGAGGTGGGACAGGTGGGTCCACTGGGACCATCCCTCCCAAGCATGCTATAGTGTTTAGATTTCATCATCAAATATGGGTTAGTAATAATCAACACATTCCAAGGTTAGGCATAACAGCATGCATAGATATTCCCATTAACCCAGACACCCGATATGGAACAGATGCATAGCAAACAAAACACATGCATATATGGGACCACAGTGGTAATAAGAACAGCATGCAGGTACATTGATGGCACCATGCCAACAATGTTGGAATAATTCAATATGGCACATGCAAAGGAACCATTAAAATATTTATCAAACAACTGGACATTATCAGAGTCCGTACATACTAGTTGGGGTGGGTATGTTGATTATTGTTGGAGACAAGGTGGATAGGGAGATGCCAATTAACAAGTAGTATATTCCTGTAGTCAACATTACTTTCCTAGTCAGTGCTGTTATCTGTACCTTACAAGTCTTACTGCACTACCCCCTATACACTTATATTTGACACTGATATGGCTGTCAACATCATTACACATGAACCGGTTTTACCTGCAGTATACACCTCTTACCTAGTATACCTGTGGAGGGAATGTTTAACACTGACTGTTTGTACACATACGCCCGGATTCCGGGTTGATGTTTTGTACTACGCTATCCAACTCTTTCTGCACAGACTCTAGCCATGTGTTGACCACATGCTGGTGTGCCTGGGCATATCTAGAATATTGCCCTCTTCCACCTTTAGTGACCTGACACACAAATATACATGCTTTACTACACAGTTATACTATGTAGCACAGTGTGGGCAACAGTGACCAGTGATACTTTATCCAGAGAAATTGCAACACTCATAATCCCCTACAACACCAGGATGGATGGTACCAGTACAGGTTATATTGGTCTGTATTGCTCAGCACAGTGTTCATATTCAGCGTACCTGTGGGAGCAATGTTTGTTAGCACTACCTGACTGTTGCCACACAAGTTTCCAGATTACACATTAGTATTATGCAGATACATCTCACTCTGTTACTGTACACACTCTGGTCACAGCTTGAATACATGGGAGTGTAGATAGGACATACTTGAAAGATTATTCTCCTAACAGTTTTGGGGGTTGCTACAGTGACAGCTGTGTTCTCATGATGGTTGACAATCACTTGTATGCCCTGTTTGCTGGCTATAAATCTGGGATCATCCCACAGACTTACCAGAGGGACAGGGGGACAGGCAGCAGATATGGGCACATATACTGGACATTCCGGCCTCATGTGTACAGGTGTGGGGTATGAATCTGTATGCAGTCTAACTCCACTCCCAAGATACAGATCATGGCTGTGTCTGCTACAACTTAAACACTGTCCATCACAGTTGTGTCTGCTATATTGATATTGCTTTATATCTCCAATCTGCTTTCTACCTTTCACGGGCTCAGTTTGGTTATACTATGGTGGGGACATGTTTACTACTACCTCATTCTAATGTACTTCTGTGATGGCTTGGTGGATAACTACTGGGACGATCGTGTATAGGGTCCTGCGTTCGAGACCTGCATGGCTATTTATTTTGTTGGTGGGCAGAACAAGGCCCGTTGGATACAGAGTGATTAAGGCACTTTTGCGCAGTTGTAAGCGGGTTTGTGTGATGGCAAGCACTGCTAACTTGCCGTTACATCTGCTTACTGAGCTTTAGAATTGCTTAGCCAGTGTAGGCATTCCTTACGCCCACTAACTAGTGCTTAATTATGCTTACTACTGCTTATTTGTGTTTAAACCTGCTTACTAGTGCCTTATTCATTGAGATACTGACACCTGACATGTGCATTTACTGCAGTACTCCAGTTCATAAATATATCTTATTTAGTGGGTTATGCAACAAAAATATTGGTCATAACGTGCTTTGCCATATAAAATAGGATGTGCTGCAGTGGGATTCGAACCGTGAATGCCTGCTTGTTAGGTGAATGCTCTGCCCAATTCACTACTGCTGTGCTGCTTCATTTGCATATATCTTCCTTGTTATCCTCTTCAGCCTTTTAAGCTGCTTTAACCGTAGCTAAGCGATGGGCACATCCATGCCCCTACGGTTAGCTTCAATTGGATTTTTAAAAAAGAAAATTAGGGTTTCTTCATTTTATTACTACATTCTTTTGCTGTTATATACAAGGGGGACTGTTGGCGGGGATATGCGAACACCTGTGAGCGATCTATCTCACTGCATACCCCTTTCTACTATTCTACATTGCAGGGGCATGTTTATTCTGAGAGCTCTGCTCTCAGACACACCCCCTGCACTCTTACACGCTCCGTGTAAGCCTAGGAGCTCGGGCAGCGCGCCTTATTAATATGCATGGCGCGCTGTCGTCCTGCTCCTAAACTGTCGCTTCCGTGCGGGACTAAGCTAGTCCTGCACGGGAGGTTAGTAAATCCAGGGGATAGTTCTTCCACAGTAAAATGGTTTTAGACTATTTAAACCAACTTTTAAACCGTCAAATGCAAAAGTCCATTTAACAGTACAGCAAAGTCACATGACAGTCAGTGAAACTAGAACATTTCATATTCTTAGCTTAAAAGGTACTTTTCCCAACAGGAAAGTAAAATGTAGAAGGTTTTTATCCAAATGGAACTCATCGGCCCAGCAATAGAACAGCAAAAGCCAGCCACTGATTCCTCAATCTCTTCGAAAGCAAGAAAGCTCTAAATGGCTTGGCTCTCAAACTTTTCTTTTTAGTCAGCTAAGCTTAGACAGATTAATGGGTTTGGGTGTGTGGAACGTGTGTCCTGAAGCTTGGGACGCTAGCAGGCTGTTATATCCTATGCAAGATATAACCATATTGCTTAGGCAGTGATCAATATGAAGAACACCTAGGTACTGTCAGGCAGCAACACTAACCACTGCACCACTTTGCATATGTGTATGTATGTATGTATATATATATATATATATATATATATATATATATATATATATATATATGTATGTATATATATATATATATATATATATATATATATATATATACACACATACATATATGTAAGAGTGTGTAATTTTGTCATACAAAAAAAAAAAACAGTTTTATCAGAAGTACTGATTAATTAGGACTGGTGTCTTCTCCAGTGTTGGTGTGACTGTGTCTATGTATATAATAATACACATATATTAGAAGTATGTACCATACAGTGGGAATACTTTCTTCAGTTTTAAGTGCAGTTTGTTTATAGAGTCCAACTGGGCATTCCTAGATGTGGGTATATGACAGTGTTCCAAGAAAAGACTATTTGGGCAGTCCTGCAATGTTTCAAAGTCCCAGAAACACTGGTAGAATAAGAGCAGGCTATAGACAAGGACCCAATTACACAAATACAGTGTTTGGACTCACAGAAGGATTCCCTGTGGGAGTGGGTGTGCATCAGGGTTTAGTTTTAAGCCCCTGCTGTTCGTAATGGTGATGGACTGCATTAGGTAAAAGGTCAAAGGGGACTGATCAACAAAATTGCTCTATGTAGGCAATGCGGCATTACAGGCAGACTAAACAAGAACTTCATAAAATGATAGGGGACTGGAATGCAAAACTGAAGGTATGCTGGTGAATCTGATCAGAAATAAGACAGCTGTAATGGACACAAATTAGTGAAATCAAAAGAAGCTGAGAATTGTGACAGAAGGGAAAACAGTGGAACACGTTAGAAACTTCAAGTATTTGGGATGGGTGGTTGAGGAGAAGGGAAGTTTGAATAAGGTTGTCAAAGTTAGAATCAGAGGGGCTGTGGCTTGCTGCCACAGTGTCAGGGGTAGTGTGCAACATAAAATACTAAAGAAATTGAAAAGTACGGTGCACAAAATAGTCAGATGGACATGCAAGTTGGGTAAAATGGTTAAAAGGACAAATATCAGTTTTAAAGCATGTTTTAGCCTTGTGGTTAGAACCACAAGTGAATAAAAGTGAAATGATAAAATGTTTCAGTAGTAGTTAAATTCAAAGGGCAATACAACTTTTTCAAAAGGTATGGTGATAGGAACACTCATTGGCTACCCTTAGAAAAACCTAGGTTCCCTGGGGAAAAGGTATATAATAGCATACAGTAGCACCAGGCTTAGGCCTTGGTGAGAAATAGGCTAGGGATAGCAAATATAATCAGCATTTCAAGTTTAATATCTCACATTAAGGATAATGAGAAGAAGCAAACTATTCACAAAGAAAGCCAGTAGGAATTTGATGTTCGCTAGTGCTAATGAGAAGGTTGACAAGGTCATCTCTGAAATTCTAGACAACCAGAATAAATTCAAAGTCAAAAAATTCTGCTAAATGGTACATCCTTTCCACTGAAGTCAACCATGTTATCAGGAAAGGTTTATGTGGGTATTCGGTGCTCATCCAAGAACTTTATTGGAGACTGAGATAAGAAGGACACAGAGTAGAAAAGTATGACTTGTAAACACAAGACTATTACAACAGATACTTACCCTGGCAGATGAACAAAACATGCCAGCAGTGCAATTAGTGAATCCAAAAAGAAGTTGACACAGACATGACCACAGTATCCAATTCAGAAACTTTACTAATTGTGCAGAGAACACAAGCGCTTTCACTACATTAGCTTCATCAGGTATATAAACAGCACAATAAAACATAGCACTTAAATAGCACTAAAATCACAATCATATGATACATTCCAATGAAAATTTAAAAACACATAGCATACTTTCCATCAACACATAAAAGTATATGTAAAAAAATTTTATTACATAAAAATTCAGACATACCTATACTAAAACCATAATCCACTAAGAAACTCAAAATTATCTCCTAAGGGGTCTACTTTTGAGCCATGGTCTAAGGGGAACGGACTCAGTGAGGTCGTGCCCTGAATCACCTCTCATCCTGACTAACCAGGTGGATTCTAACTCTTCTGTTTTGTTGCACACATCACCTAACCTAACACTCTCTACTATTCTACCAATAACCAAAAATGTAAACATGCGTGTAGAGTCCGTACTTATAACATGCTTGGCAAGTGCATTAACCTTATTCTGCCTGCTTATATTATACACGTGTTCCCTTATATGTTCTTTAAGTGTTCTATTAGTCTTTCCTATATAGAACTTCCTACATTTTTCACAATGAGCAAGATATACAACATGCTTGGTATGACATGTAGCATGTACATTTAAATATATATGTTTTTTTTCTGATCAGGATGATAAAATTCAGCACTGTTGTCAATACAAGCACAAAAGTTACAGTGGCCACATGGTCTGGTACCAAAATCACTGTCCTGAGTAGAAGTCTCCCTAGGATAGCATAGTCTTCTTTTTAAAGACTTAGTATTCCTAAACTGAATTATAGGTTCATGATCAATAAACCTTGCTATCTCAGGATGAGTAATCAGAACCTTCCTGTACTTCCAAATAATATCTACATATTGAGATACATCACTAGTGTAATTCAAGGGAATTCTTAACTTCATATCTTTGCCAAGGCCACCCTTTCTCTTATCCGCCCTTACTCTTCCTTCCGAGAAATAGGGTTTAGCCTGGGCATGCCTCAAAGCTACCACCTTATTGACATTTGTAGAGATGAACTGTTCATCATATCCTCTCTCTTTCAAGTTATCTACAGCTACATCTACTTGTGCATGAAAATCCTCCTGCCTAACATTCAGCCTAGATGCCCTATAAATCTGATTACATACCACGTTTCTGAAGCCATAAGGAGGATGTAGACTGTCTCTGTGCAACAAGTGGTTCACATAGCATTATTTCCTATAGAGCTTAGTAAAAAGTTCTCCATCTTCATTCTTTGCAACCACCACATCCAAAAACTCAATCTTGTGGGGTGCTAATTTCAATGTAAACTTTAAAAAAGTACTAGCATTGACAATCTTGAAACTTCAAAAACGTTTCAACATCACCCCCCCACCCCAAAATAAAAAGGTCATCTACAAACCAGCGGGAAAAAAAGGACATGACTACTAAATTGTCCATTCAATACATGCTCCATTTCCCAAATTACCATAACTGCATTGGCGTAGCTATTGGCACAAGATGTGCTCATAGCCACGCCACTGCATTGTTTATATGCCTGTTGTCCAAACACAAAAACGTTGTGCTCCAGCACAATTTCTAATAATTTTACAATCAAATTTACCATGTGTTCACCATATCCAGCACATTGCTCTAAAAATGTAATGATACTGGCAATACCCTCAGCACTGGGTATCACCGTAAATAAAGAAACTATGTCCATGGTGACTAGCAGAAACTTTTTATACGTACTCGTAGAGACATAGCTGTATAAGTCATTCAAAAAGTGCTCACTATCTCTTAATACATGCTTCAAATTGTCCAGCACAGGCCTTAAATGCTTCTATATAAATATCGAAGCAGGTCCAGTGCACCAGTTCCTACCCAAGACAATAGGTCTCATGGGTGGGGCCACACTGTTCTTATGAACTTTAGGTAATCCTTGTATAAATGGAACTGTAGGTTTGTCGACAACCAAATAACTAAAAAGCTTATAATCTATTAAATTCATTTCCAAAAGACACTGCATCAATATATATTTATACGTACTCGTAGAGACATAGCTGTATAAGTCATTCAAAAAGTGCTCACTATCTCTTAATACATGCTTCAAATTGTCCAGCACAGGCCTTAAATGCTTCTATATAAATATCGAAGCAGGTCCAGTGCACCAGTTCCTACCCAAGACAATAGGTCTCATGGGTGGGGCCACACTGTTCTTATGAACTTTAGGTAATCCTTGTATAAATGGAACTGTAGGTTTGTCGACAACCAAATAACTAAAAAGCTTATAATCTATTAAATTCATTTCCAAAAGACACTGCATCAATATATGCACATCATAGATGGTGCTATTCATCTGCGCATGAGATACTCTCTCATAGAATCCATCTCCATCAAGCATGTCAATCATCTTGCTCATATATCTAATCTTGTCTAACACTACAATAGGCCCGCCTTTATCGGCAGGCCTAATAACTATATCCATATTATTTTCTAGGCTTCTAAGAGACTCATTCTCCTTTTTAGTCAGATTAAAATGTTTCTTTTCACTATATGGGACTGTTTTGTCAAACTCCATGTTACATATATCTTGTATGCACAACTTTTCAAATGCTGTCGCTAAAGAATTTGGTTTAGGTATAAAACCACTTGGTTTTGAAAAAACACAACATCAGTTGCATTATTATTCACATCATTATATCACAATTTGAGTGTTAAATTCCTTGCAAACATTATGACATCATAAATAACAGTAAGTCAGACTTACTGGCAGGTATAAAAAATAGACTCCTTTGCAAAACATTAAATTCATACTCAGCACATAATTAGTTAAGTTCCATACTAGTCCTTTTTTGCATTAAAAAATGCCCTCTTTATAATATTCTGATTGCTCATGTTGCCTTCCAGCTTCCTTTTGTTTAGACTTTGACTTCTCCCTCTCTGTTGGTCTCTGATGAATTTGTAGTTTTGTTCCTTCACTGGTAATGGAAAATAGAGGTCGTATTGCCCAAAAGAATTTACATAAGGAGAGCTGTTGCCAACTGGCTCCGCCATTGCAATAATGTCCTTACCCCCTACAGAGTCTCTATGGACCTGAGCTGTGGTCACAATAACTTTTTTCTGAGCTCCCAAATCTCGAAGAGCTGCAGTGTTGTCTGATGTTTGTGGTGCATCGTTCTCACTTGTTCGTCTCACATGAGTGATGCTCTGCATCTCAGACCTAATAATACTGCCATCTACAGTCAGTGTTGTACCTTCCTCATTAGCTGGTCTCACATTATTGATGCTGGATATCTCCAATCTAGTAATAGTGCCCTCTGCGATCAAATCCGGAGAACCGTTCTCATCTCTGGTTTCAACTGCTTCATCTCTGGGCCAAGTAAAGGCATTCCCTAGATGGAAGTCTTTGTGGTCACGGCAAACTTTAATGATTTTCCCTTTCTGTAATCTGGCCTCATATACAGATATGTATCATGTGATTATGATTTTAGTGCTATTTCAGTGCTATGTTTTATTGTGCTGTTTATACACCTGATGAAGCTAATGTAGTGAAAGCGCTTGTGTTCTGTGCACAATTAGTAAAGTTTCTGAACTGGATACTGTGGTCGTGTCTGTGTCAAGTTCTTTTTGGATTTATGGATTTTTGTCTCTTCTTGACACAGAACCTGAGCCTTTGTTAGTGGTAACCTTTTTGTTCTTCAATTTGCAATTAGTGAATGTTTATCTAGCCACAGCCAAATATGAACTGGCACCTAGACAGATACCCATGATAAGTGCCATACTGCCATCATCAATGCAAGAATGTCTAGGAGCACCCCAAATCTAGAGGGCCTACAAGAGAGTTATATAAGGAGGGACTTCAAGTGAATTTGGTCCTTGCTGCCAGTAATTCAAGGGAGTTTTTTAAACCTTCATTGAGTTATCACTCCAGACAAAAGCAAACATAAATGAACAAAAAAGAAAACAAACCTTATTAACATTTTTCCATTTATATACATTATACACCACATATCTTTGTAATTATCATCAGTCCAACATTACACAAATTGCTGTATTCCAGCCTTCCCTTAAACCTCACTCCTCCTCCTGAACATCATTCTACCTGTATTTTTCCCCACAATTTCCATTTATTTCTAAGCAAGTTGTCCCTTCCCTTTTTTAAAGGTCCCTCTTCCAATTCTTTTATCTCCTCCATAATACTCCATACTGCAAATATACTTGGTTTAGACTTTGATTTCCATTTTCTAGCAATTGCGTTTTTGGCAGCCAACAGAATTAAACATAATTCTGACAAAGTAGTCTGAAGGGAATTTAAAAAATTTGCAAACTCACTTCATTTCCAAAACACAAGTTCCAAGTTACCCTTTTTTTCCCCAGTATACCTCCAACATTTGCTATCTGCCGGAGTTAAATATTTTTGAGGTTTGCTTGGGAGTATAGAAATACCTATGCAAACACTTCTTAAGCCTTCTGGACTAGGTTGCAGACTTGGGAACCATACATATGTGCTCATACTGCGTTCTCTTGTAAACTGCTTTTCTTGTTTCTCTTCCCAAACTCTTCGATCCTCCTTTGATTATTTTACATGCCCTAATAATTTCCCTTTTTTATCAGCAGCTTCTATTCTAGATTCGACTAAAGGCCAGACCAGAACACATCTGTCACTTAAGACACACCTATCTCTTTCTCTTTGCCCTCTCTAGTTATTTGCTCCAAATACCTTAGTTTCTTTGCCAGTTCTTCAGTAAATTCCACACCCCTCTTGCCTATTTTCTGTACCACTACTTGTAATCAACCCTAATAGCAAAATTTTCCTTCTCCATTCTCACGTTGACTTATTTCTTAGAATACTTTCTGCTGCTTTATGAATATAATATTGTGTATGGTTATTATTCTCCTGAAGGATCTGCATCCAAAATCTTACTCTACTTCTTGAACTTCTACACTGCTTCATCACAACCCTTTTCTATTTTGAATAATAACCTTCTGCTTGTATCATGTGGACAAGCCTTAAAGTACAGTTGTGTACCTACCATAAATGTAGATGTTCGAGTGTATTCACTGTTGCAGTCATTACAATTGGGTTATCCTGCTGGCAGGCTACCCGCAGTCGGCCCGAGTTCCAAAGTCTAGGTCCGGCGTCGGTTGCTGTCGCCTCCTCCCTGACGTCAGTGTGCCAGGGGTATAAAAGATGCAGCCGACGCCATTTTCTTCAGTTTTTCTTGCCCCAGATGTAAGGTGCCCCTAAAATGGTAGGCTAAATTATGCCAATAAGCATGCATGCACAAAAAACAACTTTTCCTTCATCTACAAGCAAATACACCACATAGGTTGTATAGAATAGAGAAGTACAGATAAGTCCCAGCAAAGGAAAAGGGGGGTGGTGGGAGGGTAACCTAGACTGCAACAGTGAATACACTTGAACATCTACATTTATGGCAGGTACACAGCTGTACTATGTTCATCTTGTTTCACTGTTGCAGTCATTACAATTGGGTTGAATCCCAAAGCTAAGGTTGGGAGGCTGGTGCTAAATAGGATTAGGAGACTATCAGGCCCTGCAGAACTGCAGTGGCATAGCCTGCCCTGGATTTAGAGTAGAGAGGTAAGTGATAGTGTTTTGTAAAAGTATGCACTGAACTCAAAGTTGTAGCCTCTAAGATGTCTTTGGTTGGTACTCCTCTGAGGAAGGCTGCTGAGGTGGCTGCTGCTCTGGTTGAATGTGGCCTAATGCCCCTTAGGCACTGATTTGCCATGCTGTGAATAGCAGAAACGAATGCAGTGGCCTATCCACTTTCAAATAGTCTGCTTTAAGATAGGCTTTTTCCTTGTGATCCTGCAGCATAAGCCACTAGAAGCTGTTCAGTCTTTCTGAAAGCTTTGGTTCTGTCCAAGTAGAAGCGTAGCTGCCTGTGAATGTCCAAAGAATGCAGAATTCTCTCACCCTTATTCTGTGGGTTTGGATAAAAGGTAGGCAAATGAATTGTTTGGTTAAGGGTCACACTGGACACTACCTTAGTTATAAATGTACGGTTTGTCCCCAGAGAAAACCTGTCAGGGTGGAAAATAATAAAAGGTTCCACAGCCATGAGTGCCTGTAACTCTGAGACTCGTCTAGTGGAGGTTACTACTATGAGCAGAGCTGTTTTCCAGGATAAGAATTTTATATCAGCTGCAGAGGCTGGCTCAAATGGAGGCAGTGTGAGTTTTTCCAATTCATAGTTGAGGTCCCATGCAGGTATTGGTGCTCTTCTTGGAGGTCTTATGTTTTTGGCCCCTCTGAGGTACTGCCCTAGTAATGGATGAGAACAAATAGGTGGTTCTGTATTGTAATGAGCTGAAATGGCAGAGGAATAAATTTTAATTGATGAAAAGGAAAGGCCTTTATCAAGCATCTCAGCTAAGTATTGCAAAATCTGAGGAATATTTGGAACAAGCGTGTCAATACCTTGTGCCTGATTCCAAGCACAGAATCTCTTCCATTTTTCTGCATAAGATTTTCTGGTGCTAGGCCTCCTGGCCTCCAAAATAACATCCATCACTGCTTTAGAGAGAGGTGTGTCATGAATGGCTACAGTATCTGCCATGCTGCCAGGTTTAAGGTCCTGAGTTGGCTGTGCAGTATCTGACTGTCTTGTTGGGTCAATAAGTGAGGAATTTGAGGTAATGTCCAAGCTGGGCATTGAGACAAGCTCTTTAGGATTGGGTACCAGTGTTGGCGGGGCCAGTCTAGGGTAATCAGTATCATTTTTGGTTTCTCTTGTCTGACCTTGAGGAGTACCTTGGGAAGGAGAGGCAGAGGAGAAAAGGCATATACTATTAGGTTTTTCCAGCTGAAAGATACAGCATCCACTTTCCATGCTTGCTTGTGTTAAGTCCTTGTGCAGAATCTCTGTAGTTGGTAGTTGTGAGGGGAGGCAAATAGGTCTATGTCCGAGCATCCCCAGTTCCTCGTTTTCATGCTGAAGACTTGTGGATCCAATTTCCACTCATGGGGATCCATTAGGTTTCTGCTTAGTTTGTCTGCCAGAGTATTTGTCCTTCCTGGCAGGAATTGTGCTTGCAGATGTACTTGGTAAGTCAATGCTGTGTCCCACAAGTTCATGGCTAGCCTGCAGAAGGGGTAGGAATGTGTGCCTCCCTGCTTATGTACCACATGATTGTAGTATTGTCCGTCTTTATCAGTAGTTGTCCTGGATGAAGTAGATTCTTGAAGGCTGTCAGGGCATTCTGAACAGCTAGCATCTCTTTTTGATTGATATGTAGATGCATTTGACTTGCGGACCATGTGCCCTGAATACATCTTCCTGCCATATGGGCCCCCCAGGCATAGTCTGATGCATCTGTTGTCAATGTCTGCCTGGCTGTGGGTAAGGTGAATGGCTGTCCCGTGCTGTGGTGACAGGCTTTTGCCCACCATCGAAACTCATGTTGCAGGCAGGGAATGAGGGTAATTATTGTTTCCAGGCTGTGGCAATGTTGAGTCCAAACACTTTTTAGATTCCATTGAAGTTTCCTCATATGCAGTCTTGCATATGGAATTAGCAAAATGCAGGATGCCATGAAGCCCAAAGCCTGCAGAATTTTTCTTGCAGATAACTGGGTCTTTGTTGCCAACATTTTGAAATAAGTAGTCAGTTGTCTGTGTTTGTCTGGCGTGAGATAAGCCATCTGGGCAGTTGTATTTAAGCTCGCACCCAGGAATATTATCTCTTGAGAGGGTACGAGTTTTGATTTCTTTTTGTTTACTGTGTACCCTAGACCGGTTAGTAATCTTTTTACAAATGCCAAGTCCTTGTTCTCTGCTTGAATAAGGCAGTCGTCCAAGTAAGGATATATTTGTATTCCTCTTTGTCTGCAATTACTGGTGCCAGGCATACTGTGAAGACCCTGGGTGCAGTAGATAAGCCAAAGGGCAGTGCAGAGAATTGGTAGTGCATTGAGCCAGCTATAAATCTGAGGTATCTTCTGCATGATTGTCTGACAGGGACATGCAAGTATGCCTCTTTTAGGTCTAAAGTCGCAAGCCAAGCCTTCTTGCCCAGCATGGGCAGAAGCTGCTGCAGAGTTAACATTTTGAATTTTGGAATATCCAGGAATGTGTTTAGGATAGACAGGTCCAGTATTGGTCTCCAGGCTTTGTCCTTTCTGGGTACCAAGAATAGCCTTGAGTAGAATCCTAGTCCCTGCTCTTGCTGTGGTCCTAGCTAAATGGCTCTCATGTCCATGAGGGATGAACCTTGTTTTTGTGCCTCTGCTCATTGATTGCATGGCAGGTCTGGCATACCGTTTGGTCTTGGCAGGGTGTGAAAGTGGAACCTGTAGCCTTGTGATACGATATTTAAGACCCATTTGTCCTGGGTGATCATGTGCCAATTTTGTGAAAAAAGTGCTAGTTTTCCCCCCAAAGGGGCTGCCAGAAGGTAAGTGCTTGGTCCTGGCAGGGGAAAGTCATTGAGACCGTTTCCTGTATGGCTGTGATTTTTCCTCTCTGCTTTTGGAGGTAGAAGCACCCCATTGTTTAGGCCTGTATGAGCTTTGGGGCTGTGATCTGCCAATGGGACTTCTGTATCTGCCTCTTTGTGGCCTGTCTGACACTGGAAAGGACCAATTCTTTGCAGGCCAGTTCCTGCTAAATCTGGAAGGCTGTACCTGCAAGAAATCCTTGACTGTTTGCATAGATTTAGCTTTGTCCTCCTTTTTCTTCAACACAAAACAAGGTATCATGCTGTAATGGAGCATCTAATAGTTTTGCTTTAACAGGATCAGGCAGATTCTGTTCTTTTAACCAAGCATGTCTCCTAATGACAGAACCTGTAACAGCGGCCCTGCAGGAGGCCTCTAGAGAATCAAAACCACATTGCAAAGTATGCTTTCCCACTTGTTCAGCTGCATGCAATAAATCCTGCATTTCTTTGTTTTCTGCACATTCTGAATTTGTCAACATTTTCTGTTTAAGCAGTGACATAACATATTGCTGATATTTAAGCATATGAAACTGGCAATTTAAAGCTCTTACAGCCAAGGTAGCAGAAGTATAAATCTTTTTCCCCCATCTGTCCAGGGCCCTTGAATCCCTATCAAGAGGGGATAGGGTTTTTTGCAGTCGAAGCCTTGACCCCTTTGGGACCCTGAGAGATAGTTTCTGGGTCAGCAGCAGGGCTTTTGTAAAGAAATTTATATGAATCAGGAACCCTGTAGTATCTGTCTGGCTTAACAGGAGCTGGTGGTAAAGAGTCAGGAGACAGACTGGACTCTGAAAATACATCATCTACAATGTCTAAAACAGGAGGGATAGCAAGGGGCCTGTGCTAAGGTAATAAAAGGAAGTCTCTGAGCCTTTTCTTGGATTCTGAGTAATCTTGGCTCTCCCAGTGGAAATGCTCCCTCATAGTATGCAGCGTCTCCCCAAAAGAATAATCCTCAGGAGGAGAGGCTGAAGGGATAGATTCTTCAGCATCAGAGTCCACATAGGGAGGAAGAGAATATTCCTGTTCAGAGGAGGAATCAGAGGAAATGGAAACCTGATCTGAAGATTCACATTCTATCTCTTGCCTAGGCCTCTTATCAGGAGGGGGATGGGAACCCCTGATCAAAGTAATTAGGTCTTCGGCCATTTTAAGCATCTGTTTTTTAGGCATGGTGGCCTGTCCATGAGAATGCTGTACTTGTTTCTTTATCTTTAGAGCTGCTTTAGTCTTTGCTTTTGAAGCTGAAGCTGGTTTCACATATAACTGTGTAGGCCTGAAAATACCCTCAGAAGCCGATGCCTGCTCAGTGGCTCCAGACCCATCTGTGGGAATAGTTTCCGAGTGTCTAATACCTTGAGATTCCAGCGGCCTAGTCAGCTCCACGTGGGAGTCGGAAGTGGCCTGTGGCTCTGAGGTAGCGGGCATCAGGGGCTGCGAAAGTGCCTCACTGAGAACCGACGACAGGCCTAGTGGAAGCCTCGTCATCGGTTTTGGACCTCGGATGCCTGTCCTTTTCTTTTTCTTTCCGCTTTTTATAAACTCCGGTAGTTGGCTGTTCTGACGGCATTATATAATTGAATCTTCTGCCAAAGTAATCAAATGCAAAATCGTACGCTTAATAGTGCGTTGGTTAAATCTAGCACAAAATCGACAACTAGCAACGTTGTGGTCAGGGCCTAGGCAAGGAATACAGTCAGAATGAAAATCCTTATGAGGTATTTGCTTCCCACAAGAAATACAATTATTAACTTTTTCTGACATCGGTCTGGAGCAAGAAAAAAAGTTTCCCCAATGGGGTACTTAGCTTTAATGAAGACTTCGGATCTGTAATTCGAATTTGAAAATCTCAGGAGTCGGCCGACCGGCACTTGCGAACTGCTTTTGCTTCGGGCACCGCGTGGCAAAAAAGACTTAAGAAAATGGTGTCGGCTGCATCTTTTATACCTCTGGCGCACTGATGTCAGGGAGGAGGCGACAGCAACCGACGCCGGATCTAGACTTTGGAACTCGGACTGACTGCGGGTAGCCTGCCAGCAGGATAACCCAATTGTAATGACTGCAACAGTGAAACACGATGAACATCTATGTAGTTCTAAAACATCCTTTCATATCAGATAATCCTAAACCACCTTGTTACATTGGAAGGATAAAATTACCACACTTAACTCTTGTCCTCTCCTCTTCCCAGATAAATTCCTTCCACTCTCTACCAATTACTGTCCACAACTTCTCTTCAGGTTGATAAAAATATGCCTCACCTGTATACAAAATTAGAGAGACTAAAACCACTTTCACTGCTTGTATCTTACTATCCCATACCTGGAGCTTCCAGTTTTTAGATTATCTTTTATTTAATCCCTTCCCACATACCCTTAAGCTGCCATAACAGAATCCCTTTTAAGCCATACTCCTAAATACTTCATTTTATTGTGTCCCCATAAATATGGGTATTGCTGTACCAGTTCGTGTGTGAGTACACAGTTTAAAGCTTTATACATTGTTTTGGCTGTACCGTATTTTTTTTTCTTGAATTTCCACATTCCTCCTCTATGTAAATTTCCATAAAATTTCTGAAATAACTCCAATACCTCTACAGCATCTCTGGTTATTTTTCCTTGTTATAGGCTCCTCACATTTAGCAATAACCCTTTCTACATTATGTTGCCTAAGTCATTGTACTAAGAGTTTTTGTGCTCCGAAGTTACCAAAAACAGTTGCTTAACAGCAATTTTTCGAAATTCATGCCCATTATCCAGATACTCCATTATGTTCTATTTACCATAACTCTCACTCTCTTATTTCTACCCAGTTTTTAAACTCCATTTTCATTTTATCCCACTCACTAGCTATTAATTCTGAAGATATTTCTATCTTCCATAACAACTCTTAAATAATTTCCACCACCCATTCCTTAAATTCCTGTCTTTTTAACAGGTATGTGGGAAACCACCAAAATCTCATTTTTATTTTATTATCCTGCATTTTTAACTTAGTTTTTATTGCTGCATTATCTGAAATAGTTATTGGATGTGTGTCGAGACCAAGTCAATGGATTTTTTTAAACAAGAAACATATTTATTAAATTATCACTTATTACATACGTACAAATATTTCAAGCATGGGCATTAATGCCCTTCTATACTGCCAATATATCAAAACACTTGTTTCCATATTCAGTGTCTAGGCTGTTCTTGTAAATATCTAGACAAGTACTTGCTTTAATGTAATTTGGTAGTCTGTTCCATGCATCAGCTACTCTCTCAGACAGCCAATTAGTACACTTCTCATTCCCACAGAATCTTCTACACAGGTTGTCTGATGATTCTCTACTACTTTTTGATAACCTCAAACATTCCTAGTGGTAGCTGTCTCTAATTGCCCTATATACCAGATTAAGATCTCCTCTTAAATATCTGTTAAGAGGCACTGTACAAGTTCAGATAGTTTAGTCTTTCATAACAACTTAAATTTTCACATCCATGGTTGCACTTGGTATATTTCCGCTGTACTCTTTCCAGTTTATTCACGGTTGTTTTCTTATAAGGTTCCCATATTGTTATTTCATACTCAAGTTTGGGTTTAATGCAACTAACAAACAATGACTTCATCATTTCTGATTTCCTAGACTTTATAAATCTTTTTATACAATTGACAGTTCTAAAACTATCATTAACCAATTGGTTGATATGATTAGAAAAACTCAAAGCTGGATCTACTCATATACCCAAGTCCTTAAATGAATCTACAGTTTCAAACACTGTGTTAAATAGTCACCTTTCAATTTAATGTCTCCCAAATCTCATATACTTAGTTTTTGATGAATTTATCAGCATATTATTCTCCTGTGCCCAAATGGTTAATTTAGTCAAGTTCTTTTGTAAACGTGCCTTATCTGTAACAGGTCTCATTGGATTTAACGAATTTACAGTTCACTGAACTCCAAAAGAGCGACTCCTTTCTGCCGAAACTCCACTTTGCTGAACACTGACTTTACCGAATTACAAAACTATGACAATACACCCATATAAAAAAGCAAACAAACAAATTATCTAACATTTCTGCAGGGGGACAAGGCCCTCTGCACCCCCAAACCCCCTGCAAATTATATACACCAACTCTGAGATTACACTACAGTAACAGAAAGGATACATTTCCCAATACTCACTGTACTGCGATCTCCATTGAAAAGCAACAAGCTTTGTTAAAATAACTTTCCAAATACTACAGACATCCCTCCAAGAGCATGGCATAATTACCTCTTTCCAAAGATGTCATAATATCTGCCAAGTTCTACAAATTGTACAGTGTACAAGAACATACATGAACACTGTACCCTTGTACTTGCCATAGTAAGACCAATAGCGTAAATATTTCGCTGAAATGAACGCTGAGCAACTAAAATTTCAGCAAATGGAGTTTCGGCAGAAAGGAGTTGCTCTTTTGGAGTTTAGTGAACTGTAAATTCGATAAATCAAATGAGACTCTCTGTAACACATGTAATCAGTTTTCCCAGTTTCAGGTTATCTGCATATAGACTGTGGAACACCTCTAATGAAAACGTTAGGTCTGAAAGATACAACCTAAACAAGTAACGGCATAGGACAGAGCCCTGTGGGACACCCTGACTATAACCAAGAATTTCACCTGTCTAATTGCTGTATGATACTTGCCATGTCCTATTTGTAAGCCATGCAGCTATCCATCTTATCAACAGTGCATTGATACCTAGATTTTCTAATTTATTGATCAGTGTTTTGTGTATGACCCTGTCAAACAGGTTCATAGCTTGGTACTAGGCTATCGGCCTTAGGGCCTAGGGCCTATACAAGCCTAGGCATAACGATTCCCTGGCTATTTCTTCCCACACTATTTACTTCCCTGGACCCCTGACATGATCAGTGATGAAGTTAAATCTATAAAAATTACATCACAACACAATTTTTCATAAAAAACTATTATACTGTTATAGAACATCATGTTACAGGTGGTAATGGATCTATTTTCAACCTATGTATACTGATATATGGTTTCAAGTTCCAAGCTATCTAATTCTGACAATAGCTTATCCAGTATTACCTTCTCCCTTTTTTCCCACAAAAGTAGACTTAAAGGTATATATGACTATGGGTTTGTCCTACTCCCCTTTCCTTTAAAGGCAGGTTTAATAAGCGGATGTCTGCAATTTTGGGGAATCTCCACATATTTATATGGCCTAGTAAATAATAGATATAATGGTACTGTAAGTTATTGCTGAAATGTTCTCAAGTCATTATTACTAACTCAATCTCCTCCCTGGGCTTTGTTTGGATTCAGTTTGCACAGTTCTTTTTCAATATAAGCTAATTTGATTCCGGTATCTGGGGTTACCAGGATGTCACTAGGACAACTTATCCCCTTTGTGAAGTCAAACTGTTTTCCATAAGATTTTGTAAATATATCTGTAATCTCGTGTCTGAGAATAAACTTTAGAAACTATACACAGTTTATCAATTTGCATGTCTTTACTCCTTCCATATGTTCTGTATCTATAAAAAGGTTCCCTATTATGCTCAACATCTTTATAAATATTTTAATTTTTTTTTATCCTACGCTTAATTTGCTTGTCCAGCTTGTTTATTTCAGTTTAAAGTTGTAGTTAGACCTCTCTTCCATTTCTTATATTTTTGTCTCTCATCTTAATCAGGTACCTTGTTCTTATGAAAACATAACCCCCCTGATGTTCTATCCTAGATCTTGAACATTTTTTGATTTTTTTGCACTCAAGTTTCTCTTTCAAAACTTCCCATATTCTATCTGCAGCTTTTCCACTGGACTAGTGACTGTTTTGCTTCCATACAGTCTAATTTTCTCCTGTGCATTGGTTTAGATAGGCAATCATACATTTAAATAACTGAAAACAAACCACACTGACATAATCTGAGTTGCAAGCATTATACATCACAAACCATACTGACATAATTTCAGTTGCAAATATTATACATCACTTATCTACCCAACCACTGTCAGTCAAACATTACACAGATCATTCAAATCCTGTCTTCTTTTAAATCTCATTCCTCCCCTGTACGTACTGTTCCCACATTTCCCACTTTTTGTACATAATTTGCTCATACCCTTTACTAAAGAACCCAGTTCCAGTTGTTTTATCTCTCTCACAACATTCACTACTTTTAGTACAATTGGTTTAGACTTTGATTTCCATTTTCTGGTATATACCAATTTGCTCACCCAGTATCTCTGACTGAAGACTGAAGGGAATTTTTAAAGTCTGCCAACTCATTACATGCCCAGGAAGTACGTTCCCAATTACCTCTTTCTTCTCCATTACATCTAGAACATTTGCTGTCTACCTGAGGAACGATTCTCTGGAGTCTACACTGGGTATAAATATACCTATGTAAACATTTCCAAGCAAAATATCTACATTTTCTAGCTTTTCTTGCATGTTTGGGAGACATACATATACCCTCCATTGTTTCTTTGTGAATTGCTTATCCAATCTCTCTTCCCACTCCTTTCTAACCTACTCTCTCTGATTCTTACAGTTATCATAAAATATTTTATATGCTCTACTAATTTTTCCTTTTTTAACAACAGCTTCTGTTTAAGATTCTATTAAAAACTCTACCAGTGCTGGTCTTTCGCTTAGGACCCCCCCCCCCAATTCTCTCTCTCTCTGCCTATACTCCGATATCAATCCTTGATTGGGAAAGCAATGTCTATCCTGCAGTCCAAATAAATTATTGGCGTCTCCCCATTCTATTACCTTTCCCTCTCTAATTATTTGCTCCCAATACCTTGATTCCTTTACCAATTTTCTCCAATAAATTCCTGCCCTCTGTTGCCTATTGTCTGTATCCTTAATTGTAGTTATCCCTATTGGCAGAATCTCCTTTCTCCACTCCTATGTTGCTTAGTTCTTAGAATACCTTCTGCTACTTTATGAATACAATGTTCTGTATGATTATTGTTACTCTCTTTGGAGATCTGCATCCAAAGTCCCAGTCTCTTCTTGTTTCTTGAACTCCCCCACTCTTTCATCATCATCCCTTTCTACTTTGAATTACAGTTTTCTGCTTGTGCTATATATAGGCGTCTTAGCTGTGTAGCTCTGAAATACCCTATCAAATCGGGTAATCCAAATCTGTCCCATTCTGTTGGAAGAATCAGCTTTATCCCACTTGACTCTTGCCATCTTCCCCTCCCAGATAAAAACCTTCAGGTCTTTATTAATTGCTATCCACAACTTCTCCTCTGGTTGATAAAACTATGCCTGACTTGTGTACAAGATTAAAGGGACTAAAAACACTTTAACTGCTTGTATCTTATTATCTATATCCACATAACACAGCTTCCAATTTCTAAGTTTTTCTGTTCTCTTTTCTTTAGTCTCTTCCCACATATCCTTAGCTGCCACATTGTAATCATTTTAATCCATACTCCTAATTACTTCATTTTATCATTTCTCCATAAATATGGATATTGCTGAATCAATTTGTGTGGGTATGTAATTTACAACTATTGCCTTTGTTTTAGCTTCACTAATTTTGTATCCTGAAAAAAAAAATGAAACCATCTCAAAATGTTCCACAACACTGAAATGTCCTTTTTACGGTTTTATCAGGTATAAATTAATATAATCTGCAAATAGAGCCAACATTTGACTACCATACCAATTATATCCTTGAATTTCTGAGCCCCTTATTTTCTTTGCCAATGGTTCTAAATATAATGCAAATAACAAAAGGGAAAGTGGACACCCCAGCCTGGTTCCTCTGATCAAGCAGAAATGATCAGAAATGAACCCACTCACTTAATTTTCACCTCCAATCCCTCATACATCCTCCTAGTCAACCTTATCATTTTAACAGGGGAATGCAAATGATTCCACTGCCCTGCTCAAAAAGTCCCAGCTTACAGTGTCAATGCTTTCTCTGCATCAAGACCCTCCAACACCACTGATACATTTTCTTACATTCTGCTTCTCTCTGGATCATCAGTGTTCTGTTAATGTTGTCAAACCTTTGCCTCCCCCCACAAAACCCCACTGATCCATATCTATCAATTTTGGCATCACTTCTGCCATTCTTTTAGCCTCTATAGAGAAACACTTTATGATAGGTTCATAGGTGTGTACTAGGCTAATGGACCTGGGGCCTTTACAAGCCTAGCCACAGGATTACCCTGGCATAGTGCCACCCGACTTTAGTTCCCAGTGCTTCTGTCGAGTAGTGCCACTGGAGTTATCCCCGGGGTGAATTTTTTGTTGCCCATCCACTTATCAAGACTTCTCTTGAAGAGGGTCAGCAAGGTGCTCTGCTTGACATGTATGGAAAGTCTGTTCCATAGCATAAGCAGTCTCTGGATTATGAACCTGTTCCTCCAGCATGTTCTGTTAATCGTGGCAATGAGGTGAGGTCTCTGGAGCATGTGGTGCAGTGGGATTGGGATTTCTTTAGATGTAGCATTTCTAACAGAGCTGTGTCAGACATGGCTTCGTAAGTCAAGCAGAGATTGCTTCTAAGTAGGTGATATGAGACCGAGAATAGTTGGAGCTTTCGGAGTGTGTCCATATAGAACAAGTGTTTAATGCTTAAGATCCTCTTTCTGAGGTACTTTTGCGGCCTCTCCAGTTGTTGCAAGTGTCTAGTGAGGAACATGCCAAATGGGGCACTGTACTCGATGACTGGCCTAATGAGGGAAGAGTAGAGTGAGACAATGACCTCCTTCTTCCTGGATACAAAACCCTTAGCAATGAGATGTGCCACACAGAAGGACTTTCTGACCACAGTGGCAATGTGGTTATCAAAAGAGAGGTTGCTGTCGACCTGTGTTCCCAGACCTCTTATAACGCCTTCTGTTTTCAGTGGACTACCATCAATGTGGTAATTCATGGGAAATGGGTTTTCCCCCAAAGGGGATGACTAAACATTTTATGGCACTGAGCTTAAGGCCATGGTTCTGACACCAGTTGTTGGTCTCAATAAGGCCATTCTGTAGGATGTCAACATCACTTGGGGAGTTAATAATAGCTCCCAACTTGCAACAGTCTCCGAACTTTGTCAGCCAGAGTCCCGTTGTGTTGGCCTGGACTTCAGACAAGTAGATACCAAACAGGAGAGGACCCAGGACCAAACCCTGTGGGACTCCACTCATGACTAGTCGGCAGTCTGACTTGGAGTCAGCTACTTTCACATGTGGGTTCTGTGAGCCAGTTTGCAACCCACCTAGTGATACAGGGGTTGATGCCAAGCTTAGTGAGTTTTTCTATGATTCCTGAGTGGGGAATGGTATCAAAAGCTTTGGCCAGATCAAAGTAGGCTGTATGAATGGTTTACAGTCAAAAGGTCGACGTTGACATGTCCGACAGCCACCTCCTCGACCATGGTAGGAGTGACAGTCGGAATGTCAACGTTCATGTGTACGTCCATTTAGAAGGACGTACAAAGGGCAGGAATTCACAGTATTGCTGTGAATGGGGGATTTAGAAAGCAGGTCGACAGAATGTGTAGACTTTGTTGCGCTGACCATACAACCTACTTAATATGTATGAGTCAACGTTATTTGTCGCAGAAATCATTGTTCACGTAAGTGATTTTCATGCTTTTGAAAGTAAACCTATATGAACCACCTTGCCTTCATCCACAGCTCTGGTGTACGACTCAAAACAGTCGACCAAGTTGAGCAGGCATGATCTAACCTTCACAAAATCAAACTGTGTGGGATCCAGAGTTTGGAAATTCCCTATATCATTGTTTATTATGTTCATGATGATGCGTTCTATAGCTTTGCATATCAAACTCGTCAGGCTAATGGGGCAATAGTTCACAGGGTCTGTAGTCGCTCCTCCTTTGTGGAGAGGGATGACTGTAGCAGGGGAGTCATTTAGTAGGGACAAAGCCTGAGGTGAGGCTGTGATTAAACAGGGCACATAGAAGAGGTGCCAGTTCACTCTGTAGTTCATGCAGAACACAACCAGGGATATTATCAAGTCCCATAGAAGCTGTATTCTTGGCCTTGGACTGTGCTGTTTTAACCTGTGCAGCAGAAATACTGGGTGCCTGGCAATCTACTGGTATTGTGACTGGTCCTTTGGGGGGGGGGGGTAAAGTCAGCACTGAATCAGTCAGTTAGTACACTGGCAATATCTGTTGGCTCGTTATAGGAGGTACCACTGTGCAGTAGCTCAGAGCAAATCTGGGTATTGCCATGGAGATTCTTTACATAACTATAGAAGGCCTTAGGGTTGTCTTTACTATCTGCTGCAATTCTACTTTCATAGCTAGCTTTAGAGGATTTGAAGAGGGATCTCAACTTTTTGCTGAGGTTGACAAGGGAGTTTTTTCAGTCTTGGGACTTCACCTTATTCTGCATCAGTTTCCTCCTCCTGTTGTAGAGTTTGTTTATGGCAGGGGACCAACAGATTGGCTTCCTTTTTTTGGAGGAGAGCATCTTGGTTCTATTGGGTATGGTGAGATCCATGCATTTGTGTGTGTGTTCATACAGTGCACTGGTGTACGATTCTGCAGTCACGCAACTATTCTCCATTTGCATGGGTGCAGTGAAGTTAGCCACCTCTGTTATTAAGAGCCCAGAGTTAGCTTTGGAGAAGTTTTTCATGGTGGTTACCTTTTAGGGGGTGGGGGGAGGGATGTGAATTTCCAAGGTGATTAGCTTGTGGTCAGATCTAACCAGGGAGGAGCTGACTATTGGTGTAGAGCAATGGTCGCCCATGTTAGTAATGACAAGGTCAAGGATGTTGCTACCTCTAGTGAGGGTAAGAACGAGCTGGTCTAGGGCATTGGAATTAATGAACTCCAGGAAACGTTGGGCAAGTGCATTGGCACAGGAGTAGTCTACCCAGTTAATGGAGGGGTAGTTGAACTCACCTAGTAAGAAAGTGTTAGGTTGGACCCTAATATTCTCCAGAGTGCTTAGGAATGTGGAGTGCAAGTCTTGGGACATGGTTGGGGACCTGTAGCAGACTACGACCTGCATCGCTGTATTCCCCAATGTTAGCTGCATCTGAAGTATCTCTGATGCGTTATGTTGGGCTACCAGTCTGGAGGTGTGCGCCTCCTTTATGAATATGGAAACACCACCGCCTTTTGAGCTTAGGTCCAGTTTCTGGGGTTGAAAGGTTTGGAATGAGTTATAGCCTGATAGTGCAGGGGTGATTTTGGCTGCCTTGAACCAGGTCTCTGTTACAGCACAAATGCTGATGTTCTCCATTTTAAAAAGTGATTTGAGTGAGTGCATTTTGAGATTTAAACTTCTAGCGTTGAGCAGCATGACCCTCAATGCTAGAAGTCTAAATCTCAAAATGCACTCACTCGAATCACTTTTTAAAATGGAGAACATCAGCAGTTGTGCTGTAACAGAGACCTGGTTCAAGGCAGCAGAAAACATCCCTGCACTACCAGGCTATAACTCATTCCACACCTTTCAGCCCCAGAACTTGAACTGAAGCTCCATAGGCGGTGGGGTTTCCATATTCATAAAGGATGCACACACATCCAGACTGGTAGCCCAACATAACGCATCAGAGATAATTTAAGTGCGGCTAACACTGGGTAAGACAGCGATTCAGGTCATAGCCTGTTACAGGTCCCCAACCATGTCCCAAGACTCGCACTCCACATTCCTAAGCACCCTGGTCATGGTTTAGGACTGAAATGGGCCTGTATGAAGCTGAATCAGATTGTTTTTTACCCTACTTAGGTATTACAGCCACCACTGCTTTCTTCCAGGATGCTGGTACTTCTCTTCTTAAAATACTGTTAAAACACCTTGCAGATCTTTATCATTTTTCCCTCCTAGCTTCCAAACTTCCACAGGAATACCATTTATTTCTGGAACATTTCATGTGGATTGGTTATACATAACCATTTTTCTTTCATCTCCTCCTATCCTAACTGTTAGTAATTGAGCCTCATCTACCTCTAACCCTGGCATATTTAATTCTTCCATAAACATTTCCATTTGTACCTTTTCTTGATTTCTGTATTTCTCTGCTTTATACAGACTTTAATAGAATTTACAAAATATTTCTAGTACCTCTACAGAATTTCTTATCTTTCTTGTTATAAGCTCCCTAAGCTTGGCAATAGCCCTTTCTACTTTCTGTTGCCACAGTCATCTTACTAAACGCTTTTGTGCTCTGTAGTTATTATAAAAAAAGTTACTTAACAGCAATCTCTCTGAACTCATGCACATCATCAAGGTAATCTTTTTTTTAGCATTATGCAGGTCCACCTCTTCTTGATCTGTGAGATCGCCCTACCATCTGTCAGTTCCTCTAAATAATTCTTGTTACTTCTCAACTGTATTTCTTTTATTCCCACCCTATTTTTTTTTTAACTCCACTTTAATTTTATCCCACTCTCCAGCTATATTTTCAGAAGAAATTTCCATCTTCTCTAATAGCTCCTGAAAAATTTCCAACCCATTCTTTAAAGGACAACAATGGGATTCTATTATTAAATGCTCAACGTATCAGTCTTTTTTCTCCCTATTTACTGTTCCGGCTATGAATAAACAATACAGCATTTAAAATATTTTAAAATGAAAGTTTCTCTCCACTAGAACAGTAACAATGTACTGTGTTCGTTTCACTTTCAAAAAAAACTTTTGTTCTGCCCTGGAAAAAAGTCTCCAATTCAATTATGTCAGCAAGGCCACTGGATACAGGTAGTTTTCTGTCCATTTCCCTCCCCAAACTGACATCACCACTACCATCCTAAAAACCCACCCATGCTGTGATGTCACAGCTCCCTGGTCTTTCTCCTACCCATACAGAAAATAAAGGCAAGAACAAGGAAACAGTACATGAGCCAAGCCTCCTGCTGTGAGCTGTCAATCACAATAAGTAACAGCTCAAATTACCCTTGGCACTTTGACAGCTAGGGAAGTTAGGCCTGAAGGGGGATGGGAGATGAGACAAAGTAATACAATTCAGGCTTCACAAAAGACTGCAGTTTAGCCATTCTAAAAAGCACCACCAGTAAAAAGCACTTGAAAGTCTGTTCCGTGGTATTTGCACTGTTTGTGTTTTAAGTAGTCATTGAATGGAAAGATATGTTACTTACTAAATGACTGAAAGACACCAGTGTACGCATGTAAAATCAGTGCAGTGACAGGAGCTTTAGGAAGAAAGAGGCCTGTGTGTTGTAATTTTTTGTTTTACAGACAAGCACTGCAATATGGGATATCTAGAGGCAGACTAAACAATCAGAATTACTTCATGATGCCAGACCTCATGTGGTCAGACTCAGAAATTACATATAAAAATATTTAAAAACCTGTAAATAGTCCCAGAGTGGTGTTAGAATGTAGGAAACACCTAACTATTATGAAATAAACATGTTTTTGAGTCTGTGGGTGCGTTTCTCCTTTAAATTTCTCTCTCTTCAACAGACAAGTGGGAAAGCATCAGTGTCTCATTTTTGTTTCATTACCCTGTGTTTTTATTTTAATTACTGGCGCATGATCTGAAACAGTCAATGGGTTCACATCAAGACTTTCAATTAAATGCACGTTTCCGGGAAATGTAAATTCTATCTAGGGCAACCCAGTTTTTGTATCTTGGGGAATAATATGTATTTTCACTCTGAACTCCCAGTACTGAACTCACATCTTTCATACCAAATACTTTCATAAATTTCTTCGAAAATCTACCCTACTTTATTTTCTGTTGTGGGCCCTCCAGATAGATCTTCACTACCTCAAATCAAATTCGAGCCCCCCCCCCCGTAAGTAATATTCCTTGCTGAAAGCTGATTTCTCCCAAAATTTTCTTAAGCTCCATTATAACAGTTTTAGATGGAATATTAATACATGCCAGTGTAATCCTCGTCCCTTGCCAGTAGCCCCTTAATACTACATATCTCCAATTAATATCTTTTTTATCCTCTTCTATTAATTTTGGAGCTCCTCTTGCAATTAATACAAGTACTCCTCTTTTCCTCTAACCCATGTATTCTGCTGAATAACCATCCTGAAAACCTTTCCTTATCAAATTCACATGTTCAGTTCTTTCCAAGTGTGTCTCCAGTAGGACATCTATTTGCACTTTATATTTTTGAATATAATTTACCACTCTTGCATTCTTGTATTTATCTGTGAGACCACTGACATTTAAAGACAAGACAAAGCACCACTGTGTTAAAAATTTACTATTCCCACCTTTTATGTGCAACAGCTTTTTTGTCAAGTGTCTAGTTCCGGCTTTTGCGTTACATGCATACACTGTTTGGCAGTTTGATCATTTATACAGTTCTTTCTTGTCGCATCCACTTGACTATGTCACATCTTACAGAACATTTTGTTTTATTGAAAGCCCTCAAATAAAAAAACACACCCTAATACACCTCTAAAATCTACTAATTTTTACTAAAACACAAAACTATGTGCAACTTCAAATACTGAAGTTTTACCCTCCTAAAAGGAGCAAATTTCCCAAATTGAGAACCACACTCACAAACACTGGTTAACCTAAAAGAAAGGTTATCCATGCTAAGACATATGGTACAGCCTGTGTTTTTACTATGTTCTGTCTGGTTTTGTCTTATCTTTACAGATCTCCCAGATGGGAAAATGTGAATGACTTCAGAAAGCATTACCTCCTAGCCATTTCTCTTTATCAAATTTTCTCCATGGAGGACCATATACAAAGTTTCTACTAAAAACATACACTTATTTGCTAGAAAAAAGCATTATTATATTCAATGTTATTTTTCATTTACTTGCTTTCTCCTAAAGCTTGCTGCCAGATTACGCCAGGGGCCTTAATCCAGTCATTCCCCTACACAAGAATGAGGAAAAAGTATATAATTTTTTGTCATACTCTTTTGACAAGACTTTTCTTTTTTTACATCACAGTGCCTACATTTCTTAAAACTGAACAAGGAGAAAGAGGAGGGGAAAACAGGAGCACTTGTTTACATTAGTATCCCCATAGTTAAAATTAACTGAGAACACTTTACTTTATAGCAGGCAAAGAAAGTCATGCATTATATACATATTAGTATTAAGAAAACACTTGTTTTGCTTACAGTTAACTTTCTCCCTCCTCTCCTAAGTATTTTTTCAAACATTAATGAGATGAAGTAGGGCATATGCTTTTACACAAAGTAAAAGAAGTCCAATATCTCCCAATTTCCTTGTTCTGTCATGTGTCACAAATACTGGCTTGCAATCCCATATTTATCAACTTCCAAGTTACTAGTTTTATTCCTGTTCATCTCCATCTCCCAAATCCTGTCTCTGCTTCATTTTCAATGTACTGTTGATTCTTCTATTCAACTCTTGTGCTTTTTCCTTCTCTCACCAATTTTCTATTGAAACATTGTAAAAATGGATTCACTGGCACAGTCTTTCTGTAATCTTTATACACTGACAAATATGAAGCAGACTCTCCCCTCTGTTCCACGGCTCACTTTTTGTTGAGCAAACTTTTGTATTTTTCCCTTAGCATTTCTGCATGAAAATTTATTTTGCCCCTGCAAGAAACAACATTTTGAAGATAGCTGGGTACAGCTGTTTGAATCTCACACCTACTTCTCAACATTCCCTGAAAAGTGGAATACATTTACTCATCTTCTGCTTGGTGTAGAGTGAGAAATTCTCCACAAACGCTCTGCTGTCTCTCACTTTTAGTACTTTGTCCTCCTGCTACAGTTCTGTCTGGCTCAACTCCTTCTGCTGGTAGGATTGCATCTTTACTAATAAACATCTAGGTTGCTTTCCCATGGCCAGGTTTGGAGCATACACATGATTTGCTTTTCTAATTAACAACTCCTGATATGGAATACCAGTCCAGTTGCTTATTTATGCTTTTATAAAATTAATACAGTCTGTTACTTCCAGCTTCTCTGGTACAGCAGAAAGTATCAGGTTTTCCCTATAAGCTCTGTCCTCTAATTCCATTATTTTTTGAAACTTCTCTTTTTGAGATGTCTCATATTCAGCCAGCCTTTTCTTCATTTCGACCTCTGATTTTTGTAGTTTTATCACCTCATCTGAATATTTGTTTAAAGCTTCTTCCATTTTTTTCCAGCCTTTTGTTATTTGAATTGATAGACTTTGTCAGTATTTATTTTAATTAGGTCAGTGTGCACTTGTCTTATATTTTCTTTAGTAGGTCATACTCTAACTTACTTCATCTTCCTTTGGGTCATAACTTTTTTTGTTGAACCTTATTTTTCCACCTTTTGCTGTTACCTACTCAGTAAAGTTTGGTATACGTAAGGCCATCTTATACATTAACAGAGAATTGGCTATATATTCATTTATCAACTGTAAGATACAAGTCTACTCTCTATTTTGGGATCTCTGTGTATGACTGTCTCTATTTTTGGCAGTTATATGTACCTGCATGGGTTTCACTGAGTGTGGGGTCAGCTTGCTCCGGTCACTCTGCTCCCCTACCCTACACCCAATTCCCACCCACTACTCCTACACTTATAGTTTATAGAACTCCACCTAATTTTCCAATCAGCATATCCCCCAATTAACTATTATCCAATCTGCTTCCTAACTCCTCAGCACTATACAACACCCATAATTTTACCACCAGCCCAACCGACCAACTTTTGCTCCTCCCCAAAACTCAATACAACCACCAAACCTTATAACCATATCCTAATAACTAATTATGCTTCTATCAACATGATTAACCACCCTATTTTAATAACTGCACCCTCTCAACATCTCTATCACCATCACCTTAAACTATAAACTAGGTTTCATCAGATACCTCCACTACTACATACCCTTCTCAACCCAGAAGCTTCTTTAATATCTCACAACTGTTTCACTATTCCCTCACCTACTTCTCATCCGGCCGAATCCAGGTTGTAGCACTAACCTAGACACTAAAGTATATCCTAAAAACCTGACTATAACGACCCACAACCTCAGAAACATATACCATACAATAGTTCCCTTGTATGCCTGGATAGACCAGTACAAACCAGACATCTGTGCCTCAACTGAAACCTGGCCAAATCCGAACATAAAAAATTCAGAAGTCACACCTCGCAAACTTTTGTATAACCAGACTACACAGAACCTTAAGTAAGATGGAGTAGCCCTACTTTACCCTGACTCTTTAATGTAATGCCTTTTACTAAAAATACCTACAGTCACTAATGCCAAAATCCTCAACTGCTTCCTTAACCTTAATAGGACCAAACATATCTGTGTCAGAATACTGTATATTCCCTCTGGATAAACCATACCCACACTGAAAGATATACTCTCCTAGACATCTCAAACAATCAAACATGAGACCATCATTTTAAGAGATGTCAACACAGACTGGCTTGCTCTGACTTCAAAATCTCCAACAAACAGTATCAGTCTCTGTGTTTTTTTCCCAAATCATTAATTATCCTACCCAGTAGGATAAAGACAATACCCAAAAATCTACTCTAGAATGGAATCTAGTATCCCATCCTACTTACTTTAACTCCACAGGCACACTTCTCAGTTCTCAGTTCCCTTAGCGACCACCTACCCACATTTGCCATTAGAGCCAACACACACCTACCTAAACAACACATCCTAATATTTCCTACAAATACTCAATTCTCCTGCATCGGTACCTACTAAAAGAATTAAAAAGAACTCTGCTCCTTGGTTATCGAAAGCACGCAAAAATCTAATAAAACAGAGATACAGGCTGGAATAATTGGAAGCAAAATAAAAAAGAAAATCTACTAGTCTATAAACAACTCCACAAACAAACAAAGAAGCAAGCAACCAAAGACCAACAATTGTACTATACCATCTCCAACAGTAGCACAAAACTAACCCCCAAACATTCTGGTCATACATCTCATCCCTACTTAACCCCAGAACAAAAAAGGAATATTTCCCTTCTCCTGATGCCTCTCCCTCTCAGACAGTTAAACGAGTTCAACAACTACTTTATATCTCTAAAACCCCCAACCATTGCCCCACCCCCACACTACTACTGCTGCTACCTGCAATCATGTCTATTCACCTAGCCCTGACCCTCTGCTCCATAACAGTCCAAGACCCTATTCTGAAAACTCAGCCACTTTCTCTCTTCAACACATCCCCACTAGTCTCATAAAAAGACTACTGTTAAAACTTAAGCCCTGCTCCACCTCTGCAGATGATGACCTCCCACCTCAGTAACTTAAATCAGCAACTGAATCTGTTGCATACCCTATAAGTATCCTAATCAATAGCTTCATCTCAGAATCATTAGTTCCAAGCATCTGGAAAATATCTCATTATTGCTATTCAACAAAGGGGGAATTCCACAGAACTCACTGACTTCAGACCCACAGCCATTCTATGTCCCATCGCCAAAATACTGAAAAAAGGCATACACCAACAACTAACGCAATACTTACTGCAATACAACACGGGTTTTGTCCAGGACAAAGCACATCCACTGCCCTTATGTCCTTCACTGACTCAGTAAATAAGGTGAGACACACAAGTATCTTTGTATCTGCTATATTTCTCGATCTATCAAAAGCATTCAGCATGCTCTCTCATTCCATACTCCTGGACAAGCTCTCTAACCTAGGTTTTATGCCTCCGACCCTACAGTGGTTTAGCTGTTACCTACATGATCAAAAACAAGCTGTAAAACAGGTAAAGGAACTCTCTCCCTTTCTACATAACCCCACTGGTGTCCCACAAAATTCTATTCTTGGACCTTTACTCTTTAATATCTTCACAAACGACCTGTATACTTCCTCATCCCCGGGAGCACTCATACAATATGCAGACGACTCCACTATCATCTGCACCTCTCCTACTCTTCCCCAATTGCTCTCCATCACACAGCAAACCTTTACTGCCACTGAAACCTGTCTCTCAACCCTAAGAAATCCAAACTCCTTCTCTTCCTTCCAAAAAATAACCCTACTGACATAAATCAGTTAAAAATACATTCTGTAGACAACATCGTCATTGAAATAGTCCACCAGGTGGTGGTGCTGCGGTAGCGTTGTTGCCTCACAGTACGACGTTGTCCTGTTCGATTCTCAGCTAAAGCGTCTTGTGTGTGGAGACATGCGTGAATGGGCGTACCTTCGTTGAAAGTTGTACGTCAGGGCCGGCAACTCGGCACGTAAAAATCTACTGCCAATCATTAGCGGACCGGAGTTCATTTGTGGCGACCCCTAACCGGGAAAAGCCGAAAGACACAACAACAACAACTAAACTGCTTGGAGTCATCACAGCATCAACTTAAGTTGGATCTCAATGTACAACATATCAAAAAACTCATCAAAATCTAGGCATCCTACATAGAAACAAACACTCGCTGAATACACTGACCAAAGCCACTCTTGCTAAAACTTTTCTACTCCCCTCCGTACATTATGGTGCTACTATCCTTATTAATCTCCAGTCTTCTATTAGATCCATAATGGAACAGTAAGTGGCCATGTTTGCCACTAACTCTAAAACCTACACACATCATTGTAGAACACTACACATGCTTCAATGGCTAGAACACCCTAACCACCTTCATTATGTCCAGCTCTTAACCTTACACACTTACACAACATTATCTATAAAACCTCAGCCTGCCCAGCACTGAATTACTTAGTCAATACTTAATCCCCAACAGAACCCTTAGGTCCGAAGACAAAAAATTCTTATTATCTACACCTCTAAACGTCCAGAACAAAGCCTTTATTCTTACTCAGTCGCTAAAGTATGGAACTCTCTCCCCCTATCAACCAGAACAGTTACTAGCCTGGTAGCCTTCAAAACCTGACTAAAACAACATCTAAATAAATCATAGTTGCACCAGTGCTCTGCTCCTGATTAACTTCACATCTGCTTTCTCGCCAGTCTTTTCTACTCCAACCTGATATTCTCACCTCCCTATTCTTCCGTCCGAATACTACTTGAGTTAACTAACCCCACTTTCCTCACAAAAAAAAAAAAAATTTGATTAGGTATATTATCAACTTATTACACTATGAATGAATGTATAATATTGTATACATGTTGGATATTTTTCTTGTGTGTTTGAATGCTGTAATGCCTGTGCCTCTACAGGAATCTAGATCTATTTTACTTTGTATTAAGCTAAGATGTTCTAATTTGTTTGTAATGTCTGTTAACCATAGTCTGCTGTTGCATCTTTTCTCCCTGGGCCTCTTCTGAAAGCAGGTTTTTCTAGCCCAGACTGTCCCAGTAAACAAATGTCAAATAAAAAATAAATACATTTTCCTCCATGTTACGGTTTACTATGGTAAGGTCAAACCAGACCTCATCAAATGATGGGATCATCGACCCATGTCCGCAAAAGCGACTCTACTTCAACCTCGGAACGGGCTTTAACATGGGTCGAGATAGGGGGCAAGATTCGTACTTCGACAATGTCTGATTCAACATTGTCACCGTTCGGCCTCCGGACTTCGACTGAAGTGGGTTTGACTGAACCCACTTCAACCTTACCATAGTAAACCCTATGTTACTGTAAGTCATGTCTGGAGATTGCACTGCTTTTTGAACTGCAGAACTCTTCCCAGTATATATGTGTGTGTGTGTGTGTGTGTGTGTGTGTGTGTGTGTGTGTGTGTGTGTATATTTATTTATATATATATATATATATATATATATATATATGTGTGTATGTATATTTTATATATACACATATATATATATATATATATATATATATATATATATATATATAAATATAAATATATATATACATAAATATATATATATATCACACACAGATATCACGTTTTCAGAAAAGTACAGTTTTGTACCTACCATAAATGTAGATGTTCGAGTGTATACCCTGCTGCAGTCATCACACTTGGGTTATCCTGCCGTCAGGCGGTCCCGTAGTCGGCCAGAATTATTCCAAAGTCGTGGTCCAGCGTCGGTTGCTGTCACTTCTTCCCTGATCTCAGAGTGCCAGGGGTATAATCAGAGGCATCTGATGCCATTTTCTTCAGTTTTTCTTGCCCCAGATGTCAGGTGCCCCTAATAGGTAGGCAAAATATATATATATATATATATATATATATATATATATATATATATAGCTATCTTGAAAAAAGTGAAACAAAACCCTTAGGCACAAGCAAATACACCACAGAGGTTGTATAGAATAGAGATAAGTTCAGCTAGTTTTAGAGGGGATGGAGGGAGGGCAACCTGGACTGCAGCAGGGTATACACTCGAACATCTACATTTATGGTAGGTACAAAACTGTACTATGTTCATTGTGTTACCCTGCTGCAGTCATCACACTTGGGTAGAATCCCAAAGCTAAGGATGGGAGGAGGAGTCAAACAGGGTTAGACGGGGCTAGAAGGCCCTGCAAAAAGTACAGTTTTGTACCTACCATAAATGTAGATGTTCAAGTGTACACCCTGCTGCAGTCATCACACTTGGGGTTACCTGTCGTCAGGTGGTCCCGCAGTCGGCCGGATTTCCAAAGTCTTGGTCCGGCATCGGTTGTTGTCGCTTCTTCCCTGACGTCAGTGCGCCAGGGGTGTATATACAACAACCGACGCCATTTTCTTCAGTTTTTCTTGCCCCAGATGTCAGGTGCCCCCAAAAAGGTGGTCAGTAATTAGTACCAAACTGAGGAAATTTTGCAAAAACACAAAATCTCTCCAGCTATAAGCAAATACATCAGGAAGGTATTGTAGAGATTTTAGCCAGTTAGTTCAGAGAGGATGGAGGGAGGGTAACCTGGACTGCAGCAGGGTGTACACTCGAACATCTACATTTATGGTAGGTACAAAACTGTACTATGTTCATCGTGTTACCCTGCTGCAGTCATCACACTTGGGTTGAATCCCAAAGCTAAGGTTGGGTGGAGGAATCATAGAGGGTTATTGGAGGCTAGAAGGCCCTGCAGAACTGCAGTGGCAAAGCCAGCTCTAGTCTTAGAGTAAAGAGGTAAGTGATGGTGTTTGGTAAAGGTGTGTACTGAACTCCAAGTTGCAGCTTCCAAAATCTCCTTGGTTGGAACCCCCCTGAGGAAGGCTGTAGATTTAGCTGTTGCCCTAGTAGTGTGGGCCCTAATGGTAGCAGGAACTGGTTTTTCATGATGGGTATAGCAAAACCGAATGCAATGTCCTATCCATTTTTAAATGGTTTGTTTTTATATAGCCTTCCCTTGAGAAGCTGTAGCATAGGATACAAAGAGCTGGTCAGATTTTCTGAAAACCTTAGTTTTAACCAAGTAGTAACGAAGTTGCCTGTGAATGTCCAAGGAATGCAGGAGTCTTTCTCCTTTGTTCTGTGGATTTGGGAAGAAGGTGGGTAAGTGGATGGTTTGATTTAAAGCCACACTGGAAACCACCTTAGGCATGAACGAAGGATTAGTTTGTAGAGAAACTGTCTTGATGGAAAATGAGGAAAGGTTCCACTGCCATTAGTGCCTGTAGCTCTGAGACTCTTCTAGCTGAAGTTATTGCTAGCAGCAGGGCAGTCTTCCATGATAGAAACTGTAGATCTGCAGAGAAAGCTGGTTCAAAGGGAGGTAACGTAAGTTTTTCCAGAACAAAACTGAGGTCCCATGTTGGCGTAGCTGCTCTCCTGGGGGGTCTAATGTTTTTTGCCCCTCTGTGGAACTGTCTTAGAAGTGGATGCGAAAATAAGGGTGGATCCGTGTTGTAGTGGGCTGAAATAGCTGATGCATGGATTTTAATGGAAGAAAAAGAAAGTCCTTTGTGCAACATCTCAGTTAAGTACTGTAGAATCTGAGGCATGTGAAGCTGAAGTGTGTCTTGGTCTTTAGCTTGGTTCCAGGCACAAAACCTTTTCCATTTGTCCGGATAGGCCTTCCTGGTGCTGGGCCTCCTAGCTTCCAGAATAACATCCATAACTGCTTGGGAAAGAGGAGCTGGCTGGATGCTTAGGTGATTTGCCATGCAGCCAGATTTAAGGTTTTGAGCTGGCTATGAAGAATCTGATTTGTTTTGCTGTGTGAGCAAATGGGCAATTTGTGGTAAAATCCAAGGTGGGCCCTGGGCCATATTCCTCAAAAGTGGGTACCAGTGCTGGTGTGGCCAGTCTGGGGCTATTAGTATCAGTCGTGGTCTCTCTTTTCTGATTTTCAAAAGCACCTTTGTGAGGAGAGGCAATGGAGGGAAGGCATATACTGTCAGGTTTTTCCAACTGAATGAGAGTGCGTCCACTTTCCAAGCTTGGTGGTGCAGTGTCCTTGTACAAAATTTTGTTAGTTGATAGTTTTAAGGACTGGCAAACAGGTCTATGTCTGGAAGGCCCCATTTTTGAGTTATCATTGCAAATACCTGTAGATCCAGTTTCCACTCGTGGGGATCCATGATGTTTCTGCTGAGGTCGTCTGCCAATGTGTTCTTTTTTCCTGGCAGGAATTGAGCTTGTAACTGAAAGTACAGTTTTGTACCTACCATAAATGTAGATGTTCGAGGGCTAATACAGCTGCAGTCATAACAGATGGGTTTTCCTGCCGTCAGGCGGGTCCTCGGTCGGCCGAATTCCAAAGTCTAGGTCCGGCGTCTGATGTCGTCGCTTCTTCCCTGACGTCAGTGCGACAGGGGAATAAAAGAACCAGCCAACGCCATTTTCTTCAGTTTTTCTTGCCCCAGATGTCAGGCAAAACATAAATTTATGTAATAATGCAATGCAATATAATCAAAAACAGTAGTTGCAAGCAAATACACCATAAAAGAATACCCCAATGAGGTTGTATGAAGAGGTGTTAGCCATTAGGCCTGTCCCAAGAGGGGAAGGAGGGAGGGAAACCTGGACTGCAGCTGTATTAGCACTTGAACATCTACATTTATGGTAGGTACAAAACTGTACTATGTTCATCGTGCCTACAGCTGCAGTCATAACAGATGGGTAGAATCCCAAAGCTAAAAAAAGGGGTGGTAGGCACTAAGTGGAACTAGGAGGAGTCAGGATGCCCTGCAAGACTGCAGTGGCAAAGCCCGCTCTAGATTTGGAGTATAATGGTAGGTGATGGTGCTTGGAGAAAGTATGTACAGAACTCCAAGTGGCTGCTTCCAAAATATCTTTGGTAGGAACCCCCCTGAGGAAAGCTGCAGAGGTAGCTGTGGCCCTTGTGGAGTGAGATCTGATGCATGTAGGTACAGTTTTACCATGAAAAGAGTAACAAAAGCGTATGCAGTGGGCTATCCATTTTGAGATTGTCTGTTTGGAAATAGGCTTCCCTTGAGCACCTGTAGCATAGGACACAAAGAGTTGCTCTGATTTTCTGAAAGGCTTTGTTCTGTCCAAATAACAACGGAGCTGTCTGTGAATGTCCAAGGAATGTAGTAGTCTCTCCCCTTTGTTTTGTGGATTAGGGTAAAAGGTAGGTAATTGGATAGCCTGATTCAGGGCTACCCTGGATTCTACCTTTGGCATAAAGGAAGGATTGGTTCGTAAGGAAACTCTGTCCTGATGGAAAATGATGAAAGGCTGCACAGCCATGAGGGCTTGTAGTTCTGAAACCCTGCGTGCTGAGGTGATAGCCAGAAGGAAGGCTGTTTTCCATGACAAATACTGCAGTTCTGTTGAAGCAGCTGGCTCAAAAGGAGGCAAGATCAGTTTTTCTAGAATGAAATTGAGGTCCCAAGCAGGTACTGGTTGTTTCCTTGGGGATTTTATATTCTTAGCCCCTCTGAGGAACTGTCTTAAGAGAGGGTGAGAGAATAAAGGAGGATTAGTGTTGTATTCTGCAGAAATGGCTGAGGCATGGATTTTGATGGAGGAGAATGAAAGTCCACTGCTTAGCATCTCAGCTAGGTACTGTTATATTTGAGGTAAATTCAGTATTCCAGGGTTCTGACCCTTTTTCTGATTCCAGGCACAAAACCGTTTCCATTTTGCGGAGTAGGCTTTTCTAGTAGAAGGCCTTCTGGCCTCCAAAATGACATACTGCACCTCCTTGGAGAGTAGAGTCTGTTGTGAATTTAAGGAATCCTCCATGCAGCTAGATTGAGTGTTTTCAGCTAACTGTGAAGAGTTCTGAAGTTGTGCTGAGTCAGTAGAAGAGGCATTAGAGGCAGGATCCATGGTGGGGAATGTGTCAGGCTCCTCAGGAGTGGGTGCCAGGGTTGTCTTGGCCAGTCTGGAGCAATGAGAATCATCTTTGGTCCGTCTGCTCTGGCTTTTAATAGAACTTTGGGCAGCAGAGGAAGAGGTGGAAAGGCATAAACTGTCATTGTTGTCCAACTGAAAGAGAGTGCGTCCACTTTCCAGGCCTGTGGATGAAAGGTCCTTGAGCAGAATTTTGTCAATTGGTAATTTCTGTGGGTGGCAAAGAGATCTATGTATGGCCTTCCCCATGCTTGAATTATCTTTGTAAAAACTTGAGGATGCAACTTCCATTCGTGTGGATCTGTCATATTTCTGCTCAGGTTGTCTGCCAGCGTGTTTTCCTTGCCTGGCAGGAACTGTGCTTGAAGTTGGATTTGTAATTCCAGAGCCATGTTCCAAAGAGACATGGCTAGCCTGCATAGGGGATATGAATGGGTTCCTCCCTGTTTGTTTATGTACCACATCACTGTGGTGTTGTCTGTCCTTATCAATAGCTGGCCTGGATGCAGTAGGTCTTTGAAAGCCATAATAGCATTTATTACTGCTAGCATTTCCTTTTAATTGATGTGTAGGTGCTTTTCTTTTTGTGAGCATTTGCCCTGGATGCACCGATCTGTCATGTGCGCACCCCAGGCGTAGTCCGAGGCGTCTGTTGTGATGACTTGATTTGCTTGAGGCTTGCAGAATGGGAGACCTATGCTTCTTTGGCATGCTTGAGCCCACCACAGAAATTCCTTTTGAAGACATGGAATCAGTGGTATAATTGTTTCCAAACTGTGGCTGTGTTGAGACCATATGTTTTTTAGGTACCATTGAAGTTTCCTCATATGCAGCTTTGCACATGGGATTAGCAGGATGCAAGATGCCATGAATCTCAGAGCCTGCAGGATTTTCCTTGCAGTCAGCCTGGTGAAGGTTGCCAGTTTTCTGAAGTATTGAGTTAGTTGCCCTTGTTTCTCTGGCGTGAGGTAGGCCATCTGGGTGTTTGTATTCAAGCTGGCACCCAGGAAAATTATTGTTTGAGAGGGTATTTAGTCTTGATTTAATTTTGTTGACTGTGTATCCCAGAGAATTCAACAACATTATTACAAACGCCAGGTGTTTCAGAAGTATGTGTTTGCTGTCCGCTTGGATCAGGCAGTCGTCCAAATATGGGTATATTTGTATCCCTTGAAGTCTGCAGAATGCAATTACTGATGCCAGGCATTTCGTGAACACTCTGGGCGCAGTAGATAAGCCAAAGGGCAATGCAGAGAATTGATAATGGGTTGAACCTGCAAGAAATCTGAGGTATCTTCTGCAATCTTGTCTGATTGGGACATGCAGGTATGCCTCCTTGAGGTCCAATGTTACCAGCCAAGACTCCTTGCCCAGCATGGGAAGAAGCTGCTGTAATGTGAGCATCTTGAATTTTGTGCAGTAAATATGTGTTTAGGATGGATAGGTCCAAAATAGGTCTCCAATCTTTGCCCTTCCTTGGTACCAGGAATAGTCTGGAATAAAAACCTTGATCCTGTTCTTGTGCAGGCACCTCCTGAATAGCTTTCATGTCCATGAGATCTGAAATTTGTTTTTGTGCCTCTGCCCTTTGATTGTGTGGCAGGTTTAGCATGCCTCTCATTTTTGGAAGGGTGTGAAAGTGGAATCTGTAGCCTCTGTCTATAATGTCCAGGATCCATTTGTCTTTTGTGACAATATGCCAATTTTTCAAAAATAATGCCAGTTTTCCGCCTAAAGGTGCTGCCATTTGAGCCTTGCTTGGCATGCAAAGGGGAAAGTCATTGGTTCTGCTTTCTGAATGGCTGTGAAATATCCTCACCACCTCTTGGTGTAGGTGCTTGCCATTGTCTGCCTCTAAATGATCCTTGAGATTGCCCTCTACCCCTCGGGCACCTGTATCTACCTCTTTGAGGTCTGTCCGTGGCTGGAAAGGACCAATTTTTTGAAGGCCAATTTCTACTGAAACGTGGAGGTTGTACCTGTAGGAAATCTTTCACTGTTTGCATTGATTTTGCCTTTTCCTCCATTTTCTTTAATACCTCCTCAGATTTAAAACCAAACAATACATCTTTTTGAAGAGGTGCATCTAGTCATTTTGCTTTGACATGATCTGGTAAGGTTTGCTCTTTGAGCCAAGCATGTCTACGTATGACTGATCCTGTAACAGCAGCTCTACATGAGGCCTCTAAAGCATCAAAACCACATTGCAAGGTATGTTTACCCACTTGCTCTGCACTATGCAACAAATCCTGCAACTCCTTCAAGTCTGGTTGTTCAGGTTGTGACATTTTGCTTTTCAACTGAGATAACAAAAACTGTTGATACTTTAACATATGGAACTGACAGTTTAATGCCCTCATGGTTAAGGTGACCGAGGTGTATACCTTTTCCCCCCACCTTTCTAAAGCTCTGGAATCTCTCTCTGAAGGTAATGGATTTTTGGCAGTGGAGGCCTTAATTCCCTTGGGACCCTGTGAAATAGTTTCTGGGTCAGCCGCATGGCTTTTGTATAGGAATTGGTGTGAATCAGGAACCCAGTAATACCGGTCAGGCTTGACTGGAGCTGGAGGTAAAGAATCTGGGTTAAGGCTGGCCTCTGAATACACATCATCTAGTATGTCTAAGACAGGAGATATAGCCAGAGGCCTGTGCTGAGGGAGCAAGAGGAAATCCCTGAGCCTTTTCTTGGAGTCTGAGTACTCTTGGCCTTCCCAGTAGAAGTGTTCCCTCAAGGTATGCAAGGTTTCCCCAAAAGAGTAATCCTCAGGGGGGGAGACAGAGGGAATGGACTCCTCTGCAACAGAATCTTCAAAAGGGGAGTATGAATGTTCCTGATCCTCAGAATGTTCTGAAGTAATGGAGGCCTGGTCGGAGGAAGGGTATTCTTCCTCCACTCTGGGCCTTTTGTCCGAGGGGGGTTTAGAACCCCTGATAAGAGTAATCAAATCCTCAGCCATTTTGAGCATCTGCTTTTTAGGCATGGGGCCTTGAGAGGGGCCCTGTGGAGCTTGTCTTTTAGTATGCATGGCTGCTTTAGATTTAGTGAAAGCCTTAAGGGAAAAAGAAGAAGGCCTGAAGACACCTTGAGAGGTGGCAGGCCTGTCTAAACTCTGAGTTTACCTGCCAAGAGTGGCTTCGTATCTGTAGTCGGGTGTGGGTCAAGAGCCTGCGACCTCGGGCACAGAAGACACCGCTAATGAAGTGTCATCGGTAGTCAGGGGCTGCGTAGACGCCTCGCTGAGAACCGGAGCACCTGTAGTCGGCTTTAGCGTGGTGTCGGTAGAAGTCGCGGACCTCGTATGTCAGTCCTTATCTTTGCGTCTTTTACTCAAAACTGGAGTCGGAGTATCAGACGACATAATGTAATTAAACTTTTTGCCAAAATAGTGTTGGGCGAACTCCGCCCGACGCTTAATAGTGCGTCTGTAGAATGTAGCACAAAAACGACAGGCCGAGATGTCGTGGTTTGGGCCTAAGCAAGGAATGCAGAGGGAATGGAAATCCTTATGCAGTGTTTGCTTCCCACATGAAATGCAATTATTAACTTTGTCTGACATCGGTCTGAGGCAAGAAAAGTTTCCCCAACGGGGTACTTAGCTTTCAAGAAGTCTTTGGTTGCAAAATATTCGTAATCTCTGGAGCTGGCCGACTGGCACTTGCGAACTGCTTCTGCTTTGGGCACCGCGTGACAAGAAAGACTGAAGAAAATGGCGTCGGCTGGTTCTTTTATACCCCTGTCGCACTGACGTCAGGGAAGAAGTGACGACATCCGACGCCGGACCTAGACTTTGGAATTCGGCCGACCGAGGACCCGCCTGACGGCAGGAAAACCCATCTGTTATGACTGCAGCTCTATGCATGATGAACATCTTGGTAAGCCAGAGCTGTGTTCCACAAGGTCATTGCTTGCCTGCATAGAGGGTAGGAGTGTGTACCCCCTTGTTTATGTACCACATTACTGTGGTGTTGTCCGTCCTTATTGTTAGTTGTCCTGGTTGTAATAGATTCTTGAAGGCTGTCAGAGCATTCTGTACAGCTAGCATCTTTTTTTGATTGATGTGCAGATTCCTTTGATCTGCAGTCCATATGCCTTGAACGCACTGTCCTGCCATGTGTGCCCCCCAGGCGTAGTCCGATGCATCTGTTGTCATAGTTTGCCTGGCTGGGGGCAAGGTGAAAGGCTGACCCTTGTTGAGGTGACATGCCTGTGACCACCAAAGAAACTCCTGTTGTAGGCAGGGAATGAGAGATATCATTGTGTCCAAGCTGTGGCTCTGTTGAGACCATACGCTTTTTAGGTACCATTGTAATTTCCTCATATGCAGCTTTGCAAATGGTATTAGTAGTATGCAAGATGCCATGAAGCCCAAGGCCTGCAGAATTTTTCTTGCAGGTAGTTGGGTCTTTGTTGCCATTGTTATGAAATATTGAGTCAGTTGTAGTTGTTTGTCTGGTGTCAGATAAGCCTTCCAGGCCGTTGTATTCAAGCTGGCACCCAGGAATGTCATATTTTGTGAGGGTACTAGTTTTGATTTCTTTTCGTTTACTGTGTACCCTAGGCAACTTAGAAGATGTTTTACAAAAGCCAGATGTTGTAAGAGGATGTCCTTGCTTTCTGCTTGGATGAGGCAGTCGTCCAGGTATGGGTATATTTGAATTCCTCTGTCTGCAGTATGCAATTACTGGTGCCAGGCATTTTGTGAAGACCCTGGGTGCAGTAGATAAGCCAAAGGGCAGTGCAGAGAATTGGTAATGGGTTGAACCTGCAATGAAACGGAGGTATCTTCTGCAACTTTGTCTGACCGGGACATGCAGGTATGCCTCTTTGAGGTCCAACTTTACTAGCCATGCTTTCTTGCCCAACATGGGAAGAAGCTGCTGTAGTGTTATCATCTTGAATTTGGGTACTTGTAAGAAGGTGTTTAGAATTGAAAGGTCCAGAATTGGTCTCCAGGCATTGTCCTTTCTGGGAACTAGAAAGAGTCTTTGAGTAAAATCCTTGGCCTTGCTCTCGAGTAGGTACCAGTTGAATGGCTCTCATGTCCATGAGAGCTGTAATTTATTTTTGTGCCTCTGCCCATTGATTTTGTGGCAGGTTTGGCATTCCTCTTTTCATTGGCAAGGTGTGAAAATGGAATCTGTATCCTTGTGAAATTATGTCTAGGGCCCATTTGTCCTTTGTGACAATGTGCCAGTTGTCTGAAAAAAGTGCGAGTTTTCCTCCCATGGGGTTGCCAAGAGAGTGTTGCTTGGCCAGATGAGGTGCAAGTCATTGAGTTTGTCTTCTGGTAGGTTGGGACCTGTCTTCTCCTCCCTTCTGTGCTGCAGTGCCCCATTGTCTAGGTTTGTACTGGGCTTGTGGTTGTCCTCTGCCTCTTGGACGTCTGTATTTACCCCTCTGAGGTCTGTCAGTAGCTGGAAAGGACCAATTCTTTGTTGGCCAATTTCTGCTGAAGCGAGGGGGCTGTACCTGTAGGAAATCTTTGACTGTCTGCATAGATTTTGCCTTATCCTTCATTTTCTTTAAGACTTCTTCTGCTTTAACTCCAAAAAGAACATCCTGCTGTAAGGGAGCATCTAGAAGCTTTTCTTTAACATGATCAGGCAGAGTTTGTTCCTTTAACCAAGCATGTCTACGTATAACAGACCCAGTGACAGCTGCTCTGCAGGAGGCCTCCAGAGAATCAAACCCACATTGTAAGGTGTGTTTGCCCACCTGTTCAGTTGCATGCAACAGATCCTGCATTTCTTTCAATTCAGACTGTTGAGGAAGAGTGGTGATTCTTTGCTTTAACTGTGAGATTAGAAATTGCTGATACTTAAGCACGTGAAATTGGCAATTTAGTGCCCTCATAGCTAGAGTGGCTGAGGTGTAAACCTTTTTCCCCCATCTGTTTAGTGCTCTGGAATCCCTTTCAGAGGGTACAGGATTTTTAGCCATAGAAGCCTTAGCCCCTTTGGGACCCTGGGAGATTTTCTCTAGGTTAGCAACAGGACTTTTATATAGAAATTTATGAGAATCAGGCACTCTGTAGTATCTGTCAGGCTTGGCCGGAGCAGGTGGTAGAGAGTCTGGGTTCAAACTGGATTCTAAGTAAACATCATCCACAATATTTAACACGGGTGGGATGGCAAGTGGTCTGTGCTGGGGGAGTAAAAGAAACTCTCCGAGCCTTTTCTTCAAGTCAGAGTAGTCCTGAACTTCCCAGTGGAAATGTTCCCTCATAGTGTGTAAAGTTTCCCCAAAGGAATAGTCTTCAGGAGGAGAAGCTGAGGGAATGGAATCCTCAGCATCAGAATCTTCTTAAGGAGAGAAGGAGTAATCTTGGTCTTCAGAAGAGGCTGAAGAAATGGATACTTGTTCAGAGAATGCATAATCTTTCTCTTGTCTAGGCCTTTTGTCAGGAGGAGGCTGGGAACCCCTGATTAGAGAGATCAAACCTTCAGCCATTTTGAGCATCTGTTTCTTAGGCATGGGGCCTTGAACAGGGGACTGAAATGCAGTCCTTTTAGATTTAATAGGAATCTTCGTCTTAGGATATGTTTTAATGGTAAGTGTCGTCGGTCTGAAAACACATTCAGAAACCGAAGGCGTTTCAGCAGCTCCGGCATCTTTATCAGCAAAGTCGTCGGTAAGGCCTGAACAAAATGGTTGCGTCGGCCTGGTACATTCAGTCAAAAGTTCCAAAGCGGTCTCAGGTTCCAAAACTGCGGTAGTCAGGGGCTGCGTTGGAGCCTCACTGAGGACCGGAGAACTGGAGACTGGATCAGCCGAGGCCTCGGAATCTGGCTTAGGCCTGGGCTGTCTGTCCTTATCCTTGCGTTTTTTTGTGCACGCCGGTAGTCGGTTCCTCCGGCGGCATACTGTAATTAAACTTTCTACTGAAATAGTGTTGTGTGAAATCAAAACGTCTTTTAATAGTACGTTTATTAAACCTAGCACAAAAACGACTAGTGACGTCATGGTCTGGGCCTAGACAAGGTATGCAATAAGAATGAAAATCCTTATGAGGTATTTGCTTCCCACAAGAAATACAATTGTTAACTTTTTCTGACATCAGTCTGAGGCAAGAAAAGTTTCCCCAATGGGGTACTTAGCTTATAGAAGACTTCGGTCTGAAATTCGAATTCGAAAATCTCAGGAGTCGGCCGACCGGCACTTGCGAACTGCTTCTGTTTCGGGCACCGGGCGGCAAGAAAGACTGGAGAAAATGGCGTCGGTTGTAGTATATATACCCCTGGCGCACTGACGTCAGGGAAGAAGCGACAACAACCGACGCCGGACCAAGACTTTGGAAATCCGGCCGACTGCGGGACCACCTGACGACAGGATAACACCAAGTGTGATGACTGCAGCAGGGTAACACGATGAACATCTGCAGTGGCGAAGCCCACCCTGGTCTTAGAGTAAAGTGGTAAATGATAATGTTTGGTGAAGGTGTGTACTGAACTCCAAGTTGCAGCTTCCAGAATATCCTTGGTTGGTACCCTCCTGAAGAAGGCTGTAGATGTAGCTGCTGCCCTGGTAGAGTGTGGCCTTATGGTAGCAGGAACTGGTTTTCCATGGTGGGTGTAGCAAAAACGTATGCAATGTCCTATCCATTTGGAAATGGTTTGTTTTGAGATAGCCTTTCCTTGTGATGCTGTAGCATAGGATACAAGAAGCTGGTCAGATTTTCGGAAAACCTTAGTTTTATCCAAGTAGTAACATAGCTGTCTGTGAATGTCCAAGGAATGCAGGAGTCTTTCTCCTTTGTTCTGTGGATTTGGAAAGAAGGTGGGTAAATGGATGGTTTGATTTAGGGCCACACTGGATACCACCTTGGGCATAAAGGAGGGGTTAGTTCGTAGAGAAACCCTGTCTTGATGAAAAATGAGGAAAGGCTCTACTGCCATTAGTGCCTGAAGCTCTGAAACTCTTCTAGCTGAAGTGATTGCTAGCAGCAGGGCAGTCTTCCATGATATAAACTGTAGGTCAGCTGAGAAAGCTGGTTCAAAAGGAGGTAGCGTGAGTTTTTCCAGAACAAAACTGAGGTCCCAAGTAGGTGTTGGTGCTCTCCTGGGAGGCCTAATGTTCTTGGCCCCTCTGAGAAACTGCCTTAAGAGTGGATGAGAAAATAAGGGAGGATCAGTGTTGTAGTGAGCAGAAATAGCTGAGGCGTGGATTTTAATAGATGAAAAAGAAAGCCCTTTGTGTAACCTCTCAGTTAGATATTGCAGAATCTGAGGTATGCCAGGCTGAAGGGTATTTTGGCCTTTAGCTAGGTTCCAGGCACAAAACCTTTTCCATTTGTCTGAGTAGGCTTTCCTGGTGCTGGGCCTCCTGGCCTCCAGAATAACTTCCATAACAGCTTGTGAGAGGAGCTGGCTGGTTGCCTAGGTGATTTGCCATGCAGCCAAGTTTAAGGTTTTGAGCTGGCTGTGTAGAATCTGATTGTCTTGCTGTGTGAGCAGGTGGGTAATTTGTGGTAGAATCCATGGTGGGCCATGGGCCATATTCCTTAATTGTGGGTACCAGTGCTGGCGTGGCCAGTCTGGTGCAATGAGTATCATTCGGGGTCTCTCCATCCTGACTTTCAGTAGCACCTTTGTGAGAAGGGAGAGTGGAGGAAAGGCATATACTGTTAGCATTTTCCAACTGAATGAGAGTGCTTCTACTTTCCAAGCTTGTTGGTGAAAAGTCCTTGTGCAAAACTTTGTTAGCTGATAGTTTTGAGGGCTGGCAAACAGGTCTATGTCTGGGAGCCCCCACACTTTTGAGTTATCATTGCGAATTCTTGTGGATCCAGTTTCCATTCGTGGGGATCCATGATGTTTCTGCTTAGGTCGTCTGCCAATATGTTTTTTTTCCTGACAGGAATTGAGCTTGTAATTGAACTTGGTAAGCCAGTGCTGTGTTCCACAAGGTCATTGCTTGCCTGCATAGAGGGTAGGAGTGTGTGCCCCCTTGTTTGTTTATGTACCACATTACTGTGGTGTTGTCTGTCCTTATGATAAGCTGTCCTGGATGCAAGAGGTCCTTGAAGGCTGTCAGAGCATTTTGTACAGCTAGCATTTCTTTTTGACTGATGTGCAGATTCTTTTGATCTGCTGTCCATAAGCCTTGAACGCACCGTCCTGCCATGTGTGCCCCCCTGGGCGTAGTCTGATGCATCTGTTGTCATAGTTTGCCTGGCTGAGGGTAGGGTGAAAGGCTGACCTTTGTTGAGGTGACAAGCCCGTGACCACCATAGACACTCCTGTTGAAGGCAGGGAATGAGAGTTATCATTGTTTCCAAGCTGTGACTGTGTTGAGTCCATACGCTTTTTAGGTACCATTGTAATTTTCTCATATGCAGTTTTGCAAATTGTATTAGTAGTATGCAAGATGCCATGAAGCCCAAGGCCTGCAGAACTTTTCTTGCAGGGAGTTGGGTCTTTGTTGCCATTGTTCTGAAGTACTGAGTTAATTGTAGTTGTTTGTCTGGTGTCAGATAAGCCATCTGGGCCATTGTATTCAAGCTGGCACCCAGGAATGTCATAGTTTGTGAGGGCACTAGTTTTGATTTCTGTTTGTTTACTATGTACCCTAGGCAACTTAGAAGATGTGTTAAGCCAGGTGTTGTAAGATAATGTCCTTGCTTTCTGCTTGTATGAGACAGTCGTCCAGGTATGGGTATATTTGAATTCCCCTCCGTCTGCAGTATACAATTACTGGTGCCAGGCATTTTGTGAAGACCCTGGGCGCAGTAGATAAGCCAAAGGGCAGTGCAGAGAATTGGTAATGGGATGAACCTGCAAAGAAACGGAGGTATCTTCTGCAATTTTGTCTGATAGGGACATGCAGGTATGCCTCCTTGAGGTCCAATGTTACTAGCCAAGCTTTCTTGCCCAACATGGGAAGACGCTGCTGTAGTGTTAGCATCTTGAATTTGGGTACTTGCAAGAAAGTGTTTAAAACTGAAAGGTCCAGAATGGGTCTCCAAGCATTGTCCTTTCTGGGGACTAAAAAGAGCCTTGAGTAAAATCCTTGGCCTTGCTCCTGTGTAGATACCAGTTGGATGGCTTTCATGTCCATGAGAGCTGTAATTTGTTTTTGTGCCTCTGCCCATTGATTTTGTGGCAGGTTTGGCATTCCTTTTATCCTCGGCAAGGTGTGGAAATGGAATCTGTATTCGTGTGAGATAATGTCTAGGACCCATTTGTCCTTTGTGACGATGTGCCAGTTGTCTGCAAAAAGTGTTATATTTTCCTCCCAAGGGAGCTGCCAAGAGGGTTTTACTTGGCAGTTTGATGTTTAAGTCATTGTGTTTGCCTTCTAGTGGCTTGGGACCTGTCTTCTCCTCCCTTATGTGTTGAAGTGCCCCATTGGCGAGGTTTGTAAGGGATTTGTGCTGGTCCTCTGCCCCTTGGGTGCCTGTATTTACCTCTCTGTGACCTGTCAGAAGCTGGAAAGGACTAATTTTTTGTTGGCCAATTTCTGCAGAAGCGTGGGGGCTGTACCTGTAAGAAATCTTTGACCATCTGCATAGATTTTGCCTTATCCTCCATTTTCTTTAAAACCTCCTCTGCTTTAACCCCCAAATAAAATATCCTGCTGTAGGGGCGCATCCAGTAACTTTGCTTTAACATGATCAGGCAGAGATTGTTCCTTTAACCAAGCATGCCTACGTATAACAGACCCAGTAACAGCTGCTCTGGAGGAAGCTTCCAAGGCATCAAAACCGCATTGTAAAGTATGTTTGCCCACCCGTTCAGCTGCATGCAACAGATCTTGCATTTCCTTAAGTTCAGACTGTTGAGGGAGCGTGCCCATCTTTTGTTTTATTTGAGACATAAGAAATTGCTGGTATTTAAGCATGTGAAATTGACAATTTAGTGCTCTCATAGCTAGAATAGTAGAGGTGTAAACCTTCTTCCCCCACCTGTCTAGTGCTCTGGAGTCCCTTTCCGAAGGTACAGGATTTTTAGCCAAAGAAGCCTTAGCCCCTTTGGGACCCTGGGAGATTGTCTCTGGATCAGCAGCAGGGCTTTTGTAAAGGAATTTGAGAGAGTCAGGCACTCTATAGTATCTATCTGGTTTGGCTGGAGCAGGAGGCAGAGAATCTGGATTTAAACTAGATTCTAAGAAAACATCATCTACTATGTCCAAAACAGGGGGGATAGCAAGAGGTCTGTGCTGGGGAAGTAAAAGAAACTCCTGGAGCCTTTTCTTTGAGTCAGAGTAGCCCTGACCTTCCCAGTGGAAATATTCCCTCATGGTGTGTGTAAGGTTTCCCCCAAAGGAGTAGTCTTCAGGGGGAGAAGCTGTGGGAATTGAGTCTTCAGCATCAGAATCTTCATAAGGGGGAAAGGAGTAATCCTGTTCTTCAGAGGAGCCTGAGGAAACAGACACCTGATCAGAGGAGGCATAATCCTCCTCTTGTCTAGGCCTTTTGTCGGGGTTGGGAACCCCTGATCAAAGAAATCAAATCTTCAGCCATTTTAAGCATCTGTTTCTTAGGCATACGGCCTTGACCTGGAGACTGAAGTGTAGGCTTTTTTGGTTTTAGAGGAGTCTTAAGCTTAGCATAAAATTTAATGGTGAGGGTAGTCGGTCTGAAGACACCTTCAGAAACCGAAGGTGTTTCTGCAGCACCGGCTTCCCCTACTGCGATGTCATCGGTTGGGCCTAAGGAAAAAGGCTGCGTGGGCCTAGAAATCTCTGCTGGGGGATCCGATGCAGACTGGGGATCCAATTCAGCCGTAGCCAGGGACTGCGTAGGCGCCTCACTGAAAACCGGAGAACCGGTGACCGGACCAGCCGAGGCTTCGGAGTCCGGCTTGGATGTAGACTGCCTGTCCCTATCCTTGCATTTTTTTATGCACGCCGGTAGTCGGTTGCTCTGACGGCATAGTGTAATTAAATTTTCTACCGAAGTAGTGTCGTGCGAAATCAAAGTGACACTTTATAGTTCGCTTATTGAACCTAGCACAAAACCGACAACCAGTGATGTCGTGGTCTGGGCCTAGGCAAGGTATACGAAAAGAATGAAAGTCCTTATGAGGTATTTGCTTCCCACAAGAAATGCAATTGTTAACTTTTTCTGACATCGGACTGAGGCAAGAAAAGGTTCCCCAATGGGGTACTTAGCTTTGAAGACTTCGGACTGAAACTCGATTCGAAAATCTCAGGTGTCGGCTGACCGGCACTTGCGAACTGCTTCTGCTTCGGGCACCGCGCGGCAAGAAAGACTGAAGAAAATGGTGTTGGATGCCTCTGATATACCCCTGGCGCTTTGACATCAGGGAAGAAGTGACAGCAACCAACGCTCCGGACCAAGACTTTGGAATTCTGGCCGACTGCGGGACCGCCTGTCGGCAGGATAACCCAAGTGTGATGACTGCAGCAGGGTAACACAATGAACATCTTGAAATTCCTATCGGTAAGACGATATGATCGAATTTCTGAAAAATCGAACACACAAAAATTTTTTTTATGTTTTTTGCAGGGAGGCAAGGCCCCTGCACCCCCCACCCCTCCGGCAAATTATATATACTAACTCTGAGATCATACTACATAGAGGAAAAGGCAAATTTCCCGATCCTTACTGTACAGCGATCTCCATTCAAAAGCTTCAAGTTTTCGGAAATTTTATCATATCATCTCGCACATATGAGTTTTGAGTTTCTGAAAACTCAATCAACTGATAGGGCTCCATATACATACAAACATACATGCACACACACACACACACACACACACACACACACACATATATATATATATATATATATATATATATATATATATATATATATATATTTACACACACACACACACATACATATATATATATATATATATATATATATATATATATATATATGTGTGTGTGTGTGGGTGTGTGTTTACATACATAGTTATATATACACACACATATGCACATACATTACATAAACACACAAAAACACGCGTTTTCCTACAGTATAAAAATGTTTTCCCTAAAACCAGTACTCTTGTTTTTATTTAATGAATTTTAATACAAGTGCAGTTTTATTCTCCTTGCTTAAAATTGAAAATGGAGCATTTGATTTCTACTTGGGACTTCAGGAAATGGTTTATGTTATTTAGGAAAGGTCATCAAAGCAAAACGGGAAAAAATGCATTTTGTACTACTGTACTGCTTTTTTGTTTGATATGAAAGAATAACCTAATTATATTTTTATCTCAGGGTAATAAGACAGCACCATAAAAAAGAAAGCAATACAAGTCAAGCATGATGCTGTTTAAGCTCATAACCCCTTCCTTCCAGTTATAATTCCCAGCTTACAAAGACGCTTCAAAAATAAAGCATAATTTCTTATACAAGCTCATCTGTTTGTTTCAGATGTAATATTAGATATCCATTTGGGGATGCACTTGTGTGGCTTTTTAATTAAGGTGGTGCAAGGTTTAGGTTCAACCCCCCCCCCCCCCAAAAAAAATGTAAATTTGTGTTACTACAGCCATTTTACCAGTCACACCCTGCTCCACTCATTTAAAGATTGGATTACCATACCCTCTTCTGTAATTAAAAGGGAAATCCTTTACATTTCACTCAATCTTGCCATTTTATCTGCTGCTCTCATGGCAACAGAATCTACTAATGTAGCAGGGAAGGCCAAATCCAGCTCTGAATAAACCCAAAGGCAGAAGGGGACTGCAGAAATGCAACAATAATTAAATCATTATCATCCATGCTAAGAGACCAAGGACATTAAAACCTCAGACTTGAGGATCAATGGGCCATCCTGCAGCAACATGCAACACAACTCACTCCAGCCTATTTACAGAGCTATTTTCTTGGATCGGATTGCTCAAGAATAAGGTGGATGAGTGGAGAACAGAGCCATGAAAATAATATGAGTCATCTGGCTATCAGGGTTGGAGTGGTAGGAGGGGACCCCATTATCTTTACTGCACAGGAGTTAAAACAGCTACCAAAAAAAAAATCTTCCTGTAATAGAAAGGGCACACGGATTTTTTTAAATAGGTCTGATTTATCAAGGAACTTCACTGTTACGTTTTTGAACTTTCAGGAAAAAGAGAAAATCTTTCTCAAAACAAGGGAAATCGGTGACAGATGCCAGACAACAGGTGCCTAAATGAGGATCATGCCTGATTACAGTGCCATTTTATTTAAAAAATGCAAGACCATGGCTCCAGCTCTGAAGAAATACAAGGTACAGTTGTGTACCCACCATAAATGTAGATGCTCGAATGTATTCACTGTTGCAGTCATTACACTTGGGTTATCCTGCTGGCAGGCTACCTGCAGTCGGCCCGAGTTCCAAAGTCTAGGTCCGGCATCGGTTGCTGTCGCCTCTTCCCTGATGTCAGTGCGCCAGGGGTATAAAAGATGCAACCGATGCCATTTTCTTCAGTTTTTCTTGCCCCAGATGTCAGGTGCCCCCAGATAGGAAGGCTGAAAAAATACAAATATGCCAAAAAGCATGCATGTACTAATATAAACATTTCCTTCATCTACAAGCAAATGCACCACATAGGTTGTATAGAGTTGAGAAGTACAGAAAAGTCTCAGCAATGAGAAAGGGGGATGGTGGGTGGGTAACCTGGACTGCAACAGTGAATACACTCGAACATCTACATTTATGGTAGGTACACAACTGTACTATGTTCATCGTGTTTCACTGTTGCAGTCATTACACTTGGGTTGAATCCCAAAGCTGAGGTTGGGTGGCTGGGCCTAAATAGGATTAGGAGAGGCTACCAGGCCCTGCAGAACTGCAGTGGCAAAGCCTGCTTTGGATTTAGAGTAGAGAGGTAAGTGGCAGTGCTTGGTGAAAGTGTGCACTGAACTCCAGGTTGCAGCTTCTAAAATGTCTTTGGTTGGTACTCCTCTGAGAAAGGCTGCTGAAGTGGCTGCTGCTCTGGTAGAATGTGGCCTAATGCCCTTAGGCACTGGGTTGCCATGTTGTGCATAACAGAAGCGAATGCAGTGTCCTATCCATTTTGAAACTGTCTGCTTTGAGATAGGCTTTCCTTGTGATCCTGCAGCATAGGCTACAAACAGTTGCTCAGTTTTTCTGAAAGCTTTTGTTTTGTCCAAGTAGAATCGTAGCTGTCTATGTCCAAAGCGTGCAGAAGTCTCTCCCCTTTATTCTGGGGATTTGGATAGAAAGTTGGTAGATGAATGGTTTGGTTAAGAGCCAGACTAGAAACCACCTTTGGCATGAATGTTGGGTTTGTCCTAAGAGAGACCATGTCCTGGTGAAAAATGATGAAAGGTTCCACTGCCATTAATGCCTGTAACTCTGAGACTCTTCTTGCTGAAGTTATTGCTAGGAGCAAAGCAGTTTTCCATGATAAGAATTTTATATCAGCTGTGCTGGCTGGTTCAAAATGAGGCAGTGTGAGCTTTTCTAAAACAAAATTGATATCCCAAGTAGGAATTGGTGCTCTCCTTGGGGGGTCTTATGTTTTTTGCCCCTCTGAGGTACTGCCTCAGTAGTGGATGTGAAAAAATAGGAGGTTCCGTATTGTAATGAGCTGAAATGGCAGAGGCAGTGATCTTAATAGATGAGCAGGATAGGCCTTTGTCCAGCATCTCAGTTAGGTATTGTAAAATCTGAGGTATATTTGGAACAAGTGGTTCGAGCCCTTGTGCCTGGTTCCAAGCACGGAATCTCTTCCATTTTTCTGCATAAGATTTCCTAGTGCTGGGCCTCCTGGCTTCTAAAATGACATCCATAACAGCTTTAGAGAGTATTGCGGTCAGAGTGGCTACATTATTTGCCATGCTGCCAGATTTAAGGTTCTGAGTTGACTGTGCAGAATCTGATTGTTTTGTTCAGTCAGAAGATGAGGAATTTGAGGTAAAGGCCAGGCTGGGCCTTGAGACAAGCTCTTTAGGATTGGGTACCAGTGCTGGCATTGCCAGTCTGGGGCAATCAGGATCATTTTTGGCCTCTCTTGTCTGACTTTTAGGAGCACCTTGGGAAAAAGAGGCAGTGGAGGGGAAGGCATAAACTGTCAGGGTTTTCCAGCTGAATGATAGAGCATCCACTTTCCATGCTTGTGAGTGATAAGTTCTTGTGTAGAATTTCTGTAGTTGGCAGTTGTGCGGGGAGGCAAATATATCTATGTCTGGGAGTCCCCATTTCTTTGTTATCATGCTGAACACCTGTGGATTTAGTTTCCGTTCATGAGGATCCATGAGATTTCTGCTTAGTTCGTCTGCCAGTGTACTTTTCATTCCTGGCAGGAATTGTGCCTGCAGATGTACTTGATAGGTCAGTGCTGTGTTCCACAAAGTCTTGGCTTGCCTGCACAGGGGGTAGGAATGTGTGCCCCCTTGCTTGTTTATGTACCACATAACTGTGGTATTGTCCATCTTTATTAGTAGCTGTCCTGGATGTAGTAGGTCCTTGAAAGCGGTCAGGGCATTCTGTACAGCTAGCATCTCTTTTTGATTGATGTGAAGATGCATTTGTTCCTTGGGCCACGTGCCCTGAATACATTTTCCTGCAATATGTGCCCCCCAGGCATAATCCGATGCATCTGTTGTTATTGTCTGCCTGGCTGTGGGTAAGGTGAAAGGCTATCCCTTGTTGTGGTGACAGGCCTGGGACCACCATCAAAACTCCTGCTGTAGGCAGGGAATTAAAGTTATTATTGTTTCCAGGCTGTGGTAATGTTGAGTCCAAACACTTTTTAGATACCATTGTAGTTTCCTCATATGCAGTCTTGCATATGGAATTAGTAGAATGCAGGACGTCATGAAGCCCAGGGCCTGCAGAATTTTTCTTGCAGGGAGCTAGGTCTTTGTTACCATCATTTGAAAGTAATGAATCAGTTGCCTTTGCTTGTCTGGCGTGAGATAAGTCATCTGGGCAGTTGTATTTAAGCTTGCACCCAGGAATATTATCTCTTGTGAGGTACTGTGTACCCTAGGAAAATTAGTAGTCTTTTTACAAACGCCAGATGCTTTAGAAGAATGTCCTTGCTCTTTGCTTGAATAAGGTAGTCGTCCAAGTAGGGATATATTTGAATTCCTCTTTGTCTGCAAAATGCAATTACTGGTGCCAGGCATTTTGTGAAGACCCTGGGCGCAGTAGATAAGCCAAAGAGCAGTGCAGAGAATTGGTAATGCATTGAGCCAGCTATAAATCTGAGGTATCTTCTGCAAGATTGTCTGATTGGGACATGCAAGTATGCCTCCTTGAGGTCCAAAGTAACTAGCCAAGCCTTCTTGCCCAGCATGGGTAGAAGTTGCTGCAGTGTTAACATCTTGAATTTTGGAACATCCAGGAAAGTATTTAGGATTGACAAGTCCAGTATTGGTCTCCAGGCTTTGTCCTTTCTGGGTAGAAGGAAAAGTCTTGAGTAAAATCCTTGTCCGTGTTCTTGCCGTGGTACTCTTTGAATAGCTCCCATGTCCATGAGAGCAGCACTTTCTTTTTGTGCCTCTGTCCACTGGTTTTGTAGCAGGTCCGGCATACCTTTTGATTTTGGAAAGGTGTGAAAGTGGAACTTGTAACCCTGAGACGCAATATTCAGTACCCATTTGTCCTGGGTGATTATGTGCCACTTTTGTGAGGAAAGTGCTAGCTTTCCCCCTAGGGGTGCTGCCAAAAGGTAAGTGCACAGCATTTGTAGAGGGAAGTCATTGGGACTGTTTCCTATAAGGTTGTGACTTGTCTTCTCCTCCTTTGGGGGCTGAAGCACCCCATTGTTTAGGTCTGTAGGAGCCTTGGAGCTGAGATCTGCCTCTTGGGCGTCTGTACCTGCCTCTTTGTGGCCTGTCTGACACTGGAAACGACCAATTTTTTGAGGGCCAGTTTCTGCTAAACCTAGGTGGTTGAACCTGTAAGAAATCCTTTACTGTCTGCATTGATTTTGCTTTATCCTCCATTTTCTTTAACACCTCTTCTGCCTTAACACCAAACAAAGCATCATGCTGTAATGGAGCATCCAATAATTTTACTTTACCATTTTTAGGTAAACTTTGTTCTTTCAACCAAGCATGCCTTCGAATGACAGAGACTCTAACTGCGGCTCTACAAGTAGCACCTAATGAATCAAAACCACATTGCAGAGTATGCTTTCCCACTTGTTCAGCTGCATGCAATAAATCCTGCATTTCCTTACTGTCAAGACTTTGAGTTTGTAAGCATTTTCTGCTTTAACAAAGACATGAGGTACTGCCGATATTTAAGCATGTGAAACTGGCAGTTTAAAGCCCTTACAGCTAAAGTAGCAGAAGTGTAAACTTTTTTCCCCCATCTATCCAGAGCTCTGGAATCCCTATCAGAGGGGACAGGGTTTTTAGCAGTGGAAGCCTTAACCCCTTTGGGACCCTGAGAAATTGTTTCTCGGTCCACAGCAGGGTTTTTGTAAAGAAATTTATGAGAGTCAGGGACCCTGTAGTACCTGTCTGGCTTGACTGGTGCAGGGGGTAAAGAATCAGGAGACGGACTGGATTCAGAGAAAACATCATCAACAATATCAAGCACAGGGGGAATAGCCAGGGGCCTGTGCTGAGGCAATAAAATAAAGTCTCTGAGCCTTTTCTTGGATTCTGAGTAATCTTGGCTCTCCCAATGGAAATGCTCCCTCAAATGGTGTGCAGGGTTTCCCCAAAAGAATAATCCTCAGACGGAGAGGCTGAAGGCAGGGGCGGCTCATGGCATCGGACTGCCGGACTGCAGCCCCCTCAGCTAAATAGTAGTAATTGTTTATGTTTTAAAAAATTATGTAAAACAAAAAATAACTTTTTTTGTACTTTAAAAATAAATTTCGAGTCCGCGACTCGGAAGTACGCGCATTGCGCACTTTAACCTCCTTGGGCTGCGGCGGTTTTAAGCAGCTTTTTTTTTTTTTTTTTTGTTTTCATTGCAGCCCGGAGGAGTAATGAAGGCATCATTGTGATGCCCAGAAGTCTATGCAGTTCCAAACCGCATAGAATTGGAAGGGGCTCGGACTGCGACGTGTGCAGGCACGTCATGACGTGCTTGCTGGGCAAAATGCTGCTGATTGGTTGTCGCTCTCTTCCCGGGCTTTATGTGCTGGGAAAAGAGCGAGAATCAGTCAGTCAGTTGTCAGCTAGTTTGTGGATTTACCTTTTTTGTTTTGGCATTAATTGGATTGGAATCGGACGGGATTTTACTTATTTGGGTGTGCTAGAGAGAGAAGGAAGAACAGAAGAACAAGAAGAAAAAAGAAAGAAAAGAAGAAAAGAACAGAGTGAAGGTGCAGAATTAAAGTAAGTATTGTATATATTCATTGTACTATTCGTGTCCGGTCAGTGTTGATGTTGAAATTGGAGTGGGTTAGGTGTTACCCATGCTGCAATACCAAATCTCTGAAGAGATAGAAAAACTGTACCAAGTTTTCAGTCAGCAACATACGTGGTGAGCAAAACATTGCAGTCAATTCAAATATTTGTGAAGAAGATGCCAAAATGGAGAGTGCCAATTACAGAGCCCTGTGGGATTCCTCTGGTTACATTAACTGGTGCGGAGAATTGGACCATTCACAATTACCATTTGGGTTCTTCCTGAAAACCAGTTGGCAATCCAGCAAATCATGATGTAAATAGTTTTTGCTTGATTCTTGTGTGTTGGGATAGTGACACATGCCTTTGAAAGACTGCAGTGAGCTGTGTGCACTGGCAGCCTGTTGTATATTGCAGTTCTAGGTTTTTCTGAAGAAACTTACTGGGCTTAAAAGCCATGATATCCTCTTCATAACCTTACAGACAGTACAGGCAAGGCTAATGGCATAATATTTTCCAGAGTAGATGAAAGTCCATCATTATGGACAGGGGCCATGGTGACCTGTCTTCATATGTTGTGGTCAAAATCTGTTGAAAGGCATTTGTTAAATAGGCTATAAAGGAATTTTGCAATATTTTCCTTGAAACTAGTGTGTTAACAAAGGGAGATATTGGAGCAGATATTGTGGATCTTCACCAAAGTTGCCGCTGCTTGATCATAGGTTATTTTTTAGTGGCCAGTTCATGGAATATAATAATGGACTGATCACTTGCAATGGACTGCTAAAACTATTGCTAAAGTTATTTGCAAGGATGTTGGTGATATCTTGTCATTCAAAGTGTACTTGTACCATTGACTTCAAGGGGACTGCAGTTTTGGAACTTGCACCTAATTTCCTTATAAAACAATGAAAGGCATTAACATTATCTTCTTATTTGATAGTGAGCTGTAGTTCTTAGGAGGTGCTGCATTTATTAATTAATTATGAATAGTCTTTTTCTGCTCATCTGAATGTGGTTTTGTTTTAAGAAGAAAGGAAAAGTACAGTTTTGTACCTACCATAAATGTAGATGTCCGATAGGTATGCATCTGCAGTCATAACATATGGGGTGTCCTGCCTCAGGCAGCCTTTCGGTCGGCTGGATTCCAAAGTCTGGGTCTGGCCTCGGCTGATGTCGCACTTTCCCCGACATCAGAGCTTCTGGGGTATAAAGGCATCAGCCGACGCCATTTTCCTCAGTGTTTCTTGCCCCAGATGCCAGGTGCCCTCTAGGAAGGCTAAATTTGGATAAATGTTGAATGTTCCAAACAGTAGCAAAAAAAAAAATATATATATATATATACATATATACAAACAAACAAATACACCATAATAGATTCCCCCAGCTAGCTGAAAGAGGGGTAAGCACCCTAGGAGTACCACAGAGGGAAGGAGGGGGTAATCCTGACTGCAGATGCATACCTATCGGACATCTACATTTATGGTAGGTACAAAACTGTACTATGTCCTTCAAGGATGCATCTGCAGTCATAACATATGGGTAGAATACCATAGCCAAACTGGGGGAGGAGGTACTAAGATAAGGATGGTGTAGTTAAGATCCCCTGTAAAACTGCAGTTGCAAAGCCTGCTCGGGATCTGGAGTATAAAGGTAGATTGTAATGCTTGGCAAATGTATGCATGGAGCTCCAAGTAGCAGCTTCTAAAATGTCCTTGGTAGCCACCCTCAGAGGAAAGCTGTAGTGGTGGCTGTGGCCCTTGTGGAATGAGGCCTGATATTTTCAGGAGCTGTCTTTCCATGAAAAGAGTAGCAAAGAGAATGCAATTTCCTATCCATTTTGAAATTGTCTGTTTGAAATTGCTTTTCCTTGCACCCCAGTTGCATATGCTACAAAAAGTTGGTCAGTTTTTCTGCTGGTTTTAGTTCTGTCCAGATAGTAGCGTAGTTGTCTGTGTATATCCAAGGTGTGCAAAAGTTTTTCTCCTTTGTTCTGTGGGTTAGGGAAGAACGTAGGCAAATGAATAGCTTGGTTCAAGGATACCCTGGATACCACCTTTGGCATGAAAGTAGGATTGGTTCTCAGAGACACTCTATCCTAGTGAAAAATAAGGAAAGGCTGCACTGCCATTAATGCCTGTAACTCGGATACTCTTCTTGCTGAAGTGATTGCCAGAAGGAAAGCAGTTTTCCAAGATAAAAACTGTAAGTCTGCTGATGCTGCTGGTTCAAAAGGCGGTAGTGTCAATTTTTCCAGCACAAAATTGAGATCCCATGCAGGCAGTCTCCTTGGAGGTTTAACATTTTTGATCCCTCTCAAAAATTGTCTGAGAAGAGGGTGAGAGAAGATAGGAGGATCCATATTGTATTCTGCTGAAATTGCTGAAGCATGTATCTTAATGGAAGAATAGGACAGGCCATTGTGGAACAATTCTGCTAAGTATTCTAGGATGTGTGCTAGGTTTGCCACTGTGACATCTGTGCCCTTTGATGTGCTCCAAATGAGGAATCTCTTCCATTTAGCTGAGTATGTCTTCCTTGTGGAAGGTCTGCGAGCCTCCAGGATAATGTCCTTGACTCTCTGAGATAAGACAGTTTGGTTTGGTTTTAAGCAATTTTCCAGGCAGTTAGTTGCAGTGTTTTCAAGTTTGGATGCAGGGTCTTGAAATTGTTCTGCGTTAGAAGAAGAGGCCATAGGGGTAGAGGCCATGAGTTCGCCTGAGACATGCTTCTCAGTAGCGGATACCAGTGCTGTCTCGGCCAGTCCGGAGCTATTAGTATCACCTTTGGCTGTTCCTCCCTGATCTTCAGTAGAACCTTGTACATCAATGGGAGAGGTGGAAATGCATACACTGTTAGGGCATTCCAGCTGAAAGAGAGAGAGTCCACCCTCCAGGCTTGTGGGTGGTATGTCCTTGAGCAGAATTTCTTCAGTTGGTGGTTGTGTGGGGAGGCGAACAGATCTATCTCTGGCATTCCCCATTTTTTTGTTACGAGTTTGAAGATGTCTGGATGCAGCATCCATTCGTGAGCATCCGTGGTAGTTCTGCTTAAGCTGTCTGCTAGTGAATTCTCTTTTCCTGGTATGAATTTGGCCTGCAGCTGGATATTGAGATTCAGGCCTAGATTCCACAGATCCATTGCCATCCGGCATAGAGGGTAGGAATGCGTGCCTCCCTGTTTGTTTATGTACCAGATGACCGTGGTGTTGTCTGTCCTTATCAGCAGATGTCCTTGCTGGAGGAATGGTTTGAATGCCTCGATTGCATGCTTCACTGCTAGCATCTCCTTTTGGTTTATGTGCAAGTTTAGCTGGCCTTGAGACCATAGGCCTTGGATACATTTGTCCTCCATGTGTGCTCCCCATCCTAGGTCTGAGGCGTCCGTGGTGATGGTCTGCCTTGGTTTTGGTTTGTTGAAAGGCAACCCTCTGTTGGACTGGCAGGCCTGAGCCCACCACAGGAATTCCTTTTGAAGGCATGGAATTATTGGTATCATGGTTTCTAGACTGTGCCTGTGTTGAGACCATACATTCCTTAGGTACCATTGTAATTTCCTCATATGCAGCCTGGCTTGCGGGATCAAGATTATGCAGGATGCCATGTAAACTTAGGGCCTGCAGGACTTTCCTTGCAGTAAGCTGAGCTTGTCTTGTCAAAGTCATGAAGTAATCTGGAAGTTGTTTTTGTTTTCTTCTGTGAGAAAAGCCATCTGAGTTATTGTGTCCAGATCCGCACCAAAGGTTATCCTTTGGGATGGCACTAGTCTTGACTTTTGGATGTTGACTGTGTATCCCAAGGCCTGTAACAGGTGTATGACATAGGCCAAATCCTTTAGCAATTTTGTCTTGTTGTCCGCTTGTATTAGGCAGTCGTCCAGGTATGGGTAGATTTGAATTCCCTGAAGTCTGCAATGTGCAATTACTGATGCCAGGCATTTCGTGAATACTCTGGGCGCGTAGATAAGCCAAAGGGTAATGCTGAGAATTGATAATGCTCTGATCCTGCAAGAAATCTGAGGTGTCTTCTGCAATCTGGTTGGATAGGGACGTGCAGGTATGCCTCCTTGAGATCTAGAGTCACCAGCCAAGACTCCTTGCCCAACATGGGAAGAAGTTGCTGTAGGGTCAGCATTTTGAATTTTGGCACAATGAGATATGTGTTCAGTGCGGACAAGTTGAGAATAGGCCTCCATTGGTTTTCTTTTCTTGGTACAAAGAATAGTCTGGAGTAAAATCTTTGGCCTTGTTCCATAGATGGTACCCTTTCTATAAGCTTTCATCTGAAGTAAATTGTTGATTTGTCTTAAAGCCTCTGGCTTCTGGTTTGGTGGAAGGTTTGGCATTCCGCTCCTTTTTGGTAAAGTGTGGAAGTGAAACCTGTATCCTTTGTCTATTGTTTGCAATGTCCATGTGTCCTTTGTAATGCAATGCCAGGTTTTGAGAATAAAGCCAGCTTTCCGCCCAAGGGAGCTTCCAGTTGTTCCCTGGTAGGAATCAGAGTCAAATCATTGTGTCTGTCCTGTGGTAGTGGTTGTAGTTGCAGCTGTGGCACCAGCCCTCTGGTTGGCAGGCTGCCACTGGCCACCCCTGTAGGCACCCTTTGATTGACCTCTGCCTCTAGGGTGTCTATTCCTGCCCCTCTGTGCTCTGGAGGTGTCTGGAAAGGACCAATTCTTTGAAGGCCAGTTTCTGCTGAACCTCGGAGGTTGGACCTGCAGAAATTCCTTTACTGTTTGCACAGATTTTGCTTTTTCTTCCACTTTCTTTAGAATCTCCTGTGCAGGGGAGCCAAATAAACTTTGTTTCTCCATTGGAGTATCTAGGAGTTTAGCCTTGACATGGTCTGGCAAGGATTGCTCTTTAGCCAGGCATGCCTACAATTACTGCCCCAGTCATAGCTGATCTAAATGAAGCCTCCAGTGCATCATAGCCACATTTTAAGAAATGATTACTGACCTGCTGAGAGTTGTGTACCAAATCCTGAAGGGATTTGTGGTCTAAAGGTCCAGAAGAAGAAAGCTTTTATTCAGCTGATCTAACAAATATTCTTGGTACTGTATCATATGGAATTGACAGTTTAATGCCCTGGCAGAAAGAGTAGCAGATGTATAAACCTTTTTACCCCATCTCTAATGCTCTAGACTCTCTTTCTGAGGGTAGGGATTTTGGCAGTGGCAGCTGCCACACCTTTTGGGCCCTGAGAAATAGTTTCTGGGTCTGCAGCATGGGCTTTATACAGGTGGAAGTGAGAATCAGGGACCCTGTAATATCTGTCAGGTTTGGCAGGGGCCGGGGAAAGAGAATCAGGTGCAGAACTGACATCATTATACACATCAACAATTACAGTTAGCACTGGTGGTATGGCTAAGGGCCTATGCTGGGGCAAATGTAAAATGTCCTTAATCTTTTCTAGAATCAGAAAAATCCGGACCCTGCCATTGAAAGTGTTCCCTCATAGAGTGCAAAGTCTCCCAAAGGAAAATTCTTCAGGAGGGAGGCCAAGGGATAGAGTCTTCTGCATCTGAATCCTCATAAGGCGAATAGGCCCCTTCCTGATGGTCTGACAAATCAGATCCATCCGAGGAGTAATCATCAGAGGAGAGAGGTTCAGAGGGTTCAGTCCTAGGCCTTTTGTCAAGTGGAGGTTGAGGCCCTGTCTGGGTGAGGTTGGGAACCCTAATTAAGGATATAAGGTCCTCAGCAAGACTGAGAATCTGAGAACTTGAGGAAGGTCTCTGTGAGTAGATTTGGCAGGTAAAGCTTTTGAAAGTTTGGCAGCTTTAGCCCTGGAGAAGGCCTTAATAGACATAGAAGCTGGGGCCTAGCTGCCCACGTGCAGGAGTAGAAATGTCCAATGGAATGGTGTCGGACAATTCTTGGCGCTAGCAGGTAGGATTTCTGAAGCCACGACTCAGCCGGGGCCTCTGGCCTTGGTTGTCGGAGGTATAGTTTCGGTTGTAGTAAGAACCGAGGACCGGTTTCAGCGAAACAGAGACACTCATGTAGAGCCTAACCGTGGTTTCAGCTGAAACCGCGGGCGCTGAATCTCGGTCCTTTTCCTGCGTTTTTGGCCATATGCGTAGTCGGAGTCTCCGGCGGCATTTTATATGCAAAGCGGATCGAAAAAATTCTTCTGCAAACTCCGACCCGGCGTCTAAGAGTCCGTCGGTTGAAAGAGCACAGGCTAAACAAGCTGATACGCCGTGGTCTGGGCCTAAGCAAGGAAGGCAGTAAGAATGGAAATCCTTATGAGGTATTTGTTTCCCACAAAGTTAAACAATTATTTACTTTGTCTGACATCGGCTGAGGCAGAAAAGAGTCCCCAATGGGGTACCAGCTTTTGAAGTCTT